>NW_024412405.1:6214162-6239472 GCF_014898765.1 Herpailurus yagouaroundi | reverse complement strand
GAGGAGGAAACAAGGGAGGAGGAGGAGCAGGAAAGGAGGGAGGAGGAGGGAGGGAGGGAGGAGGAGGAGGAGGGAGGAGGAGGAGGAGGGAGGGAGGAGGAGGGCCTGGGGAGAAGAGCTCAGCCTCCCGGCTGAGCCAACTAGTACCTGGCCGCTAATGAACCCGGGAGGCCGAGGAGCAGGGCGGCCGGGGCGGCCCCAACTCAAAGGCCGGGGAGCCCGCTCGACGAATCGGCCCGTTTGTTTTGACAGCTTCGCCGGGAACCCTCGCAGGCCGGGCCCGCACTCCCCGCGGGGCCCGCGAGCGAGTGGCCGGCCCAGATACCGGCCGCACATTGTGTCACCTGCGCCGCCGGAGACTCGGGAAACAGCGCGCACCGCTGTGTCAAAACAGCCGCGGACGCCGCGCTCGGGTTGCCCGCAGCCCCTGGCCCGGCCGCCAAGGGCCAGGCTACCTGCCCGGCGGGGCGGGGCGACCAGGCACCGATGAAGGGGACCGAGGGCTACCTGCGACGGGCCCGGCCGGACACACCCAGTCGGCCCCGCGGCCACGCGGCCCGAGTCCGCACTGGGCCTGCGGAGACTCAGACTCCGGGAGCCGTCGGGACCAGGAGGGCTCCGAGCTTCCCGGGACACCGGGGCCTTGTCCGTCCCCTGCTGCCGCTGGAATCGCTTGACTGGGAAAGAAGACACTAGAGCTCGCACACACACCTAAGGAAGGCCCTCTGCGTGGTCCCTCTTTGTTCCCGCGCAGAGCGGGCGTCAGGACCCCCTTTGTTGGCGCCTCCACTCATCCCCCCGCAGAAGCGCCTGGGATAAGAACCTTCTGATGAGGCTCTAAACCTTTGGCACATATCAGCAATGCCTAATTATGACGGATCCAATAATATGTTCCTTGTGTTTCTCTGACAACCACATGTTCGGCATCCGGGCCGCGCGACTGGGAGCAGAGAAAGACCCTGACGCTACAGATCATTGCCAGGGTCCTTCCACCGTCCCCCACACTGGCGGGGCTGTAGTCCCCATTAGACACACACCTAGAGAAAGGGAAAACAGGCTGTGCACCGAAGCAGTTTGTGGAAAGGAAAGGAAATTTGTGTATGTGTGTGTGGGGGGGGGGGGGGAATCAAGTGTTGCTTGGCAATTAAAATAAGTGGAATGAGGTATCTTTTAATTAACATTCTTCGAGTGGCAGGGAATGTTCCAATGTTGCCGCTTTAAGATTTCCTGCCTCATCTTGCGTCTTCTTGAGATTATATATTTCTAAAAATACATTAGGTGACAGTGTAACAGGCAGGAGAACGCATATCGTGGCTCCATACATATGGAAATCAGCTCTCTCCGGCGGTACCTGGAACAATGGTGGCAAATCTGTATCAAGGGAGACGGAACCTGCAAGGCTTTGCCTTTGTGTGGCCCGTGTGTGAGCCCAGACTTAATGAGCTTCAGCTAGAGGTGCCACTTTGAACAGATAAATGCCGGCCACCTCGGCTCTCCGGCCCACGGGCTGCCTGAAAAGGACATAAAAGGGGGCTGCTCGGGGGAGAGAGTTACCGTATACACTTGACACTGGATCAAAGCGCGTGCATTCGCGGCCCTGAAACGGAAGGGAAAGACGCCGAAAGGCTGTAGCTGTTACCAGTGGTTCCAGGGGGCTTCCTTCGAAGCCTTCTGGGGAAACGATTATGCCCTTCTGTCCCCAGGCATGCTTTAAAATGCACTTTCTAGGGGCGCCTGGGTGGCGCAGTCGGTTAAGCGTCCGACTTCAGCCAGGTCACGATCTCGGTCCGTGAGTTCGAGCCCCGCGTCGGGCTCTGGGCTGATGGCTCGGAGCCTGGAGCCTGTTTCCACTTCTGTGTCTCCCTCTCTCTCTGCCCCTCCCCCGTTCATGCTCTGTCTCTCTCTGTCCCAAAAATAAATAAACGTTGAAAAAAAAAATTAAAAAAAATAAATAAAATAAAAAAAATAAAATGCACTTTCTAGACAATGATCATGGGTTCTTCCGCGGAATTCAGAGGGTGTCCATGAAACACCCACTCACACTCTCCGGTGCAACCCAGCCAGCGGTGGGGAGCCAACAGGTGAAAAGGTACCCTCTCTCCACGCACCCACACCTCCACAGAGAACGCCTGGCCTAAGAACCCCACTCCCCGCTCCTCTACCTACATTCCAAGAAACGTGAAGTGCGGGTAAAATCTGAATCCTCAAAGCAGAAGACTCAAAAACAGAGGAACTAATCCAGTTTCCAGATGGCGAAGTCGCTCCGTGATGCCTTTTCACAGCCCGTCTTGTATCACAGGGTTCTATCTGCTTTTCTTATTGGACTCAGACACTTAAAAAGTCCCAATCCTATGGCTCTACTGGGTATCTTCTAGCCTTTCACTAAATTAGAGCATTAGACCTGATGATATACAATTGATTTTTAATTTTTTTTAATGTTTACTTATTCTTGAGACAGAGAGAGACAGAGCGTGAGTGGGGGAGGGTCAGAGAGAGAGGGAGACACAGAATCCAAAGCAGGCTCCAGGCTCTGAGCCATCAGCCCAGAGCCCGACGCGGGGCTCGAACTCACGGACCATGAGATCGTGACCTGAGCTGAAGTTGGACGCTTAACCGACTGAGCCACCCAGGCGCCCCTATTATTATTATTTTAAATGTTTACTATTAATTTTAGAGAGAGAGAGAGAGAGAGAGAGAGAGAACGAGCGGGGGAGGGGCAGAGAGAGAGGGAGACACAGAATCCGAAGCAGGGTCCAGCCTCCAGGCTCTGAGCCATCAGCACAGAGCCCGATGCGGGACTTGAACTCACCGACAGTGAGATCATGACCTGAGCTGAAGTTGGTCACTCAACCGACTGAGCCACCCAGGCGCCCCTATGATTAATTTTTAAGTGTATTTTTCCTGCATAGAACAAAGAGCTGGATTTTTTTTTTTTTTTTTTACATGTTATCACCATCAGGCCTGAACTTCCCATGAAAAAATCAGGTATTTTCCCCCCTAGGTATGGTAATGGTTTCTAGCAAAGAGCAATCTTTAAATCCCTGGAACCCTCCAAAAGGTTCACCAGGCAGCGAAAAGGTTTCTCTTTTTCCTTGGTACAAACACAGTTCATTAACTGCTGAGTCCTGGCGTCTGTGGGCCCACTCACAGTCACCTCCTTCGAAGCAGAGCAGAAATCACTTTCACTGATCAAGGAGAGGAGATTCCCGATCATTAAAGCAGTTTTCAAAGACAGCTAATCGGTAGAAATGGCCTCAGATGTGCAGCTAATCTCATCATTCAAATTTCCTGGTTGTCCTGTTTTCCTCTGCCCTGATAACACTTTATCAGACTGTAATGGAACTTCTCTGATCTGGAGTAGGGCATTGCAACAAAATATATACATACCTCTGATATCTTCCTTTTTGGAAAGCCAGGGAATTTAGTTGATACAGCAGCGAAATACAAAGCTCCGGTCCTGAGGTCTAGACTCAGTTTCAGCCACCAAATTATAACTCCGTGGGCTTAGTTTTGACAGTCGTATTAATCACAAATGACTGGAAATTGTTACTATCGTGGTCTTTCCTGAACTAAGTATGTTGAGCAAAAGAAAAAAATACAAATAGGAAGTGCTTTCAAGCAATCTGGAAAGTGCTTTTGAAACACCGTGTTAAAAATTAACTTTTAACATTGACTTTAAATTTATGTAATACCTCTGAGAAACTAGTACATGGAGGCAAAATTAATTCTTGGATTTTTCTTTTTATAAAAAATTAAAATAAAAATGTGTGTATTCTTAAGATCTCTTTTTTTTAAAGCAAAATATAGGCGAGAGAACTAAGAGAAAACTCACAAATGGTACGAGCACCTGACTACCAAAATGTTGAGACCAAGGCTGTATGAAAACAAAAAAAAGTTTTAAAAAAAATTAATAACCACTTTGGAAAAGAGTTTGGCAGTTTCTTAGAAAACTAAAAACACACTCTTGCCATACGATCCAGACTGTGTGCTCACTGGTACTTTCCAAAATGATTTGAAAGCTTGTGTTCACACAAAAACCTGACCGTGAATAGCAGCTTTATTCGTAATTGCCAAAACGTGGAAACAAGCAAGTGTCCTTCAGTACTTCGTGAATGGATAAACGAGCAATCCAGATAATGAAATATTATTTATCAAGACAAAGAAATGAGCTATCAAGCCTCAAAAAGGCATGAAGGAACCTTAAATGCATGTTGCTGTAGGAAACAAAACAAATCTGAAAAGGCTGTATGTTACCTGATCCCAACTGGACGGCATTCTGGGAATGGTCACACTGTGGGGGCAGAGAAAAGGAGTGTTTCCCAGGGTGCAGGGGGCAGGGTGAAGGGTGGATAGGTGAAATACGGAGCTCTTTAGGAAAGGGCAACAATTCTGTGCAAGGCTGAAATGGTGGGTACATGTAGCTATACATTTGTCTGAACCCCAATAATGTAAAACACAAAGCAGAACCCTTCTGTAAACTATGCACTTTGGGTTGTGAGGCTAGGTCAATATGGTCTCGTCGACTATATCAGATAAACCACGCTAATGCAAGATGTTACAAACAGAGGAAACTAACCCAAGTGGGGGAGAGCATGAGAGGGGATATACTGGAACTCTACTTCAGGGATATACTGGAACTCTACTTCCTGCTCCATTTTCCTGTAAAACCGAAACTGTGCTACAGATAGCCTATTAACTTAAAAAGATAAAAGTCCCCAAAATATACGCTCATAGCACAAAATGTCATTGAAATGAATGTTACTCCAGAAATATGCCTTTTAACAATGTAGCGTTTCTAAATATGTATTGTTCAGATTGGAGACAAAAGTCAGTACTAATGCTTTTCCTTCACCAATAAATTATTTACTTACTAGCATGGGGAGTTAATCATTGGCACCCCGAAACGTCTTTGTTTTTGTTACGTATAAAAGGGAAACATAGTCTCCATACCCCACTTGACTTCACCAGTATAACCCCAGCACAGTGAGACAGACGCCTTCCACTTGCCCCTACTAAATCTGTTCCACTTTGACAGCTTATTACGTTGTAGACACAACCTTACCAAGAATGCTCTTGACCCCATCATCTTATTCAATGATGGATTATCACCCCCCTCTCCAAGACCGACCTCTGGTCACCCTTAATCAGTGTTTCTGTCCCACACTGGCCAATCTGCCGGGAGGACGTTAACAACCACCTTAGAGCATGGATGTCCAGTGCCTTTCACACGGAGGGCGGGGCCTCAAAGCCTGACTCTTGGAACGCCATTCTTCCAACCCTCCACCCCAATACCCCCACCCCAGCCGGAAAGGAAACAGCTCCTACTTTCCGTTCGCCTCAGCGAAGCTCCAAGTAAGATTTCTTTTGGGGGGAAAAAAAAAATTCTGCTGCCAAAATGCTTTTCTGCAAAAGCCTCTTATATAGACCATATTATCTGCCTTTGTGTAATGAAATCAATTGAATTTCCTCTTAAATTGCTGTTGAAACTGCTCATTTGGCTAGTAAGGGAAATTGCCTCTTTAAGACAAAATGCACCGAGAACTGAAATTATATAGCTACCTAGTAAGAAACGTGGTGGAGGAATTGGGGCGAATCAAGGCAGTAGAGACTGACCTAGAAAAGACTGGGAGGTGGGGCCCGGGCTGCCACCGGTGGGCACAGCAAGAGGGTGGCCATCTGTGAACCCGGAAGACAGCTCTCCCCGGGGAGCACAGCCTCCATAACTGGGAGGGAAAGTGTCTGCTGCTTAAGCCCCCCAGTCTGTGGTATTCTGACGAGCAGTCCAAAGGGACCAAGACCCTCTGGGACCCTGAGGAAATGAAAATGTGTTGTTGAAACCCCCGCCCCCCTCTCCGGTCCTTGGCACTTTGTTCAGGCGACCCCAGCACACTGGCACAGCTTTCCGAAGGCTGATAGTTCTAGGTATCTTTGCACAGCTGTCCAAGATGGAGTAAGCCCCAGAAAAGAAAAACCCGGAGGCCCACAAGAAAAGGACTGTCCGCATCTACAGGGTTGCGGGGCCCAAGAGTCCACTAACAGTAAGTCAAAGAAGATGTTTTTAAGCAGCTCCCCCAGCTCTGGCCACCTGCACACCCCCGTGTCCACAGTTTGATTCCAGTGTGCAGCCTCTTCCCGGGCAAGACTGGGCTCCATGGGAAGGTCTAAAGAGACTGGAGAAAAGCAGCAGCAAAAAAAGTTACTTTTATTTGGATGAAGACGAAAGAACTCTAACACTTTCTTTTTTTTTTTTTTATTTATTTTTTTTATTTTCAACGTTTTTTATTTATTTTTGGTACAGAGAGAGACAGAGCATGAACGGGGGAGGGACAGAGAGAGAGAGGGAGACACAGAATCGGAAACAGGCTCCAGGCTCTGAGCCATCAGCCCAGAGCCCGACGTGGGGCTCGAACTCACGGACCGCAAGATCGTGACCTGGCTGAAGTCGGACGCTTAACCGACTGCGCCACCCAGGCGCCCCATAACACTTTCTAGGTGCCTTGTCTCTTCCGTGTTCCCAGCGACCCCCCACCCTACCCCCAGAACCAGACTGCCAAAAGAGAGCCATTTCGGAGACGGTAGAGGGAAGGACCTATAGCAGAAATGGGTGACAAGCTGTTAGAGAGAATTTAGAATGAAGTCAGAGAAAAGCTAAAGTTCTCCAGGAATCGGACTTCGGGTTAAAAGTCACAGAGACTTAGAAAACTATTAGGATTCTAATTAGGGTCTTTGAACATGATAAAAGCCCACTGAAAAAGGAGCATCAGGCAGGGTTCCAGCAACACAAGAGGAAGGTGTGGGTGAAACACATTGAATGGGGGAATTGTTTGGAAGGTGTGGGCTGGCTTACGGGTGACCTCCAGGGATGCCCAAACACCCTGGGGCCTACACAGTGCGGGAGGCCCCCACCCCAGGCCGGAAGAAAGGGGAGGCGATGGTGTCAGCAGAGCTGAGCAAGACCCCAATGTTAATGCTCCGGGGCAGGAGCTGGGGCCCTGGAGGGTGGGGCATCAGGACGGCAAAGGGAGGAAGTTCCTCCCCTCCTCGCCTCCCAAATCACACCGTGCTCCCACGCTAACCCCCACAGGGAGGCAGAGGGCAAGAGAGCCCTGTGCTTTGTCTATAGTGCTGACCCGCATGCACCCAGCAGGGACAGACAGGAGCCGGGAGAGCTGGGCAGGGGTGAGACAGGCAGGGCCAGCACGCCCGGCCTCATCCTGTTGGATGGTTTGGGCTCAAAGGTCCCAAACACCCTGACTTCATGCTGCTTAACCAATAAGGAAGATAGGCTTTCACAGACAAGGCTGCAAGACAGAACCAATGTTCTCAGATGCCCAACAAAATCCTGGGAAAACCACACTCTTTTCTCTCTCTGCTCACACGGCCTTGACCTCGGGCTAACTCAGCAGCCGCAGTGACTTGCCTAGGGGCAAAGTGGCTGGCTGTCTCTCCCTGCCCCTCCCCTCCCTTCCCCTGCCGGGCGCAGAAGATGTATTATCTCCAGCGAATGTGAAAACAATAATAAAACCAACTTAACGTCTGTTTTCAGTTATCACCGTGCAAAGCTAAACAATGTTGGCAATGAGAATGTTCCTCCCAGAAAGAAACCTTTTGTTGCCCAAGTTCTAAGCGATTACTGTAGCCACCCTTGAGTTTTAGTAAAACGTGTAAGCTTCAAATTAGCACATTTTATGACGCATCCTTTAACAAACAAAGGGTCCGAGAACCCCCCCAGTTATACAGTCCTGGTACGCAGAAAACAAGTACCACACAGAAGGTTCTGGAGTAACTTCCTAAGAATTTGGGACAGTTGGAGCTCACTGCAGAGGCAGCCCATATCCCCAGTCCCTGAGTTTCTAAATATTCCGGCATTTAAACGGGAGCTTTGGCATAAACCATGAGAACGAAAATGGTATAAATAACAGTTTGAGCTACTCCAGTCCTGTCATTCAACGTGAACACTTAGAGAGGGATAAAAACAGCGTTTGACACCTATAACCGCGAAGCGACATAAGCCCAGGATGTAGTATTTGTGTTTGATAAGTGCGGGCTTCAGTTCAGCCGTGAACAATTGCGCCTGGGTGGCTCAGTCCCTTAAGGATGTTCAGCATCAAACTCTTGATTTCGGCTCAGGTCATGATCTCCTATGCCCTATGCTGGGCAGCGCGGAGCCTGCTTGGGATTCTCTGTCTCCCTCTCTCTGCCCCTCCCCACTCTCAAAATAAATAAACATTAAAAAATGTATTTGAAAAATCATTCTAAATCTCATGTGCTCTTTGTTATTTGCAGACGTTGTTCTAAATGCCAAGTAGCTCCCGGTGTGGGCCTGGACTCGTGTTGGAGTAGAGATGACAGAGGCTATCACCCCACTTGGGCTTGGAAGTCAGCCTGGTTGTGGCCCCCAGGCCCCAGGGAGCGCGGCACAGGTGGGGAGACGGCGCCTTGTGCAAAGACAGAGGCTCCCAGGGTCCGGGACCCTGCTGCAGGCAGAGCTTTATGACACTGCAGGTACTGACATGAGTACAACGAAGCGGAGGGTCAGGGGAAGGGCACAAAGGACTGCTCTGGACCCACTGTGACACACCCCAGGAACCCCTTAGATTGGCTGTGAAACAGACACCGCAGGAACCCCTTAGATCGGCTGTGAAACAGACACCCCAGGAACCCCTTAGATCGGCTGTGAAACAGACACCCCAGGAACCCCTTAGATCTGCTGTGAAACAGACACCCACGAACCCCCTAGATTCCCTGTGAAACAGCCCAGGAAACCCCTAGAAACAGGGAATTGGGACTTTGGAAGGGAGCGGTCTGGGGCACTGTGCACCTCCGGGGGGGTACTAGTTTATGACCCCGAGTCCTGTCTGTGGGGTCTCATCGTATCCCCTGACTCAGGAACCTGTGACAAACACAGGTTACCGAATAAAGTGCCTACAGATTTTTACTATACATAAGGAACGAAAACTGTATGATTTCAACCGGGTGGCCCTAAGGCAGAAAACCTCCATCTTTGGGGGCACCTGAGTGGCTCAGTTGGTTGACCATCTGACTCCTGATTTGGGCTCAGATCATGATCCCCAGGTCGTAGGATGATCGAGCCCCGCATCGGGCTCTGCACTGACAGTGCGGATCCTACTTGGGATTCTCTCTCCCTCTCTGCCTCTCCCCTGCTCACCTGTGGGTTTTTTTCCTCTCTCGCTCTCTAAAAGAAAAAAGAAAAAAAGCCTCCGTCTTGTATCGTCACGAGCAGATTCGGGTTCAAACACTGAATGAGGCACACTACCACAGTGAATAGCAATGTGGTCACTGGGCAACTGTGAAATGATTAAATCCGTTTGAATCTAAAACAGAAGAAAGAAAGAGTTGAATTCTGGACAGTTTTTTGGAGTTTAGAAAAGTACTTTAAGTGCCTGTCTGAAATATATACCGTTTATTTGATATTTCTCCGTTCTTTTCTGGCATATCACTTTATCATCAAAGAAATGAATGTTTAGGAAATAAATCTGTGCACGTGTCCGTTAAAAACAGAATGCCTGGGGCGCCTGGGTGGTTCAGTCGGTTGAGCGTCCGACTTCAGCTCAGGTCACGATCTCACGGTTCGTGAGTTCGAGCCCCACGTCAGGCTCTGGGCTGATGGCTCAGAGCCTGGAGCCTGCTTCCGATTCTGTGTCTCCCTCTCTCTCTGCCCCTCCCCCATTCATGCTCTGTCTCTCTCTGTCTCAAAAAAATAAATAAACATTAAAAACAAAAAAACAAAAAAACAAAAAAAACAAAAACAAAAAAAAAACCAGAATGCCTGACCAAGAGTAACCTCAGTAAACAGACTCACTGCAGAAGTCAGTGGCCACTAGCCTTGACTCTACACTTGGGCGGCTGTCTGTCTAACTCCCTTGACCTTTGCTGATGACTGCAGCTTCAGAATCACAAGAAGGCTGCCGTGCCTCCAGCCGTCAAATCCAAACCGTGGAGAATGTAGGGTTTTCTTTTCTTGGGTTTCTACTGTTTACCAGAAAAGTATGGTTCTCCCTAGAAACTTACTGCTGCATCTCATTGGCCCAGAACTATGTTCCAAAACTCCTCCTGACTATGATGGAGATGAGAAGATTAAGTATTTCATTTTCCAGATGCTACCTGCCTTCTTTACTGAATTATAAAGTGCAAGAGACAACACAAAACAAAACCCAAATTCATTCCTGTGGTTTTTTTTTTTTTTTCTTTCTTTCATACCTGGGTAATGGACTTAATAGTTTCATCAGAAGAATCTAGAATAGTTCTGAACCATGAGATGACCCAAGAACTTTTATGATCTGACCCCTCAGGCTTTGAGACATGGTAGCTGAGGTGGGAGCCACAAAGCCTAGAGCTTGCGATGGGAGCTGATCCCTGGGAGTCTGTGGGATGTGCCAGATACCGTCCTGTCATCTGATGACAGACTGGCTGTTGGACGCCTATTTTAAGATTCTGGGTTACAGTTTTGTGATATACTAACTGGATGACATTTTGAGTCTCGGTTCTCAATCCCATAAATGAGGAAAACTAGACTATTCCTTTCCCTACAGAATATTAGGGGGTTCAAAAAAAATATTCCAAAAGGGTTGTGAACACCTGAAAACATCATAGCAAAGACAGGGATTATCATAACCTCCATGTTAAAATTAGTCCGAAAAGAAGAGTTTAAAAAAAAAAAAAAAAGGAACACATGGAGGTCTTTGGCTCACTGTCCTGGGGGCCTTCCTCAGTCCTTTCCAATCTTCTCCAAAACATCAGCCCCCAAATCCTCACGTTGGTCTGTAGAGGCGATGTCACTTTGTCCCCCTCGGGAGCCCAGCTCCCCATTCCCACCCAGCTCCCTCTCTCTGGCTGGCACCCACCCCCAGGGGCGTTTCATCTGCAAATGTCGTGTTGTTTTCATCAACAGACTCTGCATGCCTAGAAACAGTCCCCGCTTGGCTGCTGGGAGCTGCCTTTCGTGTCTGAACAGGTTTAGTGGCATGAATCAGTATTCGGTGCTTCCAAAAATATACACATCTATAGTAAGATAACTGTTCCTCCGTCAGAATATCATGAACATTAGGGGAGACAAATATACTGTCAGATGTAATGACATCCTCCTCCCAGGTCCCTCATAAAGAAGTATTGAGAACACATAATTGCCCTCAAAAGATGTCTATTTTATGATAATCATTACCTAAATATTACACACTAGAGATTTGTACTATTAAAGAGGGCTGAAATTACTCATGAAATATTAGCTGTGTTTTACTTAAGCTCTTTGGACCTAATTCATAAAAATTAATTCACGGTTTGTAAGAGTGATCTCTTATTCCTTAATAGAATACTTCTGTAATTCATTAAATTCCTTAATGCCATCATCCCTGATCACATACATTTCAATTCTAGTCTTCCAGTATGAAAAAAAGAAAAAAGAAAAAACCCGAACTTTCGGCAAGTCGAGGAAACATCAGAGTTTTCAAGCAGGACCCACCTCTCGGAAGATCATGAGAAACTTACAGAATATGGAGGGGGAGACAAAATGCAACAAAAGTCGACCCAGATATGTCTGGTTTTCAAACACATGTGTGACTATCTGGGAGTAAACCTACATTAAGAAAATGTTCATTTTGGAGGAACTGCTCTCAGAACAGACGGGTCCTCTCTGACAAGGGAAGCCCGATTTCTAAACTGTCAAAGCACATCCTAGATTTCCTGGAATTGCTTGGCCGTGAGATTTTCATTGTCCTTAAGCTGTTAACAACAAGGAGCTCTGGGTTGTGTGGGGAGACCGTGACCTGCACGCTTCTCAGCTTTGCCTAAGAGTCTCAGGGACGCCGTACCGTAAAACGTAATTTACGATTTCCCGCACGGACGATTCAGTAAGTATTGATTCACGTCATCTCCACCTCTGGGCTGTAACACCCATGAGGGCAAGCCGTTCCTCTGTCTTGTTGACTTTTGCATCCTTGGCCACGTGATAGAATTTCCATCAGTGTGTATATTTTTTTCCATCAATATTTTTAAATCAAAAGCTAACAGGGATGCCGGGGCGGCTCCGTCGGTTGAGCCTCTGACTTCAGCTCAGGTCATGATCTCACGGTTTGAGGGTTTGAGCCCCGTGTCGGGCTCTGTGCTGACAGCTCAGAGCCTGGAGGCTGCTTTGGATTCTGTGTCCCCCTCACTGTCCCTCCCCTGCTCATGCTCGTCTCTCTCTGTTGCTCAAAAGTGAATAAAGGTTAAAAAAAAATTTTTTTTTAAAAAGCTAACATATTTTACTAATTCTCTCTTGCCCAACAAGGAGAAATGACATCAATTCAAGTCACCATGCATTTGTTGATTTTCCACTAGAAATACTGATAAAGATGAAGAAAATAATCCCTTACATTTATATTATTCTTAAGAGTTTACTAACTTTGTGTGTGTCACGGAGTGTTGTGCTTACATTAACTCTACGGGGAATTAGGGTCCATTTTCTTCCAGTACTTTGTAAGTAAGGATACTGACATTCCAGGAAGGGACATAATGCAAAGCGACCCCACAGCGGGGTAAAAGGTGACAGGGCTGAACGTCAGCACGTGTAGACTCTGTATCTATCTGCCACTGTTTACAATGAACAAGTCACTTAATTTTGGTGTCTTCATTAGAGAAACGATTAGGAACACCATGACGTATTGTTCTCTAAAAAGTATTAGGAAGAAGATGAACAAGACCCTTTCTGGTTAAATCAGCCTCTGCTGAGAACACTGGTCCTAAGGGACGTGCAGAGAGACGCGTATATGGTGTCTCCAGGATGTTGCCTTCGGCCTCATGGAACAGAATCAGGTTGCAGAAGCACGAGGAAAGGGGGGCAGTTCTCTCACATGACACCAACCCGGGCTGGGCCAGCCACTGGCCGGGTGAGTCAGGCACTTTCCTGCCTCATCCTTCCAGGGAGGCCCTTGACCTTCACGGTCCAAGGTGATTACTCCGCTTCCCGGCCTCGGGACTCTGTTCCAGGCAGATGGGTGAAGGGCAAATTCTCTTGCTAGCTCTCGGTATTACCAAAAATTTTACTCAGAAGACTCCCACTTAAATCGCGTTGGCCAGAACGGGATCACATGTTCACCTCCGGCTAAAGCGAGTGTGGACTTGTAAGCGTGTTAGCCTCCTGGACGAGAGTGTGGTTTTCTTCCAAAGGAAGAAAGGTAGAACAGACATTGGCTGGGCATCAACAGTACCGATGCACGTGGCGGAGCGATTGAGGACAGAACGAGGACGGAATTTTTCCAATTATTTTGTGAATCCATACACTGGGGATCTCAGGGTAAGCGTGCGTGAGGGTTGAATTATATCCTCCCTCCCAAAGTCACATGTTGAAATCCTACCTCCCAGGACCTCACATTGTGACCTGTTTTGTTTTGTCAACAAGGCCATTGCCGGTGTAATTAGTTAAGATGAGGTGATTGGAATGGGTCATAATCTAATATGGCTGCTGTCCCTATAAAAAGGAGAAATTTGGACACAGACACCCATGGAGGGAGAACACCGTAGGACCATGAAGAGGGCCATCGACCAGCCAAAGAGAGAGGGCTCAAATGGATCGTTCCCCCACAGCCCTGAAAGGAAACCAACACTCCCGACCCCTTGATCTTACACTTCCAGCCCCTGGCACTCTTGAGACAATAAAGAAACTGTTGTTCGAGCCACCCAGTTTGTGGTAGTCTCTTACAGCAACCCTAGCAAGCTACAACAGGGTGACTACAGTAGATATGCTTTCCCATGTTTTTTGACCAGGAGGCACTTTTTCACAAAACACTTGAAAAAAAAATACTGTCCCGCAGAATGTAGTTTTTTTTCAATTCCATTGAAGTGGAGTCATTTCACCTAAAACCAGGGTGTCTGACATCCCACGGCACTTTGCTTTTGACCGTATCATGTACTGAGTGGTCCATAATAGAGTTTCAGTACGTGTGTTTCAGTGATTTTTCTCCAGGTTGGTACCATAAGGTCCTACCAAATAAAGATAATAATAGTGTCCATTACCTCTACGGTACTTTTCTGTATGTCAACCATTGGGCTTAGCGCTTTACAGACATTTTCTTTTCTAACCATCACGAAAGAACAATGAAGTAGGTACCACTACCTTTCCCAGTTTACGAATGTGAAAACTTAACATATAAACAGCCTCTTGACACTGAGTGTAGATTGTTGTTGATTCTTTTTTTTTTAATTTTTTTTTTCAATGTTTATTTATTTTTGGGACAGAGAGAGACAGAACATGAACGGGGGAGGGGCAGAGAGAGAGGGAGACACAGAATCGGAAACAGGCTCCAGGCTCCGAGCCATCAGCCCAGAGCCCGACGCGGGGCTCGAACTCACGGAGCGCGAGATCGTGACCTGGCTGAAGTCGGACGCTTAACCGACTGCGCCACCCAGGCGCCCCTTGTTGTTGATTCTTTAAATAAACTTCTTTATTAAAGTGTAACCAACCTAATGAAAAGCACACGAATCGCAAGCGTGCAGCCCAATGGATTTTCACAAAGCAAAACCACATCTATGCAAACGCCACGAGACCAACAAATAGAATATCGCAAACACCCTCCTTTCCAAAGATTAACACCATCCTGACCTCTGTCACCGTAGAATACTTTTACTGGTTTTAGACTTTAAATAATATGCCCTGCACTCTTTTGTGGCAGATCAGGTCTTTCTTTTCTTTTTCCTTGTTTTTACTATGATTAGAAAAAGTAAGACAATCCTGTGGAGTAGCAATGATACTCTCTGTACCCAATAGAAACTCATACATATGTACCCCAGATGCACATACAAACACCTTTCGTAGAAAGACTATTTGTAATAGCCAAACCTGGAAACAGTCCAACAGACCAGCCTTGCCCTGACACCCAAACCAGACAAAAGTATTACAGGGAGAGAAAACCACACTATCCCTCATTAACAAAGGGATTAACAATTACCAAATCAAATACAACAATATATGGAAACAATAATACTACAACCAACTGTGGTTTATCTCAAGAATGCAAAGTTGGTTCAATATCTGAAACTCAATCAGTACAACCTGCACTGTATTAAAAGTCTAAACACACACACACACACACACACACACACACACACACACACCCCACATGATTATATCGATTGATGGAGAAAAAAATTTTGACGAAATTCAACAACCATTCATAACTTAAACACAGGGAAAAAAGAAAAAGAAAACCTCTTAGTAAACTAGGAATACAAGGGAATGTCTGATAAAGGACAACAACCAGAGCAAGCAAACAATCAGGAACAACTTTAGTTAAAATTGTACTTGATGATGAAAGACCAACTATTTTCCCCGTAAGACTGGGGACAAGTCGAGGGTGCATTCTCTCACTACTCCACTCAACATCATCCTGGAGGGCCTATTCAGCCCAATAACATAAGAAAAAGAACTACGAAGCATACAGATTCTAAAGGAATGAAAAAAAACTGTCCCTAATTGCAGATGATACGATTGTCTTTTTTAAAAGTTCCAAGGAATCTTTTTTATTTTTTTTTAAATGTTTTATTTATTTTTGAGACAGAGAGAGACAGAGCATGAGCAGGGGAGGGGCAGAGAGAGGAGGAGACACAGAAGCCGAAGCAGGCTCCAGGTTCTGAGCTGTCAGCACAGAGCCCGTCGTGGGGCTCGAACTCACAAACCGCGAGATCATGACCTGAACCAAAGTCGGACGCTTAACCGACCGAGCCACCCAGGCGCCCAAAGGAATCTTTTTTAAAAAAATAGCCTCCTAGGGGTGCCTGGGTGGCTCGGTCGGTTAAGCATCCAACTTCGGCTCAGGGCATGATCTCATGAATTCGGTGAGTTCAAGCCCCACGTCGGGCTCTGTGATGACAGCTCGGAGCCTGGAGCCTGCTTTGGCTTCTGTGTCTCCCTCTCTCTCTGCCCCTCCCCTGCTCATGCTCTCTCTCTGTCTCAAAAATAAATTTTAAAAAAAATTTTAAAAATTAAAGAAAAAAAGCCTCCTAGAATGAAAAAGTGAATTTTGTAAGACTGTAGGGTATAAGACCAACACACAAAATTTACTTGCATTTCTATACACTAGCAACAAACAATTGGAAACCAGAATTTCAAAAAGCAATAGCATTTCCGAAGACCCAATTTCTTATAAAATCACACACACTGAACCATATCATCCAGCAACCCCACTCCTAGGTATTTATGCTAGAGAAACTGAAAGTTATTTTCACATAGAAACTTGAACACAAATGTTTACAGTAGGTCTGTCCATAATCGTCAACAACTAACAACAATCCAGATGTCCTCCAACAGGAAACCACTTCTTGCACATCCACACAATGGGATACTACTTAGCAATGAAAAGGTACGACCCAGGGGTACACACAACTTGGGTGAATCTCAAAGCCATGAACGTGTGCAAAGGCCATTAAGCCATTAAGTTGGGTACAAGAAGCCGGTCTCAGAAGGGTTTTGCGCTGTATGGTTCCACTTCCTTGTCATTCTCAAAAGGACAAAATACATAGTCATGGCACCTCCCAGGTCAGTGGTTGCCAGGGGTGACGGTGGGTGTGACTAGAAATCGGTAGGTCGGGAAAGTTTGGGGAGAGGTGCAATTGTTCTGTAGGTGATGCAGGTGATGGTTACACAATCTATACCCGTGTTAAAATGCATAGACCAAGATAACGAAAGCTCTACTTTGTTGTATATTAACTCAAACAATAAAATTTTACAAATCAGCCATGTGTGCCTATTTAATGGGGCCATCGCGCAGAGTGAGAAAAGTAGACGGTACAAAACCCAAGCAACGATGCCTCTGCGACATCGGCATAATTTTAAACATTTCAGAGGCAGGGCTCTCCTTCCCGCCACCTCTTTCCAGCCCACAAACTCATTCTGCCGTTCGTTCAATGATCCCAGCATTTTCACCAGTAAGAATTAACATATTTGCCTTAAAATATTTTAAATTAATCAACTCATTTGGTTTGGCCTTGCGCACCTATTCCCCAGAAAGGAGTAATATTTTAAGCATTAACATCCATTTCCACCTTCCCTGGAAGAGGTTTAAATTTTTTTTTTTTTCAACGTTTATTTATTTTTGGGACAGAGAGACAGAGCATGAACGGGGGAGGGGCAGAGAGAGAGGGAGACACAGAATCGGAAACAGGCTCCAGGCTCTGAGCCATCAGCCCAGAGCCTGACGCGGGGCTCGAACTCACGGACCGCGAGATTGTGACCTGGCTGAAGTCGGACGCTTAACCGACTGCGCCACCCAGGCGCCCCAATTCCCTGGAAGAGGTTTAAATGATTATTATACTAGCTAGCCTGGTCCCTTGTCTACAAAGTGACCATAAATATTCTGGAGTCCAGGAAAGAAACGAGCTCCGGATCTAAAGCAAAGGAAAATGAGATGTGAAGGGCACTTGGACGCTCAGGGCCCTTCGGGGAACAGCAGGGACAAAAAGAAGAGAGTCTGGGGCTCATGACACGCGTCCAGCCGATCTCACCCCCTTACTGCTTCCTCTCAAGTCCTTTTCACATCAGTGTATGGAGCTCTGTATCTTTTACAAATGACTGTATAGCATCCCAATGTAAGTATTTACATTTTTTTACACAATAACAGGCGTTTGGATCGACTCGAATGCTTTATCATTACAAACAATTCCTGCGATTTCGATATTCTTGTTTATGCGGTCGTACCAGAGCTTGTATAGGATCATTCCTAAAATTGGAACCACTAGAATCATTCAGAGCTGGGACTATTTTAAATTAGAATAGATATTGCCAAATTATTCTTCAGCAGACTTACATTAATTTGCACATCTATCAATAACATATGAGACTGCCTGTTTCCCCAACCTGCCCCCCACCACCGCCACGGTAGAGAGTGGTCAAATTTATATAGTCGCATCTGTCTTTCCAAGTCAAAATATCTCTTTTGTATGGATTTGATTTTTCTGAAACTTAGCATATTTCATATTGGATATTCTTCTTAGTGTATGAAATATGCGCTTCTATGATTTATCCACTTTTCTGTGGGCATGTTTTATTGCAGACATTTAAAGCTCTTTGCATATCACAAATAGTAATTGTTCTCAATGACGTTTCAGTATTTGTTTCCAGTTCT
Source organism: Herpailurus yagouaroundi (assembly GCF_014898765.1). NCBI lineage: Eukaryota > Metazoa > Chordata > Mammalia > Carnivora > Felidae > Herpailurus > Herpailurus yagouaroundi. Next base: position 6,221,359 of record NW_024412405.1, on the reverse strand, counting down.
TCTTTTGTATTTCGACCTTTCGTAGTTTTTTCGCATGGAATTTAAATTTTCCTTGGAGTCAACTTGATCAATTTTTTTTCTGGGCTTCATGATCTGCTTAAAATGTCTTCCTTAGGCAGTTTAGAACAACAATAAGCATCCATTTCAGCGGTTTGGTTAGCTATTTTTCTTCTTTTCTTTTCTTTCTTTTCTTTTTTTTTTTTTTTTTTTTTTTTTGTTTGATTTTTGAATGCTATTGTACCCCCAGGGCTCCCAGCTTGTCCCAGGGAGTGCCAGACTGGTCCCTGCCTCAGTGCAAGGCCCAGGTAAGAGAGTGGATGTTTCCCCGCCGAAGCCGAGGTAACCTCGAGACATTATCAATTGGCTGAGTGAAGAAAAACTTGTTCCCAAGGCAACACATACTTGGGGCCCCAGCACACCCTCTCAAGTATGATCTTCACTCTCTCTAAAAAGCCTAGGCACTAGGCTTTTTACCAGTTGGAGACCAAATCATCACTTGGCCCAGAATTCCACAGCCTCCAAAACAGTAAAGAAAAGCAGGTGGGGGGCAAACAAAAGCCCAGGTGCATAGGGCTATGCGGCTTGTGTACGTGTAGGTGTTCACGTGCCTTTGTGCACACCCTTGCAGTTTACCCTTTCTCTTGTTTCAGTGAGTCTTAGCTGCGAGAAGATCCCTGCCAAAGTCATCCTATTTCAAAGAGCTGAAGAATTTGGACAGGAATAGTTGAATCACTGGCCATAATCATATGAAACTTCCTTACGTCCCATAGTAGGATTTCTCTTGGTTTCTTGGTAATCGCATAATCCTAGAACAGCTTCTTGAAAACCGGCCTCCGTCTGCTTGGGCTCATACGTTGCAGAGGGAGTCACATCTCGGTCATGAGGGCTTTCAGAGAACCTACAGGAAGAGGGTTGTGAGTTCACGGGTCAAAGGGTCCAGATTTGAAACAGAGTTTAGCTTTTTCTTCCTGCTTCAGCCCAGCGGGGGTGTGTTTCCCATGAGAGGCTTGTTTTTTTTTAAGAATAGCCATAGTAACTGGGTCATCTGGTAGAGAATTAGTCAAATCTCCCCAGGAAGTGTTAATTTAGTGCAAATGACCGGACCCTGGATGGGCGGATCACAGAGCCAACCACCCCCCTCCCGTTCTTCAAGATGAGACACAGTAGGACTCGGCAAAAAAAATAATAATTTGTGATGAGCATTTACCACATAAAAACACTTTGTAGTTGTTATTTTTAAAGCCCCAAGCTTTCAAGAGGAAAGACTTGTTTTCTTAAGAAAGATGAACAGCAAAATGCCTGGGCGGTGATGGCCAAAGTGAACATTCTGAGGGATTACACAGTCCCTTCTCAACACGTAGGGACACAGGAGACTTTCCTGCGTTTATTTGGGAAAGAGCACTAAAAGCGAGGAGATTATAGTTGTTTGAGATAACACCAGAAAATTGTTTATTTAACAGAAGGAAAGCATTGCGAAGGAGTGATGCTATTATTTTGATCCTTAGGATGAAAAATTAGTAATCAACAACAAAAAATATGAATAAAAGAAAAGGCTGTATACCTAATTAGTTTGAATACATTTAATTTGTAGCTTAAAACTAAAGCTATTAGTGAATTTAATGGTGGTTCTACCTCGTGATAAATTGCTGTGTAGGCCAAATACATATTCCATTAGCTGTGATAACTCTAGGTTAGAATCTTTGGATTAATTGGATTAGTTTGAGTTTACCTTCTAAGAATATCTATTTAGAGTCTAGGTATTAATCCTTTATACTTTTAGATGGTTTAATATGTAATTAAAGCAAATGTACATTAATCCTCTTAGACTGGTTTTTCCAGAAATAGACAATGGCGACAGATTGTATACAGCACGACGCCTGAATATCTTTGTAAGAGTTGAGCAAATGGTCGATGACAACCTTGAAACTTTCTGCAACTGCTGGTGTTTGTCACATCCGAAATGTTTTTTTATCCGAGAAGATTTTTGGTTTTTCGCACATCACCCAGTTGTCTGGATTCTGGGGCCTCGGCATCTGTTCCGCGGAGAATGTCTTCAGCCGGAGCGGCACATAGACTGGCCGGTGGAAAATCAGTGAGTCCGTGATGGGGTCCGTTCGCTCTCTCCTGGCTGACGTCTGAAGCCACAGGTCTTTTCTTAAAAGCCCAGGACACGGCAGCCTCAGAGGAAGGCGTGTGTGAGGGCTGTCACACACGCAAAAGAGTGACCTCTTTTGCACTCTCTTCCACACCTGTGACCTGCAGGGGGGCCACGCTGACAAGTCAGTTCCTCAGGCCTCCCCCAGGCCACTCAAGGGCAACCAGGAAGAAGAAAGGCCATTTCAGAAAAAGGGAGCGACTCCCTCACACCCAGGGCACCCATTCCCACTGCGTGGCTGTGGCCCACCTGCAGGCCGTGCACCACACCCCCACGCACGCACAGTCTCTCTGTGGCGTCCGAGTTCACGGCCCGGTTTCAGCAGAACAGAAGAGCTTTGGTATTTCCTCAAGCCACCAACTGAGATCGAACTTGATCTGGATACAAAAACACAAAACGGAAAAAAAGCTCTACTGAGAGCAGCTTTGAGGGGGAGAGCGGGCGAACAGAGCCCTGTCTAGAGCCCCCTCCGTGCCTCGGAACCCAGCACGTGACAGCTCAGGCTCTGGGCAGCGTTGGCTTCTGAGCCAGTGGCCACAACAGGGCGTCACGGTCGTCATTTATGGCCGTTGCAGGTATAGTGGCAGAAAATCACCATCGCGTCTAGATGAAATGGCAGAACGGGTTGATAACAAAACCACACGCTTTCTGGTACCCGATAAAAAGGATTCAAACGCTAAGAAAACAGGCGAACTTCACTTTAACAACAGAGACGGATCCCTTGCCGACCTGTACTCCCAATGCCAGAAATACCAATTAATATCAAAAGATAGGGAACTGATTTGCTTCTTAATGACTTTAAGCATCATTCTTAAAGGGCCAAGAACAAGGTTACGTAAAGATGATATAATAGTAATACATGCATTAGTTCTTCTCACTGTACAAATGTATTAGTTCTTGCGATCGTAGCTGTGCTAACATACAGTTTTATTAAGGTGTTTTAGAGCTAAACCTGGTACTATGTTTAATATATTTAAAATAAAATAAATGTATTTAATTATTTGAACGTTAAATATATTTTAAATATTCAAATATGTTAAATTTGTATCTTTGTCATGGCGTATACTAATTTTATCAGCGAAAGATATTTCGTTGCCACAATCCCAGCTAAATAAATGATAGAACAACACAAAAGGCCACAGACCAAGGAAATAGCCTGGAAAACACAAACTCCCACCAGGTTCTCAAACACAAGTCCTCCCACGAAGGGACAGCTGTGTGAGTCTGCAGACGCTCGTGGCCGGTGAGCGATAAAAGGAAGGAGCACCCCAGGACACCAGTAAGCACATTTCCAGAACTCGCCTTTGGGTCACCCCCGCCTCCCTCTCGCCGGTGCTGCCCTTTTGTCCTGAGTCTGCAAATCACAGCCTCTAGTCACAACCCCCTGTTCCTGAGTCCAAAGTAAATGGAGATCTTCTTGTCTACCTGTGAAACCCGTTGCCAGAAGGATGGAGAGGGCCTTCTTTGTCCCCATGTGGCACTCGGAACTGCCACGGGCATCATCACTGCACGGGGCAGGGTGAGGCTGGCAGGTGGACACCGACTTGCTAGCTGGCGGGCTTTGCAAAGGAAAGCGTTGCTTTCGATGTTGTTTGTGCCGGGCTCAACGCCGTCAGCTCTCCGTGTGTTCCCGCGCTAGGAAATCGCGCGGTTGCACCCACACCTGCCGGTGGGGTATCGTTTCCAACAGCCTGCCTGTTTCTGAGATGTTATATTTCTCGACAAAACCAAATCGATAACCTAATTTGCGGCAACATACCACAGCACAGCATTTTGTATCACACTTCCAAGGGCTAGCAGCCTGAAATCTTGACAATTGAAGCCCCGTACCAACTCCTGACATTCGGATCTTTGCCAGTAAGAAATAGGATAATCAGGCTTTTTGTTACACAACACGGCGCCTGTCCTTCCTACTTCTGTCAATAGGCCCGTCACTTAGGTTGTGACCTTTGTCACTGTTACCTTACCTTCTTCCTCTCCTGTGTGGCTGACGGCATCTCATCAGGCACCAAGTCCTGTGACTTTTCAGGGCGTCTTCCTCTTCTCTATTCCACCTACCTGCAGTGGCGTCCTCCTCCTGCTGAGATCGGTCACCGCATACCTGGGCTTTCCCTGTCCCTTCCCAGTCCTGCCGCCGTCTCCGGGCTCTCCCCGCTCTGGCTCGTTCTACTTCAAGCACCATCTGACTGGTCTTCATACGATCCTCGTTCTTCATTCTGATAGCCTGCTTAGAAGTTTCCAGTGCCCAGTCTCCCTGATCCTGCTTTCCAAGCTCACTCTGTGTCATCCACGCAGTGAGGGATCAGACTCGTCATACGCCCTCAACCACCACACCGATGCCTCACACCGCACCTCCACAGCTCTGTCCAGGTGCGGTGCCTCACCAGGGGTCTGCTTCCCAAACTTTCTCTTTATCAGACTGTACCCATCCTTCAAGCTCTGCCCAAACCCAACCTTTTCCATGAAACTGCTCCCAAACATCCCTGCCCACAAAGATTTCTCTCTCTGAACTTCTCCTGTCCACTGGCTCTCCAGACATAATCTGTCCCTTTAAAATAGCCTCTCTAGGGGTGACTGGGTGGCTCAATCCATTAAGCAACCGACTCTTTATTTTGCCTCAGGTCATGGTCTCACGGTTCATGAGTTCGAGCCCCACATCTGGCTCTGTGCTGACAGTAGGGAGCCTGCTGGGGATTCTCTCTCTCTCTCTCTCAAAATAAATAAACATTAAAAACTAAAAATAAAATAAATTAGCCTTTCCATCTTTATTAGTCACTCATATCCATGGATATACCCATATAGAAACACAGTCATCTGTGTGCACACATATATTTTCCTTACGTAATTGCTGTCACATAAATATTGTTACATAAAATATTGTTACATGATTTGGTTTTTCTAGACACTACCAGTATACGTTGGAGATCTGTCCCTATGATACATATGGGAAAACGGGTGGCTATTTCCTTTTCATATGTCTTTATTTTTCCGGACTGTCTCCAATCATCACGTGCAAACTTTGTCATGACATGAAAACACGTGCTTTTCAGACCACAAAACAAGGGGACAAGGAGAAGATATCAACAAGAGGGATCACACCTCAACTTTCTACCCGGTAAGGAAAAAAAAGAATTTCAATGACGATAAGAACGAGTAATTGGAGAGCACAAAACTGTATCACCTTTGACATTCAAAGATTTTCACAGAAGAACTGAGGACAGCTTATCTACCACAATATTCATATTTTCGTTCAATATACATTTAAGCACCTGCTAGACCCAAGGATCGTAGAGTGTGCATCTGAACCAGAAATGAACTGTCTCCAATCCCTGCTCTAGGCTGACATCTTATAGAAGTCTGCAGTGATGACCTTACATATGTGTGTGTTTCCTTCCTTGAAACTCCCATTGCAGAGAAAATATACCTTGGAAAGGTCATTTGACCATATCAACCTATGACCTATCAACCACAGAGTTATAGATAAAGAGTTTACATGAAACATGTGTAACTTGACTTGAATATCTAAAACATGATATTTGGGACCTAAAATGCTTCTGACTTTTTACAGCATCTTCATAGCTATTAATTCATGTTACAGTCACAACATCCTTTGCAGTAGGTAAGCTTTCTGCAGTCTATGGATAGAAAAACAAGCATGAGGTGGTCCCGGGACAGCGTGCTAGCGAGGCAATGATAGAAAACTGGCTTCTAATGTCATGTCTTTCCCCTGAGCAGAGTCAAGGAACAAAACTTTGTGTTGACCAGAAAAATTCATTCCTGGTACCGGAACCAACTTTAACATTAGAACAGAGATATAAATAAGTCGCATGGCGGGGCGCCTGGGTGGCTCGGTCAGTTATGCGTCCGACTTCAGCCCAGGTCATGATCTCACGGTCCGTGAGTTTGAGCCCCGCGTCGGGCTCTTTGCTGACAGCTCAGAGCCTGGAGCCTGTTTCAGATTCTGTGTCTCCCTCTCTCTCTGCCCCTCCCCTGTTCATGCTCTGTCTCTCTCTGTCTCAAAAATAAATAAACGTTAAAAAAATTAAAAAAAAAAAAAATAAGTCGCATGGCAAGAACCTGGTGCCCAGTGATCTCTGTTGCATGGCCACGGTCACAAGGCACCACTGAACGTTCCAGTCCGTCTTTCCCCTGGTGAACCTGGGTCACTAGGAACCAGAAAGCACATTTGTTCAAGCACATTCCATTTGATAAGCACAAATAAATGTATTCAGTCGCCTATATTCTAAAACTCTCCAAGCAACACCACCATCACATAAATAAAAGAAGCCAAGCTGGAAACATACCTATAACTTCAGGCTCATGCGATGTTTTGTAAAATACTGATTTTAATATCTGCTCAAATGCAGAGAATGAGTGGGAGTAGGGGACACACACACACACACACACACACATACACACACATACACACACAAAGACCATCTGTTACTTATTTAAGCCATTCTTAGACAAGAATATATTACTTTTCAGGGGAAAAATATTGTTCTTTCCAGAGGAATAGGAATGTGATATAAACAATGAGATGAGATAAAGCTGTTTATATCAAAGGGTGAATCAGATTATAACACTGAAAAATAGTACACATTTCCTGTTATTGCTGCTATAAGTAAAACAGTATTTGAAAGACAAATTGCCATGTTACTATTCTTGAAAATCCCAGGCTCTTCTATAAGTAATGACATCTTGGTAGACATGAGACCATCCGAGTGCAGACATATCTCCATCTACATAATTTAAGGGGGAAAAAAAAAATCAAATGTTTCTCCTTCAGAAAAGAGAACACGTTTTCCTTTAAAACATAAGGGGGGCGCCTGGGTGGCGCAGTCGGTTAAGCGTCCGACTTCAGCCAGGTCACGATCTCACGGTCCGTGAGTTCGAGCCCCGCGTCGGGCTCTGGGCTGATGGCTCAGAGCCTGGAGCCTGTTTCCGATTCTGTGTCTCCCTCTCTCTCTGCCCCTCCCCCGTTCATGCTCTGTCTCTCTCTGTCCCAAAAATAAATAAATGTTGAAAAAAAAAATTTTTTT
>NW_024412405.1:6175897-6214062 GCF_014898765.1 Herpailurus yagouaroundi | reverse complement strand
GCTGATGGCTCAGAGCCTGGAGCCTGTTTCCGATTCTGTGTCTCCCTGTCTCTCTGCCCCTCCCCCGTTCATGCTCTGTCTCTCTCTGTCCCAAAAATAAATAAATGTTGAAAAAAAAATTTTTAAAACGTAAGGAATCTACACAAGCTTAAATTTAAGGCAAACAAAAGCCACAAACAGGGAAGGGAAGACATAAGCATCAAGGATGCTCCCAGGGGACTGGATGCACAGCCCCGGCTCTGGAGACCGTGTTTGGGGCATGAGTGCCAGGCAGTGACCCAGCAGGTCCCCAGATTGGACGTGCTCCCAGCTGTGCACAAGCCCCAGGAGCCTCGACGACCGCAGCTTTAACAAGACACAGGACAGAGGACACTGACATCCTCACCTCGGGCAGTAGGCACAGCACATTGCCCACGTCGACCACACAGGGACACACACGTCGTAGGTATTTACCACACACCCCACCACTGGCTCCCACGCAGGGCGGGCATCCACGGAAAGCAGCCTGGGTCTCAGCATGGACAGACAGCGGCTCTCAGCGACAGGCCCCTGCCTCACTCCCACGCCACCGTATCTGGAAGCTCTAATCCCACCTCGTAGCAACTCCGATCTCCCGAAAGCAAGGAGCAATTACAGCAACAAAACTGGGATGTCTACAGGTCTCGAACATCCAGCGAGAAGTTGGCTCCCAGCCCTGCCCTCTCCGGCGGCCAACGGGGAAGCATCTGTGTCCCAAAGTCACAGCCAACTTTGAAGGGCAGGCTAACAGTGGATCTAAATCCTTGCAACATAAAGCTGGCCTTCTTGGAATAGTTCTTACAAGTTTGAGTCTAGAGATGTCCTCCAGAGAGGGGTAGAGAGATAAATACCTATCTCTGCTCCTCCCCCCTTCCCTGATTGGCCTGTCTCCCTTGCTATGGTGCCTAGACTGTCCCCAGTGAGGCCGTGAGAGGTCCCAAGAGGAGTTTGGGAGGCTCCCCAATGTCGCCCAGAGGGCCCACCTCTCTGCTTGAGGAGCCTCGGTGCCACGGGGGACGTGTGGCCACCTCCGGGCCGTGGGGGAGAACAGTGTTAAGAACTTGGTAGCAGTCCTGTATTCCATCTACATCACATCTCCTCTGGCCCTTCAGCATCTCACATCTCTTCCCTTGATCCCCAATCTCACTGTCCCTTCTGTTTGTGCCCCTCTTGGGAGACAATGCCTCGTGGTGGAAAGACGCGCAAAGGAAAGAATCGGCATTCCAGAGTCGTCCAGACTCAGGTTTGAATAATCAGCTCGATCACATCAATCTCTCAACCTCAGGCAAAGTTGAACCTCTGTGTCTCCACCTGTCCAATGTGACAATAATGCTATGTGCTTCCCACATTTGTTACCATAATTAAATGAAATAATGAGCCTATGGTGCTTGCTATTTGGTTGATACTTGTTCAATAGTTGTCTTTTTTTTTTTTTTCCCTCCCTCGCTGCCCTTTCTCACCCCCCTTCCTGATTGAAATTGGATCAGGGAAAAACAAATGAACGAGTTATGGAAAAATCAGAGAATTTCAGACCCAGAAAGTCATGGAAGGCTCGTACAATCCAATGTGCTTATTTTAAAATAATAGATGAGGGCATTGAGGCTCAGAAAAGTGAAAGAACTTTCTGGAGGCCACACACCAGGTACATGGGCAGTTCACGACCCCGTGAACAAACCAAACAGAGAGAGAAGGTGTGTGGCTACCATTTCTGCGTTCTCTCTGATCCATATTTCATTCAGAAAACATAATTCTATGACTAAAAAAAAAAAAAAAAGCCTAAATGATTTTTATTGAAATTCTTCAAAACTGGGGTCATTAATCAGTTTACACTTCTAACCCATGAGTTCAAATCTTTAAAATGGTTTGCCCAATTTTTAAATGATTTCATTATTTTGGGGGGGGCACTTGAGCGGGGGGGGCACTTGAGCGGGGGAGGGCCCCAGAGGGAGGGGGACAGAGGATCCGAAGTGGGTTCGGCGCTGACAGCAGAGAGCCCGATGCGGAGTTCGAACTCACGAACTAAGAGATCGTGACCTGAGCCAAAGTCAGATGCTCAACCGACGGAGCCACCCAGGCGCCTCAGTTTACCTGCTTTTACAATCCCTCCCAAAACATCCAAAAGAGTCGAATGCACATATTTCCTATCTGTCAAACCACAAGTATCTGGCCACGCTCTGGTTTTCCTCTACCAGCTTCTGAGCCCCGCACTGGAGCCAACCCAGGGCCGTCCTCTGCGCCCCACCAGGCTCCCGGGCTTTCTGCCTGCCCCACAACATTGAGGCCGGCTGGCCCTTGTCTCTGTAGGATGGGACACGGTGTCTTGATAAGACAATCCATGCTGGGGTGAGGGCTGAGTGGAGGCTGCTCAACTCACCCCTCACACTTCTCCGTGGTTTTAGGTAAAATGTCTCACTTAGCCGTGACTCGTGACAGTGTGCCATCGCCATTTCTCCGAGGGGCTTTCTCGGGAGAAGAACGTCTGTGTGTGTGTGTGTGTGTGTGTGTGTGTGTGTGTGTGTGTAGGGAGGACGGGGTGCTTTCTTTGCTCCCAAAGCCCTGGAAGAGGCTTCTCTGACTACAGCATCTGGACCCCTGTCTGAGTCAAGCCCCGTAGTCATGAATTCTTTCTTCAACACCATTCATAAAAACAAGCATGCGTGACTAACCATGAGGTGAGGCAGTGACATAGTTGATGGGACTTATCTGCCCAGCGTGTCAGCTCCATGTCGAAGGGGGAGACTTTGGGCACCAAATCCCAGGCTGGAAAAAGATAAAGAGCTTAAAGCAGCAAGCATTTATGTATGGGTGGCTCTGTGATCCGTCTGAAACCAGCACCCTTGAGCAGCTCTCCGAGCCCCACTTGGCCGAATTCTTCGCCTAAAAAGGACAGAATTGGTTCTGTGCTCTTCCTGCCCTCAGAGGGTCTGCAAAGCCAAAGCCCCACATGGTTAAAGGCCCCTCTCCACCCTTATAAGTGCAATTCTGAAAATTATTCTTAACTAATTAATTAACTTATTTATTTATTTATATTTGAGAGAGCACAGGAGAAAGAGAAAGAGACAGAGAGTCACAAGCAGGCCCCATGCTCTGTGTGGAGCCCCACAGGGGGCTCAATCCCACGACTCTGGGATCGTGACCTGAGCTGAAATCAACCGCCAATTGAGCCCCTTGAAAATTTTTTTAAACTTTTTTTTTAATGTTTATTCATTATTGGGAGATAGAGACCGAGCATGAGCAGGGGAGCGGCAGAGAGAGGGGGAGACACAGAATCCGAAGCAGGCTCCAGGCTCCGAGCTGTCCGCACAGAGCCTGACGTGGGGCTCAAACTCACCAACTGCGAGATCGTGACCTGAGCCGAAGTCGGACGCCCAACTGACTGAGCCACCCAGGCGCCCCTGAAAATTATTTTTAAGTGCATTATGCAAGGGATGGGGTAATTTTTTGCTGTAAGATATCAAACAGGCCAAATATGCATTCATTTGTTCATTCAGTCCTTAGCCAATCACTCAAAGCACAGGTGTATAATGGATCATCTACGGATTTGGGGTCAGAAAGACCGAAGGCAGAATGTTAGCTCCACTATTTCCCAGTTGAATACTCTGCTCTCTGACCCTAGGAAAGCTCTTTCAGTATCTGAGCCTCAGTATCATCGCGTAGTAAAAATTAGGGAAATAAGGAATGCTTGGGAGAGCTCAGTTAAGCATCCAGCTCTGATTTCGGCTCAGGTCATGATCTCACAGTTCAGGAGTTCAAGCCCCTCGTCGGGCTCCGTGCTGGCAGCGTGGAGCCTGCTTGGGATTCTCTCTCTCTCTCTCTCTCTCTCTCTCTCTCCCTCTCTTTGTGCCCCTCCCCCACCTCTCTCTCAAAATAAGTACAATAAACTTAGGAAAATAATGCCAACCTCACAGGTTTGTTGTGAAGATTAATCCAGATTAACCATAACCTGTGCGGAGTGCTCCACACACAGCAGCGACTGGGTAGGAGAAAGCGCCTCGCCACCGACTTCCAACCTAAAGGCATCAGCTATCAGTTCGCATCAGATCAAGGTCCAGGCCAACGTTGTGCGCAACGTCGCCATTGGATGTACGCAAATCCACGTTCCTCCCGCATGCGGCTCTCCCGATCGCTGCTTTGCTATGCCCAACTTCTTGGCATTTTCCCGAGTCCCCCACCACAAGGCTGCTTCTGGTTTCCCACCTCGTCTCTGGACCTTCTAATCCGTTCCAGACAAACCACCTCATCCAACTGCCCTGCAGCCGAGCAGTGACGCCATCCTGGGTTGGGACCACGGCCTGGTTCTCAGCACAGCTGGTCAAGGGAGGGCGCTCACGGGCAAAGAGCGTAAGAGACAGCGCGACGGGGCAGGACAGCATCCTCAGGAACCTGTCACCCTGTGGAACTGGACAATGAATCTACAAGATCATTTACCTCCAACTTTCTCGTTTTTAGGAAGGAACAAGGCTTACGCTTACACACAGTGGCACAGTGAGTTAAATGGCTGGATTTCTCCCTTTCTTTGCTACTCAGAAGTAAATTCTTGCTTGGTTGTCCCCCAAACTATCCCCACACTTCAAAAGATTAAGTGCTTATATCAAAAATACCACATATTCCCCTCAAACAACTCCATGATTTCCTGATTACCCACAATAGGTTCCCAATGGTCACGAAACAGCATTTTCCATTTTGACAACTGATACTGTGTGGAGGCCAACTTCCACTTTAGGAATTCGAGTCTAGTTAGCACCTGCCCGTCCAGAAGCCACAAGCTGGCACACCCTCACCCTTATGCCCCCCGGGGGCTCCTGAAGTGACTCTGTAGCAGACAGTCTCCATGCCTGCACGTCTCAGGTGTTGAATGAAGAAGCATCCAAGAGTCTGCCCCACGTCTATCTACACCCTGAAATCCAGTAGTTTCTTTTATGAAAATAATACACGGCTGCGGTTAAAGATAAATTCAAACAGCACAGGAGCACAGTGTATTAGTCGGGGCCCTTCAGAAAACCAGAAGCAACGAGACACATATCTGTTGGGAGAGACAGAGTGATTTTAAAGAATTGGCTCACGTGATCACGGGACTGGCAAGCCTACAGTCGGTAGGTCAGGCTGGCAGGTCCGAAGATCAGGCAGGATCTCGGTGCTGTGGGCTTGAGGCAAAATTCCTTCTCCTGGAAAGCTCAGTATTGGCTCTTGAGGCCTTCCGCTGATGGGATGAGCTCAGAGTAAGGGGACAACTGCTTTACTGAAAGTCAACTGGTTGAAAGTGTTCATCACATCTGAAAACTATGTTCACAGCAACATCTCGAGCATGTTTTCAGGGACGGAGTCGGCTCTGTTGGCATCTAAAGGTCCAGTTTGGAAGAAAGCCCTTGACTTTACGCCTGATAGTCGTTCAATCTTTGCTTTTTGCCAGGCTGTGTGGCTGTCTCGTGTATGGCCAGCGGCTCTGTGATGTGGGTGCTATTAACAAACCCACGGAGCTACAAAGGAAAGGTATTAAGATCCTTTCCACCGAACACATTCTGATGACAAAAAACCCTCAATCTGCAGATGGGAAAACAAAACCACGTAACCTGTTTTTATTGGGGAATTAGAGGCAGAACAGCTTGAGAAAAGACCCAGAGGTAGCGGTGCCCGGGTGGCTCAGTTGGTTAAATGCCCAACTTCGACTCGGGTCACGATCGCGCGGTCCGCGGGTTCAAGCCCCGTGTCGGGCCCTGTGCCGCCAGCTCGGACCTGGAGCCTGCTTCGGATTCTGTGTCTCCCTCCCTCTCTGCACCTCCCCCACTCTCTCTCTCTCTCTCTCTCTCTCTCTCTCAAAAATAAATAAACATTAAACAAATTTTGAAAGAGAAGATTCAGAGGCATTCTCGGTGCAAATTTTATTTAAAGCACCACAGTTCTAGAACCCTTGAGCAACACCAGAGGGACCTAATCTGGGTTGTGTTTTCCTCGCCTCCCTATACAGACAGCAATATTCCTATTTTAAATTATTTATTATGTTGTGTTCCCAATTAAGCTATAATGTGACAGGCAAGCTACTTTACAAGGCAATAAAAAAAATAATCATGCTCCCCAGTGAGTAAACTACAAGGCCAAAAGGTGAGTTGTTTATATCCACGAGAGAACCGTTTTACGGCGGTGAAAAATGGTGGTCACGTCTTCTCGTTGTTGCTACAAGTAAAAACAGCCATAGAGGAGAACAAGATCAACCAGTTACCAGGCTCCTTGAAAGCACCTATTTTTGGAACAATGACAAAGCCGTGTTTGCACAGGGAGCAAAAAATGATTGATAGAAGGGGTGAAAGGAACCCAGTCCTGCCCCAAATTAGGGCCCCCGGGCGTAGACTGAAATGTTGGAAGGTTCAGGAGCAGAAAAGGCTCTCCCTGAGTATGTGAATGGCTGGAAAATGCACTAGTAGATTAACCTGACTCGAGAGACCCATCTTCTTAACAAGATGAACGAATCGTATCTTAATTTCAGGTTAGCGCGTCTACGAACAACTGGAATGATGTTAAGGGCCCTGCCTTGTCGCCAGGGTGGTTTATGGGAGGCCTGAGGGGCTACATATGGCCACCAGAAGGGAGCCGGTCTCCAAACAAAAACAAAACCCACCGAAAGCCCTCACCCTCCAGGAACGCCAGAGTGACCACCTGCCGAGAGGCTTCATACGTTGCAGCTGGAAGTGGCTGGTGACAGGTGAGCCCCAGGGGTGAGAGAGGGGACCGGGGTGGGAGGGGAGGCATGCCATCACAGCTGTCTTCTGCCCCCGCCCCGGGGGGTGGCACAGGCTGTCTGTGCTGCGAGTCTGTGTATCCGAGGAGGCTGCAAGAAGCAGGAGGGGAAGGAGAGGAGGAGAAAGCATATGGACTTTCCACGGACTGAGCCAGGTCCGGAACCCAGAAGAGAAGTGCCCTCCTTCCAGGCGTCGGATGCAGTCCCTCCGAGAAAGGACCTTCTTCTCCATCCTGTTACTCACTCGACGTCCTCACTGCCAAGAACCGCGCCCACCGAGCAGCGCCCTCCGTGCCGTTCGCTGCCTGCAGCGATGACTCAGCGCGTCTCCGCAAGTTGTACTTTTCAGCCTCAAAGGCAAGGAGTCCTACCAGCCCCTCGCTCCGTTAAATTCTGTCTCTTGCTGTCGCGTCTTGGTCCATTGGGGCTGTCATCACAAAATACCATAGTCTGGGGGCTGAAGCAACAACTGTTTATTTCCCAGAGTTCTGGAGGCTGCAAGTCCGAGATGGGGTGCTGGCAGACGCAGGGTCTGGAGAACTCCCTTCTTTGTTTGCAGATGGCTGCTTCGCTGCCGTGGCCTCACGTGACAGGGAGACAGAGATCTCGTGTCCCTTCTCCTAATGGCGTCACAAGGATCGCACTCCTAACCTCATCTGACGGTACTCACCTCTCAAAGGCCCTTCCTCCAAACAGCATCACCTTGGGGGTGAGGGCACAAACGTATGAATGGGGGCGGGTGCATAGGGGACAATCTCCCACGATGGCCACCATCCATTCTCTACCCCTCTGGCAGCCTATGCTGCTCCTCAAGCCGGAAGAAAACCCTTGTCCCTCTCCCCTTGGGTTCCCACTGGTCTCGGACAGTGCCGCGAGCGACAAAATGTGGCAACAGTGGTGCCGTGCCTGTGCCGAGGCCAGCCTTCCAGCTTTCTTCAGCCTGCTGCTTGGAAGCCCGTCTCCATGCCGGAAGGCCGACTACTCCCAAGTCAGCAAGTGGTGAAAAGTTCAAGCTGGCTCATGTGGCGAGAAAGGGGCTCCGCGGAGCCAGCCGCGTGAGCAAAGCCTGTTTGGACCTTCCAGCTCAGCCCCAACAGTCCGCCGAGCGGAGGAACAAGTGAGACCCGCCAACGGCACGAGGAGTAGCATCGTGAGCCCTGCCCAAATTCCTAACCCACCATGTGCTTTCAAGCAGTCAACCTTAAAGTCCACAGGTCTGCAGCAGTCGAGCGTTAAAACACACAGAAAGGTTAAAACCTGTGTTCGAAGAAAAGCCATCCGGCAGCCACATAACCAGGATTCACAGAAGCTGAGGCTGTCTGGGTGTTTCTTACGTCTCAAAAACTTCCTGCGTCCCTTTCAGTGGGTCTCCATTCGCAGTCTTTGAACAAGCGGCAGGTTTTTGTGTTTTGGGCGGCGGGTGGGGGGTGGGGGGTGGTTTCATGTTATTTTGAGAGCACGAGGGGCAGAGAGAGAGAACCCCAAGCAGGCTCTGCGCTGTCAGCCCAGAGCCCAGTGCGGGGCTCGCACCCACAAGGTCAGATCATGACCTGAACCAAAGCCAAGAGCTGGACGCGTAACCATGGGGGCCACCCAGGCGCCCCAAGGGTCAGGTGTTCAGTCACCCCTGGGGTCAGAGTGCTAAAGCAAGGCCAACTTGTAGATTGCTGTTCAGCTTGAGGATGGCTGACTTTGGATCAGAAGCAAATCCTTGGCTGTCACCTGGGGCATGGAATCACACTCTTACAACCTTGACGGATACCGGAGCGCTGGGACTGTGTTCTTCCCTCTGGAACATCCCACCTCTCGGTCTCTTTAGGCTGACCTGACTGCACCAGGCCAGAACCCTGGGGGTGGGCCGGGGACCCTGCGTGCTCTCATATCCGTGTGGATCCCCCACAATTTCGGGGGACACTGTATGTAGGTCACGGAGACAAATGGGAATGGAGAGGAGCACAACTCTCGCCTCCAACAACCCAATACCGTTGCCTTCCATGTGCTAAAGAGATTTTCGGCTTTTCCACAGTTTGGAGGAGTGGTTATGACCCTAGGACACTTTCCTCAGTCTTCAGTAAATTTCTGGATTCAATTTGCGAGTTTGGACATGGATGTGAATATTTTCCTGCCACTGGGAAAACAAATTAAGCCTGGGACTTGCTGGGAATGACTGGGACTCCAAAGGAATCCCTCTACTAACACGCAGTGCAAATTAGAAGTCAGAATAATGCGTCATCATTATAGCCCCGCCGCCAACTAGTGCTTTGGGATCTTTTTGATTTGGGGTTTCTCCTTGGAAGAGCCATGCCCCCTGGATGATTCCTCATGATCCTTCCCACGTCGGATATGTATCTTGCCCTATTAAAGAAATGCAACCCACCCCCCCCCCCCCCAGACAACTCTCTCATTTCCTAAAGACACCTGCAGAATGAAATTCATCACAAGGGGTGGAACATGGACCTTGGGTAATTAACACACTGCAGGGTCCAGTGCTTTCCAGTAGGTGCTCTCTGGCTAAAAAGTCAGTTCACAGCATTAAAAATTGAACGGTCATGCAAAAACTGCTGCTGATTCATCACGAGCAGCCCCCCAACTGCCCCATCACCTCATGAAGTTTCATTTTTCTGGTCAAACGCACCAGGGAGATTGGTGATTTCACAGACTGTCCTGAGAAGAAAATAGAAGAAATTCACTCCCACCCCCGAAAAATGTGGCTTTTCCCGGATGGAACTCATTGTGCAAAGCCGCATGAAAGTAAAGACACTTTGGGCAAATTCGATGTAATGTTTACAAAATGCATTTATTAAACAGACTTTCTCCGATTGAAAATTTCCATTGCGGGCCCGGAAAAAGAACAAGGTCGGTTTCTATTAAATAAGCCTATTTTATGCAAACTTCCATGTCAAGTCAGCCAAAAACAGTTATAAAAGCATTCAGAGACGGAGGACCAGCCTGCGCCCCGGACAAAACCGCGAACTTGGTGAACTCCGTCTCTGGCACCTCCGGCTTCCCTTTATCAGCCCATTTCTTCCCTACCCCGGGGGGACTTTGCTATTTGGTTCTCAAAAGGGTCATTCAGTGTGCCCCTGCCACCGATTCGAACACCAGAACCCCACACCAGGCATAGACTGCAGAAAGTGAATTCAAGCTAAGGACTTTTCTCCCCCTCAGTTGTAGAAGGAATGTTTTCTCCAACTAAAGGGAAGGTGTTGGGGTGCAGGGGGAGCCTCCCTGGCCCCCACATTACATCCTGGAAGACGATGTTTAGTCTTCTCACGTGGAGGCCAGCTCGAGTACAGAGAAGCGTGTAGGTGTTTTTCCGGGATAACATAGAGCAGTGGTTGATGAACGGTGAGCTCTCTGGAACTTCAGATTTTACAGGTATTTTCTTAAAGGACACTAAGAATACAGCTACTGTCCTGGGGGAGGGAAGGGAGTTCTGGGGCTTCAAAAGAGGCAGGTTTTTCAATTGAAAATGTTGTGAGGTAATGCAACTTTAAAAAAGAACATTATGGTCCCACCAAAGAACTGATAGAGAAATAGTAGGTCAATTAGACAGAAGAAAAGTAGTCAAACATAATGTGCAGAATTTTAAAATAATACCGGGGGCACCTGGGTGGCTCAGTCGGTTAAGCGCCCCACTTTGGCTCAGGTCATGATCCCACGGTTCATGGGTTCAAGCCCCGAATCGGGCTCTATGCTCACAGCATGGAGCCTGATTGAGACTCTCTCTCTCTCTGTCTCTCTGGGCCTTCCCTGCACATGCTCTCTCTCTCTTTCAAAATAAATATAAACAAACTTTAAAAAAAAGTTTCTCTCCCTCTGCCCCTCCACCCTGCTCATGTGCACTCTCTCTAAAATATATATTTTTTTTTAATTTAAAAATTAATTTTAGAATTAATATATGCCCATTGCTTTTCCCAAATCAGAAGATACAGAAATTTTTAATGTTTATTTATTTTTGAGAGAGACGAGACACAGTGTTAGTGGCGGAGGGGCAGAGAGAGAGGGGGACACAGAATCTGAAACGGGCTCCAGGCTCCGAGCTGTCAGCACAGAGCCCAACGTGGGGCTCGAACTCAAAAACTGTGAGATCATGATATGAGCCGAAGTCGGACGCTCAACTGACTGAGCCACCCAGGTGTCCCAGGAAATACAGAAATTGTTAAAGAAATTTTTTAAATAGGAGTTGCTGGGTGGCTCAGTCGGTGGTTACGGGTTGAACTCTTGGTTTCAGCTCAGGTCACGAGCTCACAGATCATGGGATTGAGCCCAGCGTCAGGCTGTGGGCTGACAGTACAGAGCCTGCTTGGGATTCTCTCTCCCTCTCTCTCTCCACCCCTCCCTCCTCTCTCTCAAAATAAATACACATTAAAAAAAAAAAGGCACAAAAAAATAAAAAACGATGATCCTGGAAATAGATATTATACATGCAAGTACTACTCATATATATACACGTAGATACAGAGATAGGTAGATAACATAGAGCTTTCCTGCATTTACCAAACCAAGTGAAGAGAGTGAGGTTAGTTGTGAAGGTCTGTGGAGAAGTTGATATTGGAGAGGATATTCTTTTTTTTTTTTTTTTTTAATGTTTATTTTTGAGAGAGAGGGAGCGTGCGAGCAGGAGAGGGGCAGACAGAGAAGGGACAGAGGACCTAAAGCAGAGTCTGAGCTGTCAGCACAGAACCCGATGCGGGGCTTGAGCTCACAAACCGTGAGATCGGGACCTGAGCCGAAGTGGGACAGCCAACCCAACCGACTGAGCCACGCGGGTGCCCCTCGAGTGGATCTTCTTACTGTGGTGTCGTTTCATCCGTTCATTCAACAAAGCATCGTCCCAGGCAGCGCGAGGTCTATCAGCTGCCCCAGGTAATGAGACACAGCCTTGCCCTCAAGATATTGTCACTCTGTCGCGGAGGGCAGACGCGATCACAGCTATCTGGTGTGATCTACTCTCACTAGACAGGGGTACAAACATACTGTAGTGCTGACCCTTCCCAGTCGAGCACACAAGCGTCCCCAGGTGCTTTCACGCACCAGATCCAGCGGGGAGCCTGCGGGCGGACCCAGGATCCGGTGCACCGCTTACTTACGTCACACTCACACACGCCCTCATCGTTCCCAAAGCACCCGGTCCAGGACCAGATGCTTGGGCACGTAGGTGGCTCCAGCTTCAGGCAAAATGGTTGCTGCGAGTTTTGCAAAATCATGCCAGCTGGGTCTCTCCTCTCCCCCGGCAGGCTTGTCCAGGCATTCCGCCCTCTCTCCGGCGTCACCCACATTGAAATGGGGGCTACCGCAGGGAGCTCAGTCCCCTCCCTCCCAAAGACCTGTGGGCTCCTAATGAAAACCCCTGCCTCCTTCGCCAGGCATTATAGACGCCAAAGGGAAGCGCAGCCTTTGCTAAGACAGAGGAAAAAGAAATCTGAAAAGATGATTCAGCGATCCGGCACCCCCTCACATACCCAAGCTGGGAGGGATTTGCATCACCCCCACATGGCCAAAGGCAGGAAGTCAAATGACTTGTTTTTTCCATAATTGGGAACATCCCAGATGTGTAGGAGATAGGCGATGTTTTTTGTGCTTGAATCTCACCAGCATGCTACATACACACACGATTAAGTCCTTATAATAATGATACGTGTTACACGGGAAAGCACGAGGTAATGTGGACGTATCCACCAGAACTCTAAACTAGTATGCGGGTGGGGGCAGTGGTGGAAAACTGGGGTACAGAAGAAGGCTTTCCCAGGGGGATGATGGCAGGCTAAGGCTGCTGGGTGAATACGAGTTCGCCAGGTAAGTGGACAGGCAGGGACAGGTGTGCATGAGGGTCCACGGCCCAAAGGAGCTAGCTTGCCCAGGGAGACCCAGAGGGGACAGTGACCCAAGGTCCGGATGGCAGGGGCCACCAGGTCCTGGTGGTACGCAGGGACTCCCCAGTGCAGACCAACGAGAGGCATGTGTTCATGCAGAGCCCACAAGAAGGTGTGGAAAGCATCTTCCGGAAGGACAGGTCGACAGCACAGGACAACGTCTCCACTGGCCAAGGCAGTAGAAAATCATGAAGTGTGTTGGTGGACCAAGCTGATCTTCCCAGAGCAGCCCTGGTCTGACTTCTTGTCCTGTCCCCTTTTACTACAGAAAACATGCCGGGTCACTACTCTCCCCTGACTCGCAGGGGTTACAGCACCACCACCCATAACAAAGCGTCTATACGCATAAGGGGAAGAATGAGGGAACAGAAAAGCAAATGGGGTAACATGTTAAGAATAAGTGAATCTGGGTTGATTCGTTTCCTATTGCAGCTGTGACCAATTAGCACAACTTTAGTGGTTTGAAACAACACAAATGTATTCTCTTGAGGTCCTGGAGGCCACAAGTGTGAGGTCGGTCTCGGTGAGCTGAAGTCAGGGGGCGGCAGGGCGGGGCGCCCCGGCAGGGGGAGGGGAGATTCCCTGGCCCTCTCCTTGGCTCATGGCCCCTTCCTCTAGCTTCAAAGTACGTCACCCAGGGAGGGTCCTGCTTCTTTCGTCAACTTCTCTTTATAGCCAAATCTCCCTTGCCCTCCCTCTTATAAGGGCATTTCCAAAACCAGTAGGGACCCATGTGGATCATGCAGGATAACCCTCCATGCAAAGTCCTAGAGGGGTCCCATCTGCAAGGTCTCTTTCTGCCCCACAAGCGGACACTCTCTGCTTCCAGGCAGTATAACCTGGTAGGTATGATTCATCCTACCACCCCAAGAACAGGCAGTATGGGAGCCCTGCTACCCTTTTTTTTGGTAAATTTTCCATCCATCTGAAATTATTTTAGAATAAAATGTTCTGGGGGTGGGGAGGGGCGCCTGGGTGGCTCAGTCACTTAAGCATCCGACTCCTGATTTGGGCTCAGGTCGTGATCTCATGGTCATGAGATCAAGCCCCGCATTGGGTTCTGCTCAGACAGCATGGTATCTGCTTGGGATTCTCTCTCTCCCTCTCTCTCTGTACCTTACCTGCTCGCTCACTCTCTGTCTCTCTCAAAATAAAGAAATAAACTTTAAAGAAGTGTTTTTAAAAGATGAACACGTTTGGAAATAAATTATACTAAATTATAAGTTTCCCTCTAGTCAAGGGCGTCAGCGTCCCTTGATGCAATGTCTTCGACCCTCTTCCCCCTCTGTTCCGTGAAAATATTTATTAAATCATACCTGCCCAACAGCATCTTGATTCCAACACCCATACGTTTGATTTTATTTTAAAGGCAAACGCTGACACGTGATCCCCCCACTGCTATCTTTTTTAAAGGCTGAGAAAAATCCTTAAGTTTTCCCAGGCCTGAAATTTATAAATTTGACCTTGTCAGAGAAGGCATGCTTCTACAATCTTACGAAGACTGTAGTAATTGAAGATGTAAGAAATCATCTCGGGGGCTTTTATTTTCCTGAACATTCTTGCCTGCACGGGGGACAATCCAGCACAATGGTGAACGTCCCCTTGCATCGGCTCCGGGTCTCTGCTCACCGCCACCCGGGCGCACAGGCAGGCGGTTTGAGCTTCCCTGGGGCTGTTGCTCCAGTAACGTGGGACTTTTCGGTTGTCCCTGGGCTCCAGCCCCTCATGTTTACACGGGAAAGCCTCTCCTTCCTCCCAGGCTCTGTCCTTTCATTTCGATCAATTGTTCACCCAGGGGGCACCTGGGTGGCTCAGTCGGTTGAACATTGGCTTCGGCTCAGGTCATGATCTCACAGTTCACGAGTTCGAGCCCCACATCGGGCTTGCTGCTGCGGGAGCAGAGTCCGCTCCGGATCCTGTCTCTCTCTCTCTCCTCCCCTCCCCTGCTTGCGCTCTCTCCCCCTCTGTCAAATATAAATAACCAGCCAAAAAAAAAAAAAAAAAAAAGAGAGAGACAGAAGGGTCTGAGAACTGTACAGATGTTAGTTTGTTTATTTAAATAAATAAATACATTGTCCAGGAACCGTACCTACTGTATTATTGTATTGTTGCCATCCTGTTATCATGACTGATCTTAAGGTTTTTGTGTGGTGGGAAGGTCAGTGGGAAGGAGGAAAACAGGTGCGTGAGCCAGGGGTCCAAAGAGCTAAGGGGCCTCGGTCAGGATTTTGCAACCCTCCCTGTACCCCAGCACAACCGACCATCGGACCCAGAGGATATTCCTGTTGCAGATACACAAGCAACAGCTGTCGGCAGGGGGGCGGGGAGGGAGGTGGGGAGAAAGATCTGGAAAAGCAGGCGAAGCTCAGAAGTTTCCCTAAGCTTCAGTTGCCGTGGATTGGGCAGGATGGCCTGGAGCCCCGGCTAAGACAGTTTCTCAAGTGGATATAAAGCTAAATTCAGGTTTTAGGGCAACAGCTCCATTCTAGGGAGGGGCCTGGAAAACTCATAACAAAACATTTGAAAACCTATACAAGCAATTTCCTGAAAAAAGTGATTTGAGTCACCAAAAAAAAAAAAAAAAAAAAAGCAGCGGGGGTGGACTTTGGACTTCCATTCCATTCGGACTTTGAAAGAATCGCTAAACAAATAAGGGATATTAAACGTAGAGTAATAAAGCTGGTTCGCAACTTGTGCCTTGACCATATTTCTGTAAGAAAAGGAAGTCCTGGAGATTGTCGTCTCGGCTATTTTCATTGAATACGAACTGCTTTCCAGTGTTTCGAGCATTGGGCAGAGCAGCAGATTACCGTTCAAAGCCTTTTTCCAGAATATCCACAGAACCACCTTGCCTCTCAAAGGTTATTTGCTTCTCTGAATTACAACCCCTTCGGGGTCCACCCCACAAATTTCCTTTCCTATGGTCTTCCCCACAATCAGGTGGGGGAGGGGGGGAACATGATATGCCTCCGTGTGTTTCAATATGTTATCTTGTCTTTCCAGTATGCTCCAGACTGAATGTTTGCATCCTCCCCGAATTCATGCGTTGAAATCCTAACCCTCAATGTGATTGGTGTTCCTGGGAGATGGGAGCTTTGGGAGGTGATTGGGTAGTGAGGTAGAGCCCTCAAGGATGGGGTCAGTGCCTTTAGAAAAGACCCCAGAGAGCTCCCTCCCTCGGCCCTCCCACCTGGTGAGGACACTGGGAGAAGACACCATCTGGTTCTGTGAACCAGGAATCGTGTCCTCGCCAGACGCTGGATGGGCCAGCACCTAGACCTCAGGCTTCCAGCCCCCAGAACTGCGAGAATTAAATTCCTGTTGTTTCCAAGCCCCAGTCTGTAGGATTTCGTTACAGCAGCCTGAATGAAGACAAATTCCTTCATAACAATTTTGCTCATTTACCCGACGAAAGGTACCCTGGTGACGGCTCCACCTGCTCCAGATGTTTCCCCACAGATATTTTAGGAGGAACCTGTCACCGTGATGACTAGGTTACTATTAATACAACAGCACCGTCAGCAAAAAAAAAAAGAACAAAGTTCGCACTTTCCCTTTGGCAAGACGTCGCCATCCAGATCTCTGTCACTTTCTATTTCACAGAACGATAGAGGAGGCTCATTTCTTCAGTCTTCGGTGCATCCTTATCTTATGCTGGGTCTAAGGAACACTTGGGGAACCAGAGTGATTGTAACCTCCTACCTCTTCCGCCTTCCTCTCTCTTCTCAGATCAAAATCACAGTCTCTGCAGTTAACTGGCTGGCTCCCCCAACACGTTTCCTGATTATCCCCTACTGACCTTCGGGACTTTCAGCAAGGTGCCTGCAAGCAGGGGGTAGGTTCTGGCTTTATCTGATCCTGTGTCAGGACAAGTAATGACGGTGCCCTCTTTGATTTCAGCTGCTTTCAAACCTCACCAAAGGAGGACTTGAATCCCTCCAGATTACTCTCCGGCTTCCCTATCCTCCTTCATCTCCAAACGCAAAACCCTCAGATTGCCTCCCCTCCTCCTCCTCCTCCTCCTCCTCCCCGTCCTCCTCCTCCTCCCCTTCCTCCTCCTCCTCCTCCTCCTTCCCATAAAAGAGAAAAAGATCTCAGGTTTTTTCACGGACAAAGGGGGACCCTGTTGTTATAGATGTGCATGAATATTAAGGAGCCTATATTTAGCGTGTTAACAACCACATCTAAGAGTCGACATTAACGTTTCACAGAAAAGGGGCTGTTTGCCAAACCGGCTTACACTGACCTGAAGAAGTACTGGGAATTTTCAATTTTGAGATTTCTGACCGCAGTGAGGAGGCCCGCCGTGGCCCACTCTGCCTGGGTGCACTGTCTCATGAGATCTGTGTTGGGGGGTTCCTCTGGCGACATCGAATGACACGCCCTGGCAGCCTCTTGAAAAACGGCTGTTGTGTACTTTCACTGGGAAGAGCCATTGAAAGCAAAACTTGATGCTGAAATACGGACAAATCTACAATTAACTACTCAAAACACAAGTTGAATTTGCCACCAAGAAACAATGGACGTGCACAGAGATTTTAAATCGGACATCCACTACGCCTAAAGACACACATCTAAGCTTGCGAAATTCAAAATAGCGCTTGGTCAAACTTTACCAGATTTGAGAGCAGGCTGGCTCCCTCGGTGGCCGCGAGGGACATCCGGTCCATACCTCTCTCCCAGCCTCTGGTGGTTTCCTGGCAATCTTTGGTGTCCCTTGGCTTGCGGAAGCTTCACCCCCATCTCTGTCTGCAGACATGTGTCTGTGTCCAAGTTTGTCCTCTGTACAAGGACACCAATCATATTGGCTCAGAGAGACCCGCCCCTCCCCCCCCCCCCCCCCCCACTGCAGTGTGTGCAGTGTGACCTCATCTCAACCGATTACATCTGCCAGGACCCTATTTCCAAAGATGGTCACATTCTAGGGTAATGAGGCTCAGGAATCCAGCATCTGAATTCGGAGGGAACACAATGCAATCTGTGACACACCACAATGTTGCCTCTTCCTCAGAGACACTTAGAAAGAGGCCAATTGTGCCACCTAGGTTGCTAGAACTTTCCAGTCAGACTCTGCCCCCTGCACCCTGTGGGGCCCTCCACGGGGCTTATCCTCCTAAGCAGGACTGCGTCTCTGTACCCCACTTGAATGGTCCCCCACGTTAAAACCAGCTTTCCATAGCTGATAACGGATGCTGCTTGTTTTTGAGACGGCCTGGACGGCAAACCCGTCCTCCCCGATTTCTTTACTCCAAAGAGTGAGCATCTCATGGCTGCAAAGGGCCGGGGCCGGCATCCCTGGCAACCTCCAAACCAGAGGCCACAGGTCACCACCGAGGCTCAGCACCAGCTTCCGGCCCCGAGGCCACGCCCACCAGCCTGAACACTGCATCCGGCCCTCCTTCCGTCTATCTCCTCTCCTCAATCATCTTCCGAGCTCTCCCCAGTTTCTGAAATACGCCCCCCACCTGCCCAGGTAAACTGGTCAACCCTTAAAATTCACGGCACGAGGTATCCCTGACGTCACCGTGTTCCCTTTTGTGAGAAACCCAGGCAGCTTGGCATTTTTCTTTTTCAAATGCCTCCCTTGGGGGCAGGCTGTGACCCGGGACCCTATATGTAGGACTCTCAGTATCCAGAAACTTCTAACCCTCAAAGACAATTCTAACCTCAGAGCTTCAAGAAAGATTCGTCCACTAATAAAACCACTATATTCTGCTCCCTTGTTAGTGTAAAATGTCAGGGTCACCGACTAAATTCATAAAAATTCCTTTATTATCAACTAAGATTGTTCTCGGAAATGGGATATCGTTATTAAGAAGCTATCTTATAGGTGAACTTCGGTGGTGGGGGTTGGGGGCATGACCCAAACATCCTTTTGTGCATTAACCATCGAGAGGTCTCTCAGTTAGAAATGAATTTATTGTATTTCTTGATATTTGATTTGCCCTTCCTATTTTAAAACAGCACATCTGCCTGAAAACGTTCTTTTACATCCCAAATACTGCTCGGAGGGAACAGTAGATATTCAGTTGTCTGTCTTACTTAATCAGCCTGATCCCTCTCGCTTTTCTATCGGCCCGGAAAACTCCAAGGTCAGCCCCCTCAGCACGGGCCAGCTCGTGTTGTGTCTGGGCCATCAGAACGTTGGGTCACCGTCTTCTTTCACTACGCATCACCCTGTAATCCTGAAGGCTCACCAGGCTCCTGGGTTACCCTGATGCTTGTTGAGGACCAAGATCACTGCAGCAAGGAGGTTGTTTGCGGGGGGCGGGGGGGCACAACGATGGGGGAGCACAGCCACCCCCTAAGCCTGAGCACAGGTTTGCTCCCCGCTTTTTTCGATGTGACGCTGTCCTGCTTAAGGCACACAGCTAGCAAGCCAAACATGTAGAACTTCTCTGGATCAGGAATCAGAACTCAGCAGCAGTTTTAAGTAATTTGGAAATAACTTTCAGCTCCTCCTTTCCCTTCAACAACAACAAAAAACCCACACATTTTAAAATGTAAAAAGAGGGGCATCCGCGTGGCTCAGTTGATTAAGCGTCCGACTTCGGCTCAGGTCATGATCTCACGGTGCGTGGGTCCAAGCCCCGCGTCGGGCTCTGCGCTGACAGCTCGGAGCCTGGAGTCTGCTTCGGATTCTGTCTCCCTCTCTCTCTGCACCACCCCCCCGCCCCCCCTCCGCTTGCCTTCTGTCTCGGTCTCTCAAAAATAAACATGAAAGAAAAATCAAAACGCAAAAAGAAATTCCAAGGATGGCAGCGCGCTCCCTTTCCAATTAATTGTATTTATAATAAGATGATATATTTGCATTTATTTTCCCCTAAATAAACACACACGTGATTAAATTCCGATGAAATCATATGTAAGGCAGAGAGAACGCGTGTATGCTCAAATGCATGCAGGCACACATACGCTTTGTTTGAATCATTCAAAATAAAATAAAATATGCTTGGGGTAAAGTCACCTTAAGAGTAAAAAATCAAATTGAAAAAAGGCAAAGTTAATAACCTGGCTCACGGCTATCAAAAAACAGTGGTGTCTTTGTAACAAATGGTCCTTTTTCAGTGGCCAGAGATAATTTCTAAGTGCTTATTACCCATCTGAGCATGCAAATTTTAAATACCTTGCTCTATTATATCCATTCTATTACATCAATTCTTTCAGCAATTTCCTTGTAAAATTAGATTTGTTCTCCTGCTCTTTCCCACAAAGCACTGAACCAAGAACAGTGGTGATCTCCATTGCCTTTCATGCCAGATTTAACCTTATGATACATGCATTAAATACAGATTAACATCTTGTCTCGGAGAAACTCGCATTTAGCAGACCGGCCAAAGTTTCATTAAAATATAAATCAATATACAATTCATGAAAAGAAAACTAGGCAGGTAGGGAATCTGTGCTCTTCCTTCGAGGAAAGCACACCGCTCTGCCTGGTCCCTGTGCACACAGCTAAGCCAGGCTTTTCTTTTCTTTTCTTTTCTTTTTAAGCTTATTTATTTTGAGAGAGACAGACAGAGCACACATATGTGCGTGCAAGAAGGAAGCGGCAGAGGGAGACGGAGAGAGAGAATCCCAAGCAGCCTCCACACTGTCAATTCAGAGTCAGACATGGGGATCGAACTCACAGACTGTGAGATCGTGACCTGAAGAGTCGGATGCTCAACCAATTGAGCCACCCAGGCGCCCCAAAATGGGCTTTTATTCGGGACCAGGAACCAAGTGGATCTTCCTAAAGTTACAGAAATGCACAAAATGGACTTTACCAGCCCACAAATCTCAATTTGGTAACTGATTCTCGGGAATGACCCTGGGATTTCCGGCCCGATTCCAGTGATGCAAGGCTATACCTTGGTGGACGGTGCCTTACTTGGACGCACTTCAGCGTTTCTCTGGAACCCACAAGAACTGGGGTACAGTTCTGTCAAGAAACCATCGGCCCTCAGGAGTCCATTTCACGGCAGGATGAAAACTCACTGTTTATTTCAGGCCAGACGGGCCACCCTGTAATTGTGCAATAGCTGTTAGGTGGATCGTTCCATTATCCCTAGAACTGGGTAAATGTAGTTGCTGCCAGGAGAGGCTGTTCCACTCCTCCTCCTGCATGAGAGACATCCAGCAAGGCTCCAGGAAGAGTGACAATCGACTGCAGACAGGTACAAAAAAGGAACCAAAACTGCCGTTTCTCCCAAAATAACAGCCACACAAGGTAATCAATATGTTGGAAAAAGCGGAAGAAAGAAAATGACAGATTTTTCTTTTCAAAACTCACATCATAAACCCTAAGTCCTCTGTATTCTCCCTGCATGATTGTATCCTTTTTCGAGACTCCAAGTCGTATAAAAAAATCACTCCTCTTTCATTATTTCAGTGTCCTTGGAGATCGCAGCCACGAGCTTTCTATATAACTCGTGTTCTTTTCTTAATGCTGAGAAACGCAGTTCTTAGACTGGAGGGCAGAAATTGGCTTTCCATACGAGTCGGGCCATCTGCGAAACTGACCCTGTGATTCCAGGCAAGTTGATCTCACTCTGATTTCTTACCTCTGCTATAAAAATGAGTTTTTACACTCAGTTGTTTCAGTGGAGCACTTGAGAAGTAAACTAAGAATCTTTATGGTAAGATGTGTGGAAATAATTATTGTGGGCTCAAGCTCTATCCACAGGACACCTGTCACTCCCAGGGAAGCCACATGTTTGTTTGTTTGTTTGTTTGTTTGTTTTCCCGCTCATCTTAACTCAAACTGCAAATGAAATCATTTTTCCACTGGACTGAGTTCTTTCAATGCCATGGTGAAGCAAAACCATTGATAGATCCAGGGTTAATCGTTCCCATAATGATAATATTTGTACCTAATTGGAAATACGTCTCAGCAAGAAGGCTATTTCCATTGCTGGATTTCTGAAATAACTATGACTAGAGCTGGAAAAATCGGACTCTACCAATGTATCATGCTAAGGTAAATCATTCGTCCATCTGGTCTCCATAGAGACCAGTTTGTGAACCCTAGGAAAGTGTTACTCAGAGAGGAAAGCCCACTGCTGAAACGGTTGTGCCATTCACAGGACTTGATTTTGGGGAATGATCTACAAGAACTCTTTAACATACCTTAAATTGTTGGCCGTGCTAGTAGAAATACAAGAACTGAGTCTCAGGGCTCCCGGGTGGCTCAGTCAGTTGAGTGTCCGACTCTTGATTTTGGCTCAGGTCATGACCCCAGGGTTATGGGATCAAGCCCCGAGCCAGGATCCACACCCAGCACGAAGCCTGCTTAAGATTCTCTCTGTCTCCCTCCCCCGTACCTCTCTCCCTCTGCTTCTCCCCCACTCATGCTCTTTCTCTCTCTTAAACAAAATTTTTAAAAAGAACCGAGTCCTGCCGAAGTATGTTCAGGCCCCTTGGCATTTTGTTGCACAGACAGACAGATACGTTGAAAAGCTCCTGTGATACCTTCGTGCTTAGATGCTCCAGGTCGGGTCCTGGGAAGTTAGCCTCCCCGACTGTAGTGGTAAAGGTGTGCAGAAACTTCACAGAACAGCCTAAGATAGTGCGGAGCATGGCGTGGGATAAGGTGGCAGAGTTTTCGCTTGTTGATCTTCTCAAGTCAAGGCCTTAACAGACCCACCTTCATTCAAGCCCTTCCCCAGCTTGGCCTTGGAAAACGCCCCTGACCCAGGCAAACTCACCTGGGGAGAAATGAGCTGCGTGGTTACGGTGAGGAGGAGAGGGAAGGACCTTTGCCATCAGCAGAAGAACACCCAGGCCCAGCTCTGACTGCAGGGGTTTTCAGAGTGGAATCAAACATAGACGTTTCAAGCCATAAACTCTCAGAACATCGGAACACTTTTTCTGCTCTGAAATTTTGAAATAGACACTTTTTCTCCCCCAGAATATCTAGAAGGAATACTTAAATTTATATTTATGTTTGTTCCTCCGGCAAGCGCTTGAAACCATATTCATGGTAAGTGTAAATACTTTTATGACGGCACTGTTCCAACACGGAGTCGCCCCGAAGAATAATTCCTCCAGAAAAGTATAATAAAAGTATGATAGATGATATCATAATGTTTAACAGAGCAAGTGAGCAAATAAAGTAAGTTTAAGGTCAAAGGTGCTAAAGCCAATGTCAAAAATGAGCTCTTCAGCAATTTACTGCTTTTGGTGCTGCGCGGCAACTTTTGAAAAAGTGCTTAGGACATATTACCCAAGGTAAGAATAGAACTCCACAGAATATGGGGCACCTGGGCGGTTCAGTCGGTTGAGCGTCCGACTTCAGCCCAGGTCACGACCTCGTGGTTCACAAGTGTGAGCCCCGCGACGGGCTCTGTGCTGACAGCTCAGGGCCTGGAACCTGCTGCGGATTCTATGTCTCCCTCCCTCTCTGCCCCTCCCCTGCCTGTGCTCTATCTCTCTCTCTGTCTCAAAAATAAAGAAAAACATTTAAAAAATTTTTTTGAAAAAAATGAAATCCACAGAATACGAAAAACATGTTTTTATACCACTATCCAAAGCAGTGTGCAAATCAAATGAACTTAAACCCGAAATAAGGTAATCAACTCGCTTTTTCTTATATGCAGGTTTTTAGGATTGCAGCGATCATAATGACCTTCGGGTCATTTCCTGAAGTTTGGGGCTAATTTCGTTAAGAATATCTGAGGTTATTTCCAGATAGTCGTTACATTATCCCAAGTATAAATCATGTGAGATAACACTGCTTTAAAGGCACGTCTTCCTTAATTTCTCAAAACAGAAGTAAGAAAGGTAATCACCATGTGAAGCAGGAAACATCAAAAGAGATTGGGCAGCTGTGTGCCTTCAAGTTAACCATCCCTGCGTCAGAAAAGCCACAGGGCGGTCATGCACAGCCAAGCCCACAGAGGAGGGAAGAGAAGGCAGGACAGCCATGGGACAGACTTCCTACGCCACATCGCCGGTCAGGAGCAGGTGGGCCTCCAGAAAAGAAAACCAAATCAGGAAAAACACAAAGTCATGACTCCAAGGGCTAAGCTCTCTATCCAACTCACTAAATAAGAAACACCAAACGACGGTTGAAAAAAAATGCATATTTAACACCCGTAATGCTATGAGCATTCTACAAACAGGAAAGACCACCCTAAATGACAGGCAGTGGGGTAGCTTGGACATCGCTAACAAACCCGCAAGGAAACGCACAACAGGATTCTGTGTTCCAGCGTCACTTGCCGGTACCACGTAGCTCGGCCAGCACAACACCAGCGATTAGTGGAGAATGGAAAGGCTGATAAATCGAGGCAGACATTTGCACATAGTTATCCTCCCGTGATTCACTTTTGAAAGCCAACAAGCATGAAAGTAAACCACAGGTGGGAGAGACGAGAGCAATTTTGCAAAATTTATGGTCAATCCAGCTCTGTCAGAGATCTCAGCTCTAGGAGTGCTGCATAACGATCACGCAGCATCGCAACCGCTTAATCACAGGGCGGGGTGCGCACTCGGGTCAGCGGAGGGCAGTGCGTGCCTCTGTTTCCCGCTGGGGGAACGGCCCGTCCGCCAGGTCTAGAACACCACCACTTCTGCACATAACACTGCTTTACAGCTTTCGTTTGCCATGACTTACACTCAGTTATTCGATACATATGGGTTTGAAGTCTACGACGGGCTCCCCATTGTCCATTCATGCTGTCTATACCTCGTGCCTCTGCTCAACACTGGTTAAGAGCATCTCAGTGGTTTTAACCATACAAATTTGGCAGTCAGTTTTGGGGGGCCAGGGTAGCTCAGTTGGTTAAGTGTGTCCAACTTCAGCTCAGGTCATGATCTCACGGTTCGTGAGTCCGAGCCCTGCGTCCAGCTCTGGACCCCTGTCTCTCTCTCTCTCTCTCTCTCTCTCACTCTGCCCCTCGCCCCTCTCAAAAGTAAATAAAAATTAAGAAAAATATAAAAATAAATTAAAAAAACAAATTCAGCTGTAAGTTTTAATGCTTTTATTTATTTTTTTAATGTTTATTTTATCCTTGAGAGAGCGAGCGAGCGGGAGATAGGCAGAGAGAAAGGGAGACACAGAATCCGAAGCAGGCTCCAAGCTCTGAGCTGTCAGCACAGAACCCGATGCGGGGCTCGAACTCACAGACCGTGAGATCATGACCTGAGCCGAAACCAAGAGTCAGATGCTTCGCCGGCTGAGCCACCCAGGCGCCCCTTAATGCTTTTGAAGATCCATGTGAAAGCTATATTTTTCCTACCTGCAGAATACTAAAACTCTGTTTTTGAAGAACATTTAAACATATAGCACCATCTCCGGCTGCAGCGCCGGGGGGGAGTGCAGGGGGCAGGGTCCGGAGGGTGTCCCTGCCCCCCTCTGCAGAAGTACACAGAGACCCCCGCACAGCCTGGAGGAGTGAGGGGCTCATGTCTGCTTCCTCCGAAGCTGTGTCTGTAGTGTATAATTCTCACTGTGTGCATTCCTGTCCAATCAGCACAGACATGCACGACGAAGTCTCTCTCCTCAGCAGCCGCAACACTTGTGCATGTGACATTACACCAGAAACTAGGAAAAAACCCAAGAGCGTTTCCAAAATCAAAACCCAATCCTCTCACCGCCTACTCATTCTCAGCTATGACCATTAAAAACTCATGAGAACGCGCCAAGAACCTTTATTCGCAGTTAACCGTTCCCTGAAATAAAGGCAGAAAAGTACAGAATTCTCAGCTGCAAGCCTTTGGGGTGACTGGAACACGGTTTGGAGAAGCTCGGATCGGGGCGCACCCATCCACCAAAGGCCGCCGGGCCTGCTGAGTCCACACGTAACCCACTCAGAGGCTCCCGGGCCTCGGTGGCAAATGCTCACTGCCATGTGGCCCCGTGAGAAGATGCACATCAGGGCTGATGCATTATTAAAAGGCACCTCATTACGATGGAAATGATGACCTTGTCACCAAAGCTATAAATGTCAAGAAATACCACTTTAAAAGACTGTATGTTCTCGATTCTAAAAAGAAACCTCTTTGCTTTAAAAAGGGGGGGGGGGCGCGCCATGCTTTTGTTTTCACTGAAATCTTTTTTGTAAAAAGATTTGTGATGCATCATGGCCATTTTGTAAAGCGTCTTATGACACAGGCTTTCTTGAATAATTGAAAGGGAATTTCTTGTCATTGAAAGGGAAATTACACACACACACACACACACACACACACACAGAAGAAATTCAAGAAGATATTGGGGAGTCTGAATCTTCCTGAGTGAGTAATTGTCAACAGCATGCATAAATTACAGGACAACCCACTGCATTCCAACTTGTGTTAAAGATCTGTGTTATCTGCATAAAATATCACTCTTTCTTGTACAAAAGAATGCTCCCCAACTTTATCACTTACATGATTTTTAGTGGATTGCAGTAACACCTATATTATTAGTTTTTAGTTCCTTAAAACCGATCACTTCTTCAACACCTAAATGCCCACTGCAGCCTCAGGAATGATAGTGGCATAATTGATAAGCTGGTGGTCAAATAATATCAGGAAAATGCTGGATTTTATATGCTAGTTCCACATTTTTCCTAATGTATATGAACTCTGTTTCAAAATCTGACTCCTGAATCTGAGAAGGAATTAGACTACCATATACACAGGTTACTGATAAAGAGGGCTTTGCAAAGACCAGCTATCACATTACAGAGGACGACAGAAGTGCCCACCCGTGCTCTCTCTTGCGTGTGACAAGAGCCACCAGGGCCCTCCTCACTCCAGCGCTCCGTCAGTGGCAGGCGGATGAGGAAAACAGGCACAGGTCTGCCCTCAGGACAGATGCTCGTTCATTAACAGCTCACGTGCACCTGACGGTCAATACCATCCCTCACTTAACACTGATGCTGTTAAGTTTCTATTCGAGGCGCGCCTGGGTGGCTCCTTTGATTAAGCCTCCGACTCTGGCTCAGATCATGACCTCACCGCTGGTGGGTTCGAGCCCCGAGTCGGGCTCTGTGCTGACAGCTCAGAGCCTGGAGCCTGCTTCAGGTCCTGTGTCTCTCTCTCTAGCCTTCCCCCCCCCCCTCAAAAAGAAATAAACGTCAAAAAATGATGAAGATTTTATTCAAACATATGCCCTTGATTAGAAAGACAGTAGAAAAGTAATAAGTACCTCACCTTTCTTCTGACTCTCTTGTCTTCGCTCAGGCTGCCCTAAAGGAACGCCGTGGACCAACCGGCATATAAACCACAGAAACTCCTTTCTTACCGTCTGGAGGCTGGGAGTCCGGGATCGGGGTGCCACCACGGTGGGGTTCTGTGACAGCCCTCTTCAGGCTGCAGACTGCTGACCTGTCACACTCTGGTACCCCCAGGCAGAGAGGGGAGGGGAGGCTAGCTGTTCCGGGACTCGTATGGGGACACCGACCCCATCACGGGGCCCTACCCTCACGAACTCCCGTAATCCTAACGACCTGCCACAGGCCCCTCCTAATGCCATCACATGGGGATTGGGGGTTTGACATGTGAATCTTAGGGGGGACGTAAACATTCAATCCAGAGCAGCACTGATTCAATATCTGATTTTCGCCTGCGTAGAACAGCACACCTTCGTCGGCTACATGGATTTAATTACACTCTTGTGTCCTTCCTACGCCTAGCGGTATCAGAACAACAGGAGGTGCTAATTGAAAACACGATGGTGCCCCATTTCTGCTGAGCCAGGATCTTGTGGGGAGGAAGATTCACTTTGGACGGTGTCCTAAAAGAGGCCCCAAGTGACTCTGTGATTAGCTCTGTTTAAGATGGTAGTTTTCAGGAGCAGCTGGGTGGCTCAGTCGGTTGAGCATCCAAATCGTGATTTTTGGCTCGGGGCACGATCCCAGGGCCATGAGATTGTACCCCACGTTGGCCTCTGTGCCGAGCGTGGAGGCTGCTTGGGATTCTCTTTCTCCCTCTGCCCCTCTCCCCACCCGCCCCCCCCCCCGCCCCCGGCACTCTCTCTCTCTCTAAACTAAAAAGAAAAAGAAAATGGTGGTCCCAGGAACAGCTGCATCAGTATCACCTGGGAACTTTCTAGAAATGCAAGTTATCAGGCCCCATCCCTACTTACTGAATCAGAAACTCTGGGGCGGGCCCAGCCCACTCTCCAGGTGATTCTGGTTACACGCTAAAGTTTGACCACTCCTGGTTTAGGGTATACTATAAAAGTACTCTTAAGCACACAGGATGATTACTGGAGTTCAAGAAATACTGCATTTTTTTCAGATAACATATAAAGCTCTAACACACTAGATCTGAGCTTTGCCACTGGGTGAGAATCACCAGGGATGTCTTTGAGCCTCTGGACGCAGTATCACACTGCAGCCCAATTTATATCAGGAGCTCTAGGAGAAGAACCAGGCATCAATATATATATATTTTTAAGGTTTATTTATTTATTTTGAGAGAGAGAGAGAGCTCGTGGTTGTGTGTATGCCCGCGAGCAGGGAAGGGGTAGAGAGAGGGAAAGAGAATCCCAAGCCAGGAGAATCCCGACCCAGGGCTCGAACTCACGAACCACGAGATCATGACCTGAGCTGAAATCAAGAGTCAGATGTTTAATCGACTGAGCCACTCAGGTGCTCTCCAGGCATCAATGATTTTTTAAAAAATATATATTTTCCTAGGTGCTTCACCCAAGTAAAACAATTTTGATGTTTCATTCAAATTAAAAAAAAAAAAAAAAACAAACACAAAATAATACAAATATGTCACTTTTTCCTCTGGTATCCTTGTCCTAAATGCATAGAACATGAATATCCACTCAAGATGGTTTATGTTTTATTATGAATTACATATGCACCATATCTACATGATATATTTGCAAACCAGTTTAGAAATGGAGAGGATCAAGCTTGCATTTTTGAAATTCGTTCTAAGCCATCTAATCTTGAAGCCATTGAACCGTACTTTTGTGATTACAGAATGTATTTCATTTACACAAACACGCATTTTTGTCAATAGGATATAGGACTTTTATCTTCTCAAAGAGGTCAAGCGTTAAGTCAGAAACATCTTTCAAAGGAAATGTGATAAAAGTAACGTCAGATTCAAGCAAGTGATCTATTCCAGAACAAAGCGCCCCATTTTCTCTCTTCAAAGGTTTCTAACAAGTAGGTATTAAACTTCATCTTCAAGTTTAACACACAAATTTATTTTTCAAACTGCTGCTTTGAAAGCGAAGCCTGTGAATCTGTAATGTGTGGATTCCACCCTGCGAAGGCTACAGCGGCAGTAACCCCCGAGAGGATTTTATCTGGGCGAGAAGCAAAACGAAACGCCGAAAGTGATCCCACGGTGCGCTAATCTCAAGGCTAATTTGTCAAATCTGCATTTCGTTCGTTTCCCTGGTGTGGTAGAAGTTTATTGATAAGCCATTTTTGTCATCTGCCCGGGAATTAGATGCCGATCGATGCAGTTTGCATCCCCGACTCTTTTGTAATTAGCGACCCGTGGGTCTCCCACAGGAAGGGTAAATTCGAGGACCGGTTCTATTGAGCAGCTCTCGGTGTAAACGGTCCACTTTCTGGCTGGTTCCCGGTTGCCACGTTTTGAGGGTTTACCATTTTTTGCTTATGAATGTGATCGGCCTCCAAACATCATAAAAAGCGACGTCCACCTTTTATTTACCTCATTTCTGTCGATTGTGGTAGGGCCAAGGGATCCTAAGAGATAGAAAACATCTGTTCCTGAGAGATCCTTTTTATGAAGATGGTGTTGAAAGCCAAGAAGGAAACCCCCGCCACCACACCCCTCCTCTGCAAAAATCAAAGCCAAAGCAGTCTTTGAAGGTCAAGAAGCCCGTGCTGAAAGGTGTTCCCAGCCGGAGAAATCCATGGTCGCTCACTTTCCTCTGCACAAGCCCCCCCAGGACTGCAGAGGCAGGCCCACGACCCAGGGGAGAGCCCCCCGCGGGGAGAGAATGTCTTCCGCTACGACTCCATCCAGCTCCCCAACCACGGACACGGTCACGGAAAACATGGAGGGCGACGCCCTGACAGTGTGGGTCAAGGACATCAGGGTCAAGCAGCTCCAGATCAAACAGCCCGAGAAGACGTTCAGTGCAGGAAACGCTCAAGGTGGCCCCAGCCTCAGGGCCTGGTGGGGGAAAGGGTGCCCTGCGACCGCCGCAGACGGGCATGCTTTGTGCGCCACCTTCCACCTTGGCCATCATCTGCCCCGCGTCCAGCTGGCTGGTTCTAAATCTTTTCATTTTTTTTTCACCGTCCAAAATGGAGGAAGAGGAGAAGGAGTTCTGACAGGTCCAACAGCATCCATCCCCGGTGTCACCCAAGCTGTCCTCGCAAACTCTCCAGGGACGCCTCCTCTAACACATCCTGGCGGGGAGCCGCAGAAAGTCTCAGTTCAAAGTCGCTCACCTGCTGTTACGCCTCTAACTCCCCTTGGCGCCAGCAGCCTCCCAACCACCTTGTCCCTCCTCACCCCTCCACGTACCCAGCTTGGAACTCGGACTGGCGTTGGAGTCAGACCAACGTGACGTCGTGTTCCGTGGCTGACCAGCGAGGCACTCCCCCTTGGGGAAGTGTCTCGAGCTATAAAATTGGCAGAATGAAATTTATTTGCGGGAACTTCGAGGTAGGAACAGAAAGCACACCACGCCTGGACACAGACTAGGAGCTCAGGCAATGGTTTCTATTAGTAGACAGAGGAGCTAAAATGGAAACCACGGAGGACCAGAGAACAAACTAATGAATCGTTTTAAACACTTAGATCTGGGGTCATTTTCGAACCTTTGGGCGGGTCCAACTTGCAACTGTTTAGGGCTAATAGTCAGCTGATGAATCCTGGTAGGAGAGGAGGAAGCAGGTTGGGCTCCAGGGACAAACAGGCCGGCGGTGTGACCCTCTCCCAGGCTGGCTGCAGATGGGGAGGGGCTGAGAATCATTTAAAACTCCTCTCACGAAATGACTCAGCCCTTTTGGCACCTTCCTGGGCCTTTTTGGGTCACGTAAGTGGATCGCCTTACTCAAAACCGGGAGCAGTATTCAAAACAGCGCTCTTGGATTAGGTCAAGGGAAAGGCAGGGAGGAGGCACGCGGAGGGGAGAGCCCCGAGCAGAGCAAATGTTGCCTCCTTATCATTTCCCCCTGGAGGCAGCCGGTCTTCTGCTGCCTGCTTGTTGACCCAGGATTGTTTTGTGAAGTCACACACCTGGGCTGGCCCTGCTCACCCAGGAATCCCGGCTGAACCCAGCTTCTGCAGAACATCAGGCTATTTCCTTATCTGCTTTCTCATTCCTCTCTTGCTAAGAGAAGCAAGAAAAGGTAAAAAGGTGAACTATTGAAGACGATTCACGAGTCTGCTTTTCATCGGGCACCCTTTTATCATCAGTGGATCCAGGATCCCAGGACCTGGAGCTCCTAAAGATTCCTCTTGTAAATGCCAAGAATTCGGCCATCTCCTTTCTTCAAATTTCGCACATGAGTAACTGAAGAAAGTTTTCATCATTTAATGCGTGCCATATCATTTTGTAAGGCATTTAATTCTCCATCCCCAACCCCCCACTTTTGTAGGATAACTACCCTGTGCCGGATACTGGGGACACAAAAACAATTCTAAGATAACACAGCATCTTTCCTCAACAAGCCAAGTGTGTAATGGAAGATAGGATAAATAAACTGATAATTAAACAGTATTTAAAATCCAAAGACAAAAACAAAAACAAAAACCATTGGTTTAATTCGTGGTAACTGTAAAGCTTGAGATGCACTGTGCATAAGAAACTATGAGAGCATGGGGCGCCTGGGTGGCTCAGTCGGTTGAGCGTCCGACTTCAGCTCAGGTCCTGATCTCACGGTCTGTGAGTTCGAGCCCCGCATCGGGCTCTGGGCTGACAGCTTAGAGCCTGGAGCCTGCTTCGGATCCTGTGTCTCCTTCTTTCTCTGGCTCTTCCCCACTCACTCTGTCTCTGTCTCTCTCTCTCTCAAAAATAAATACACGTTAAAAAAAATGATATTACGAGCGCAATAGGACATTAATAGGAGAGGTGAGGAAGGTTTTTGTAAGAGGCAGAATAATGCCCTTCTAAGATGTCCGTGACCCAATTCCCCAGTCCATGAATATATCAGGTCATGTGGCAAAGGATAAAGAGGAAGGCTGCAGATTGAGTTAAACTGGCTACTCTGCTGACTTTAAAGTAGGAGGATTATCCTGGAGGGTACAGGTGGACCCGATGTGATCCCAGGGGTCCTTAAAAGTGAAAGGGGGGGCGCCTGGGTGGCGCAGTCGGTTAAGCATCCGACTTCAGCCAGGTCACGATCTCGCGGTCCGGGAGTTCGAGCCCCGCGTCGGGCTCTGGGCTGGTGGCTCGGAGCCTGGAGCCTGTTTCCGATTCTGTGTCTCCCTCTCTCTCTGCCCCTCCCCCGTTCATGCTCTGTCTCTCTCTGTCCCCAAAATAAATAGAAACGTTGAAAAAAAAAATTTTTTTTTTTAAAAAGTGAAAGGGGGGAGTCAGAAGAGGAGTTCCGTGTGACGTGATGTAAGAAGGACTCAACCTGTCGTTGCTGGTGGAGGCGGAGGATGATGCTGCGGGCCAAGGACCGCTGAGTGGTTTCTAGAAGCTGGAGAACGCAAGAAACAGGCTGTGCCCTGGACCCTCCGGAAAGCAAAGCACACGTGCCGACACCTTGATTTGAGCCCAGTGAGACCGTGTCAGGGTGTCCGACTGTAACCCCCACAAGTGTAAGAGGACGCTGGGGGTTGTCTGGGGCCACCAGGTCCGTGGTCCAGCCTTATAGGAGCAACAATGGGAAACTAACACAGGTTTCTCCCGAGGAGCAGATACCCGAGCCGAGTTTCTACAGAGGAGGATGGATGCCGTGCTGTGCGGGGGGGGGTGATATAGCACATCCCATGGAAGACAGTCACAACTAGGTTTCTGGTGCTGACACAGAAAGGAGAAGGCAGTGAGAGGCTGGAACCGATGGGCAGGGCTGCCCCGGGAAGGTCTGGCACACCCTCCAGCCATTCCCCACCCGCCCTCCCCGCCCCCTGACCACCATGCCTCCATCAGACGGCGTGACTGCCCTCCCCAAATACCTGTGACCTCTCAGAGCTCTGTGCCTTTCTTCACACCAGCTTTCCACTTAGAGGAACCCTCCTGCCTGTGGCCACTTGTTCAAATCTTACCTTCAGCCTTAAAAGGTGAATTCAAACGTCCTGTGGTCACGTCCACGAAAGTGATCCCACCATCCTGAGAGCTCCTCAGGACTTTATGTTCCAATTATGACTCACGCCACCGCCTTGAAGGGGAGTCATTTGTGTGTCTAACTCACATCACTTACCGTTGGCTTCTTAACACCAGAACAATAACATCTATCCGTTCTGTCCTTCGTGGATTCTCTCATGGTGCCGTGAGGCAGGGGACCCACGGCACGACACCACACACGGCCCTTGACGAAGCATTTATGAACAAACAAAAGAGTAACCCCAAGCACAGTAGACGCCCTCCAGTCTGGAGGAAAGCACCCGTGACTGCTGTATTAATCAAAGCGGCAGGCGGGCAGCTCATCATGTCAAATAATAGCTACGTGCACCTGAGACGCGCGGCGTCACACGTAAAACCTCCATTCCCCAAACTTTTGGGTTTGGGTCTCCCGTCTTGCCTCTTCAAGTCAATTGCCCCATAACATGCCTGTATTGGTCTGTTAGGGCCGCTGCAACAAAATAGGACAGGCTGAGTGGCTTAAGCAGGAATCGATGTTCTCACAGCTCTGGAGGCTGGAGGTCCAAGATCAAGGTATCAGCAGGTGTGGTTTACTTCTGCATGTTCTCTTTGGGGCTTGTAGATGGCTGTCCTCTCGCTGCCTCTTCACACGGTCTTCTGTCCGTGTTCGCACATCCCTGGTTTTCTCTTCCACTTCTTAGCTGGACGCCAGTCAGATCAGGGCCCTACCCTCTCTACCTCAGTTTATCTTAATCACTTTTATGTATTTATTTAGAGAGGAAGGGGGTGGGGGAGGGACAGAGGGAGGGGGAGACAGAGAACCCCAAGCAGGCTCCACGCTCAGTGAAGAACCCAATGCAGGACCCCATCCCACGACTGCGAGATCCTGACCTGAGCCGAAAACAGTCAGACACAGAGGCTTAACTGACTGAGCCACCAAGATGCCCTAGCTTAATCACTTTTTCGACATTGATCTCCAAGGAAGTTGAATTGGGAGGGGCGGGGCGGGGAGGACACATGACAGCCCAGAACAATATCACATATAACTTTCAATTTCATTCGTTTTAATGGTTTTTATAGTTTTTATATTTATCTTGAGAGAGACAGAGATAGCACGAGTGGAGGAGGGATAGAAAGAGAGAGAGACGGAGACACCCAAGCAGGCTCTGAGCTGCCAGCACAGAGCCCAAGCGGGGCACGAGTTCGCAAAACCAAGGGATCATGACCTGAACTGAAATCAAGAGTTGGACGCTCAACCGACTGAGCCACCCAGGCTCCTCTCAATTTCATCTGCTTTAAAATGGATCAAGAGGGGCGCCTGGGCAGCTCAGTCGGTTGAGCGTCCGACTTCGGTTCAGGTCCTGATCCCACAGTTTGTGAGTTCAAGCCCCACGTCGGGCTCTGGGCTGATGGCTCGGAGCCTGGAGCCTGCTTCGGATCCTCCGTCCCCTCTCCCTCTGCCCCGCCCCTGCTCATGCTCTCTCTCTCAAAAATAAACAAACATTAAATCAATCAATCAATCAATCAATCAATAAAATAGATCAGGAACTACAATTGGGTGCAGAATCCTAGATTCTTATGTTTTCTCTCCGTGTCTCATGAGTCGTCTTTTCCACATCGAATTCAGCAGGCGGTTCTTCACCCTTCCCCTCTGGCAATTTTCCAATACAATCTTTTCCATTTCACAGAAATAACAACTCCCTGCTCATACACAGACGTCATTGGTTCACCTTCTAGTTAATTAAGACATGTAGTTACAATAGGAAGTCAAACTTGCATAAACAGGTCTGAGAACAAATAGAACTGACTCTTTGCAGGCTAACAACCCAACTTTTCAGAAGCCCAGAATGCTAGCAGAGGCCAAGCAGACAAGAACCACTCGATGTTTGGCATATGGTGAGCACGTCATGTGTTTCATGGCACAAATGGAGAGCCAGCCAGTGGGTGCATTTGAGAGCTTTGATAGTAGCGAAATCTGGGAATCGGACAAGACCATGGGGTTTCGCTCTCCCAGCTCCTCTGTCAGTAGAATTTCTAGGCTGGGTTTGCAAAGTTCTTTTTAATTCTAAACTCTAATGATTCGTTGTAAATGCCGAACAGTGATTATCTAACATCTGTTGGATTCGGTCCAGCGAGGGAGATTATCTGCTCACAAGCCAAGCCTTTTCCTTTTCCAGATAATTCTAATCAGTGTGAAGTGTCTGCTTCTTTTAAGACTTCTTCTGCTTCCTTGCAACTTCCATCCATCTTAGCCCTCGGGAATTTTATCCCTCTTCCAAATACATAGCTTAACTGTTATTCATCTTCAAACATGTAGAGGTATTTTTCTTAATCTTTTGTAGCGCCCCCGTTCTTTCCCTCATTCCTCGTGTGATAAAATCTCCATGCCATTTTCCATCCCGATGGCCTCACTCTGAACACACTTTACTTTGCCTGTGGTCTCAAACTACAGCACCCGGAACTGTCCTTCCACAGATCTGCGCCAACAAATCCAAAAGTCACCGAGACCATTTCCATCCTTTAAGGAAGGTGTAGGTATAAGTGGACGATTGTCACTTGACCTGAACTGGACTCTGATCTCCCCCATCCCCCTCACCACTACCACCTACCAAAATCTCTTCTAGAGCCAGTTTTCCCATTCCAGAAGGAGGTCAACTCCATCCTCCCAGCGGCTCAGGCAAAAATCAAAAGACAACAAATCAACCTACCTTGGGGTCGTCCTTGACTCTTCCCTGTCTCTCACGAGTCCCGTTGGTCAGAAAATCTTGTTGGTCTTGCCTTCAACATACAGCCAGAATCTAATACTTCTCAAAAGCCAGAGGGATCCTTTCAAAACCTACGTTGGTTTACATCACTCCTCTCCTCAAACTTGTCCAACGGCTTACATATCACTAAGAATAGATATCTAAGTCCTTCTAATGCCCACCAGAGCCATCATGACCTGTATCCACTGCAATCGGCTACTACTTTGCCTCATCGTCTACTATTCTCCTTCCCTCCCGTCTCGGGGGGGGCGCGGGGCCGGGCGGGCGGGCTGCTCAGGCTACACCGGCTGGTTTTTCACTATTATTCCTCAAATAGGCCAAGCATATGTTCATTTCAAAGACGTTGCCAGGGCTCTGCTTCCTGCTAGAACAATCTTCTCTGAGATATCTTCACAGCTATGTCCCTGATCTCCTTAACATCATTACTCAAATGGCACTTTCTCCCCGACTTTCCCTGACCGCTCAGCTTTAAGTTGTAACACCCCCTCTCCTGTTCCCAATCCTTTTTACCCTGCCTTCCTTCCTTATTTCCTTCTATAGGACTCATCCTGCTCTAATGTGTTGAGGAATTTACCTATCCACTTTGTCATTTGTTTATTTTTGGGGGGGGGGGGGGGGGGGGGCTAGGATGTAACTCCACAAGACCACAGGTCTCTGCTCTACTCACAGATATACCCTAAGCACGTAAAACCACCTAGCACATGGCCTGCCCGGTGGTATTCTTCACCTTAGTTGAACCGAGTGGTTCAACAAGAATCCTGATCTGATTTCTGCCACTTTTGTATCACCCAGAAGACAGCAACACCAACATCACCACTATGAGGAAATACGGACACAGCAAAGAACCTAGATGACCTTGGGCGTGGCAATGCCTTTTTTTTTTTAATGTTCATTTATTTATTTTGAGAGAGAGAGAGAAAGAGCTCCAGCAGGGAGGGGCAGAGAGAGAGAGGGAGAGAGAGAATCCCAAGTAGGCTCGACGCTCAGCACCGAGCCAGACTCAGGGCTCAATCCCATGAGCTGTGAGATCACGACCTGAGCCGAAATCAAGAGTCGGATGCTTACCCGCCTGAGCCACCCAGGTGCCCCTGCAAGGACTTGTTAGATTACAACACCAAAGTTATCATCTACAAAAGAAATATTTGATGAGCTGGACTTCATTAAAATTAAAACCTCTGCTCTGTGAGATTCAATGTCAAGAGGATGAAAAGATAAGCTACAGACTGGGAGAAAATGTTTGCAAAAGGCACACAAAGGACTATTGTCCAACATATACAAAACACTTTTACATCTCAACAATAAGGAGACAAACAACCTGGTTTAAAAATGGGCCAAAGGGGGGCACCTGGGTGGCGCAGTCGGTTAAGCGTCCGACTTCAGCCAGGTCACGATCTCGCGGTCCGTGAGCTCGAGCCCCGCGTCAGGCTCTGGGCTGATGGCTCGGAGCCTGGAGCCTGTTTCCGATTCTGTGTCTCCCTCTCTCTCTGCCCCTCCTCTGTTCATGCTCTGTCTCTCTCTGTTCCAAAAATAAATAAACGTTGAAAAAAAAATTTTTTTTTAAATAAATAAATAAAAAATAAAAATGGGCCAAAGACCTTAACAGATATGTCACCCAAGAAGATATACAGGTGACAAATAAGCATATGAAAAGCTGCTTCACTTCTTACGTCCTCGGGAAATGCAAATGAAAACAATGAGATCCCACGACACGCACATCAGAAATCCAAAATATTGACAGCACCACTGGTTGGGGACGAGTGGAACTGTCATTCCCAGTGGGAGTGCAACATTCCCGGTCGGTTTCAAACCAACCATCCTCTTACCAAAGATCCGGCAGTAGCTCTCCTAAGTATTTACCCAAAGGTATGGAAAATGTACGTCCACGTGAAAACCTGCACACGGACGTTTATAGCCGCTTTATTCATTGTCACCAAAACTTGGCAACAAGCAAGATGTCCTTTAGTAGGTGAATGGGGAAATGAACGGTGGCACGTCCAGACAATGGAATATTATTCAGCACTAAAAAGAAACTATTCAAGCCATGAAAAAG
Source organism: Herpailurus yagouaroundi (assembly GCF_014898765.1). Lineage (NCBI taxonomy): Eukaryota > Metazoa > Chordata > Mammalia > Carnivora > Felidae > Herpailurus > Herpailurus yagouaroundi. The sequence continues at coordinate 6,176,447 of NW_024412405.1, read as the reverse complement.
CAAAGGAATCCTAAATGCATGTTACTAAGTGAAAGTCGATCCGAAAAAGGTTACATACTGTATGATTCCAACTTGGTGGCATTCTGGAAAAGGCAGACCTATGGAGACAGTAAAAACATCAGTAGCTGCCAGGAGTTGTTGGGGGTTGGGGGATGAATAGGGGATTTTTAGGGCAGTGAAAATACTCTGTATGATACCATAATAATGGTTAAATGTAATTATACATTTGTCCAAACCCGTAGAACATATAACACTGAGAGTGAATGCTAGAGTAAACTATGGACTCTGGGTGATAATTATGTATCTGTGTGGGTTCGTGCATCCTAACAATTATACCACTCCAGTGGGGGACACTGATGATGAGGAAATGTGTGGGTCCGAGGGGTATATGGGAAATCCCTGTAGATCCTCCTCAATTTTGATATGAATGTAAACTTCTCTAAAGAAATAAAGTCTTAGGGCACACAGGTGGCTCAGTCAGTTAAGCGTTCAACTTCAGCTCAGGTCATGATCTCGTGGTTTGTGAGTTCAAGACCTGCATCAGGCTCTG
>NW_024412405.1:6074653-6170897 GCF_014898765.1 Herpailurus yagouaroundi | reverse complement strand
AAGAAAGAAAGAAAGAAAGAAAGAAAGAAAGAAAGAAAGAAAGGAAGGAAGAAAGAAAGGAAGAAAGACAAGACAGAAGAGATCACCTATTTTAGGTACCTCTCTCCAAAAAGCACAAACCCAGGGTAAACTGACTAAACCTTTTTGTCTCCTCTGCTTACCTCAGGCTAAGATAGTTCTTTGGAATAAGGTGGTAGGATACAGTACATTCCTGTGATATACAAATATCTTGTTTTTATTATAGAGTTGGCATGAAAATAAATTTTGTTGAGGGCTCCGTATTTTCCTGATAGATATATGGCCAGTGGGTAGCTGTTGACTGGTGCTCAGTGCTAGCGACATAAGGAATAATTTACCAGATGTGAGGATGTGATGTCTCCACTCCACTGTTTCTCTCTCAGATATCTTTAGTTTCACACCTTCCTCACTGGAACAACTCGAGTTTCTCATGTATTACTCATCAACCCAGTAACTGTCTTCAAAGTATGAAGGAATCGGATTAAATTTTCCTCTTGCCTTAGAATATTTTTCTAAAGCCAACAGGAGGATTTCGCTGGAGACCAGCCGTAGAGAATCAGGACACAGGCACAAAATGCAGAATCAAGCATGAAAGTGTGTGTGTTGGTCCCTTTCCGAATCTACAAGCGCCCTCTTATAAATAAAGGAAAATAACTTGAATGAGGGATCGACAACAACAATAAAAACCATGGCGATCAGCAAACCGCACCCCCGATGTCTGGGAACCATAAATATCCGTCCTTCCTCATGTGGAGGAATAAGCCTGACTGTTTGCAACAACTTACTGTTCTCATCATGGGGATATTGGGTTGGGGACTTACGGTAACTTGCATCTTATCTTGGGTTGGGGACTTAACGGTAACTTACAGCTGCACGTTGTTGGCTAGAAGGCCATATGTTTTATGATTCAACCAGATGTAGGCCATAAAACTGTTCTATCTGTTTTGTGGTTTGCTTAGTACTAATAAAATAAACTCCAAATACCTAACTTAGTGGCTGTGCTGATATGGTAGCACTTAGGCAAAGGACAGCTTTGCTGTCTGCTACACTCAAAATGTCCTGAGATCCGAGTATATCTGAGAAGATGTATTCCCGCTCCTAAAGATTTCATAAAGACCCCTTGCAATCTGAATGAATGGTGCTTTGCAATGACTTGTTTTTCTATTGATTTCCAGGCTGATGGACCGTAACCTTCATTGATAGTTCATTTTGGCTTCCTACAGACTGAAAAGGAAATAGCTGTAAGTCTGTTCTCTTCCTTGGAGCCTACATTATTGATATTCTTTAATCATTGAACTGGAACATAAAGCTTCTGTTATGTTGCAATTATTATGTGTCCTTACTAGAACGTAGTTAGGGAAACAAAAATAGACAAGGCAGGGCGACACAGGGCTGTCCCGCTGTTCTCTGCCACACTGAGCACAAAACACACAGCTCAGAGAAAACTCCCCATTCATGCTGATTTTTTGGCAACAGTTGCACAAAAGGAATCTTTCTAAAGTTCTCACAAGTGAAAATATCATCATTTGCATTTTAACCCGATGGGGGTTATGCTGAGGAGCTGAGTCAATTTTCACGGAACAATGTATTTTTTTTTTTTTAACTCACTGCTCTCTTTCCCCGGAGACTTTTTGTGGATTTCACAGCATTTTTAAGAACTGGAAGGATGCAAAAAGATTATGAACTTTCGACGCGGAAAAAGCTGACAAAAGTGAGCCAGATTTTTCAACATCTTTTGAGATTTCTTCCACGAGGTTTTATCTGAGTGCCCGCAAACTACGGAAGCAGTGCAGGCAACCTACAGCCACTGAGATTTCTTAAAACACACCCGGTTTAACATTCCTAAGATGCTTCTATGCCTTTTTTTTTTTTTTTTGCTTTTGTATTCATTAAAGAAAAACAAGATCTAACGTTCCTGCTTACCAGATATTTACATTTCTGAGAATAACCGTGGCGAAAGGCGGCATATGTTAATTCAAAGTCTGAATGGATGGGGAGGGTGGGCTAACTGGTTTTGTCATCTATGGTTTCCTCCTGTGACAGCAATTACCTGCTGTTTACAGACTCTTTCTGATTTTCTCCCCCTTCCCCGTCCTGAGACCATGTGACCAGCTCTGGCCAATGCCTTGTAAGTGGCAGTAATGGGTCCCCCTGAACTGAGTTTTGAACTCTTAGTGCCAGACCCTCCAGATGTACCCCCCACCCCCACCCCGTCTCTCTCCTGCACGGCAGCTAGGGGCCTACTTCACCTGCCCAGCTTCTGCCCAGGGAGGGGACATAAACCAACCTTTGTTGTTTGAAGGCACTGACATTCTGCGGTTGGTTAATATCAAAGCATAACCTGGGCGACTCTGACAGATCTTTAAAAAGAAATATTTGCAATAGTTGAACCACTTCCGCATCTTGCCTTACAAATACGGTTGTCTGCGTTGAAAACAGTGTCGCTTTCAAAGGGCTTCGTATCCCTGGGTTTCTGGGCAGTGATGAATGGACCGTAGGCAGGAAAGGACAGTGGCCCTGAAGGTACTCTTTTTTTTCTAAGTCACGGAGTTCAAAATGCCTGGAGGTCCCGGTAGAACAAGAGCTCAAGCTAAGAGTTACCTATCCGCCCCCCACCTTTTTTTTTTTTTTTTTTTTTTTACAAGAGAAATCTGGTTAAAATGAACTTCAAAAGTTGCTTTGAAGAGAAAAAAAAAGTGTTTTGGGTGGAGGGAACATAATACACAGTTAGAACCAAGTAAGTAGGCAAAAGTACCTGGTATTTATGTACTCATTATATGTATATGAATTTCAGAACTTTGATTGTTTTTTTTTTTAAAGTAGCAGCTGTGACTGTACGTTCCCCCACCTATTGCCCGCTGGTCACGGAAACAGATCACAGGACCGAGGGGCGACGGCAGTCTGTTCTACCCTAGGGGACTTCAGGAGAAGCAGGTGTGGCCCAAGATGAAAAAGTACGAGCTTCCTTTGCTCTCTCTGTCACCTCCTGGCCTCACAGCTGTAAATGCCGAGCTTTTTACTGTCTCTGCGTTCTGACCACAGGAACACTCACATTTCACTTGCTTGAAATAATGTGGAAGTCATAAGCACAGTGGACTTGATCTTTTGAACTTCCAGAAGACCCTAACTTGAGGCAGGTTATCTTTCATTTTGAGGACACAATGCAATGTAGAACCTTCTATGCACGAGCTCTGTGCCTTCCATTAGCTACTCGGACAGGTTTTCTTTTTCACCCGTGGCAATGTGAAAAGGCATCTCCCTCTCCTCTCTCTCTCTCTCTCTCTCTCTCTGACAGTATTGCGAACATCTGGTTTGTAGCCTTCTCCACAAAGTTCGTTCTGCAGGACCATTACGTTAAAACATCTGTCATTTATATCAAGCAGTTGACAGAGTGCTCCGTGTTGCACCGCTGCACAGGGCATCACAGCATTAAAATATCTTTTTTGGAACCAAATGGAAACACAGCTCATTGTCTCTTCTTCAGGGGAGCGGGTCCCCATCACCAAGGTTGTCTGCGTTCTTTACCAAATGAGAATAGGTATTTAATTTATGCTAGTGACTTCCCATATTCTGTTCCACTGACTACTATATTTAATAACTCTGAATCACTCCCCACTTAAAGACAATGATGTGCTTCTGAGAGCCCTTTGGACACTATTGTTTTGTAAATGTGTTCGGCTCTTTAAAAAGCACTGAAAGTTTTCAGCAGCTTTGAACTCGCTGGCTATTCTCACCAGGCCAGATAGATAAGTCATTGCTTAAAATAGGACCCAGTGTGTGGGCACTGCAGCCTTGACCCCCCAGAGACCGGAGCGCCTAGCCCTGTCTTCACATTCTCCAGGAGGGGAGAAGAACCCATAAAACATAAACGAAAAAATGTCATTAGCTGTTTAAGCGTAAAGTGACAACAGAGGAGTATCATTAAGACCCCTGGACCTTTTGAATCCAGCAAGAGGATAAGATGTGATTTGTAAAGAGACTGGCAGATTGCCCCTCGGTGCCTCTGTGCGGCTGAAAAGCTCAGCCATTACGGAGCAGGTAATACATGATTGATTACATATAAAATATCGAGATGGCCTGGTGCCACTCACGAGGCTTTGACGCTGATGTCTTTTTCAAGCAACGGGATACAGCAGCTTTTTGTTTCCAACGGACTAAATGTCTTCTTTCTATTCCGTAAGTTTAAGACTGTGTCAGGTATAACACCTATGAAGGATTAGATAATGTGAGAATGTTTATTATGTTTGAAAAACATGGGGTTTCAAAGTCTTTAAGCTGATCTTGCTTCTTCCTTTAAAAACATTTTTTTAATGGTTATTTTTAAGAGAGAGAGACAGAGACAGGCATGAGTCGGGGAGGGACAGGGAGAGGGAGACACAGAATCCAGAGCAGGCTCCAGGCTCCGAGCTGGCAGCACAGAGCCCGACATGGGGCTCGAACCCATGAACCATGAGATCATGACTTGAACCAAAGTTGGATGCTTAATCAACTTAGCCACCCAGGCGCCTCAAGTTGACCTTGCTTCTTAAAAACTCTAGTAACCATAAGAAACTCTACCATTTCTGCATCAGATTCTTTTTTGTCTGGGTAAGACACCCTGTGTGTGTGTGTGTGTGTGTGTGTGTGTGTGTGTGTGTGCGCGCGCGTGTGTGATGGTCCTTAAATTACTTATAATGCCAAGTTCCAAAGCATAAAAAAAGGGAGAAACAAAGTAAGAATAAAGCAGGCACACTGTTTTATCTTCCAGCTCTCTGTATTCCCCCTGTCCCAACCGTGGTGATAAATCCTACCTCGTCCCCTTGTTCTGGGAACTGAATTAGACAATGCAGATAAGGAGACTGGCAGGCAAGTTGCTCAGGAAAAAAGCAGCTATTCCAACCACTTCCAGTAATTTCAGAATATCTGAATAATTTCTGAATATCACTGGATATCAGAAGTTGTATTTCTTTATTGTTTCTTGTCAAAGAATATGCGATCTTGGCCCAGGCTTCCTTTCTCTGGGTGGTTTTGAGATGTGGCTCAAAATGACCTTTGGTTTTCCATTATTTTATAGGAACTAAGTGTCTTGCTTTTGTTCCTGGCTGGTGGGGTTTTAATGAAATAGAGAATCAAAGCACCTCCCCAGCTAAAGAGGACAAACGAGGCACATGAAAAGCCTGCATTTTTCAAAGCCTAGAGCCAGCCTGAACCTATCAGGTATGTGGACGATGTTCCAATCAAAATGTCCTGTTTTGCCCACTCAGAATTAGCGCTGAAATACAACCTGGTTAGGTAGACACTTTTTAAATCTTTTTCTTTTTCTTTAAGTTTTATTCATTTCTTTTGAGAAAGAGGAAGCAAACGAGCAAGGGAGGGGCAGACAGAGAGAAAGTATCCCAAGCAGGCTCGAGGAACCCTGAAACCATGAGATCATGACCTGAGCCTAAATCAAGAGTTGTACGTGGGGCAGCTGGGTGCCTGAGTCGGTTAAACATCCGACTTCGGCTCAGGTCATGATCTCGAGGTTCACGGGTTCGAGCCCTGCATCGGGCTCTGGGCCGACAGCTCGGAGCCTCGGGCCTGCTTCGGATTCTGTGTCTCCCGCTCTCTCTGCCCCTCCCCCACTCGCACTCTGTCTCCCTCTCTCAAAAATAAATACACGTTAAAAACAAAAAGAGTTGGACGTTAACGACTGAGTCACCCACCCAGGTGCCCTAACAAACACACTTAAAGTAAACCTCAACGCTGTGATGAGACATGGCAATATTTTGCATCCTACTTTAAAAAAAAGCGAACAAACAAAAAAACCCACTAGCTCCGATCCTAAATGGGGGGAATACTGTTTAAATATTGTTTAAATATCAATCGTGTTTAAATATTGTTTAAAATTGTTTAAATATTGTTTAAATACCCACCGAGTAGTACAACAGGTTTCTAGAATTCAGAGATTCCACAAAGAGCAATTTATTACCAAAGGCGTTAGGATGGCCTTACCTCCTCTAATAAGCAAGCAGCTTAATTTTTATCCAATGTATGAAATTATGGTCATACCTGTGATTATAGAAATATAGTTTGGGTGTGTGTAGCATTCATAAGCCCTTCCTTAGCTTTCCTGGAACAGAATGTGTCCATAAACTAACCAGATAAGACACGGATACAAAACTGGAGTCTGCATTTTAAACTCAACAAGCCTAACTTTCAAACTGTATGCTTCTCCAAGCTAAGGATCAGGAAAGCATCACAAAATAGACAGTTTTTTTGCATTGACGCTTGAAATTTTCAAATGAATTCAGCTCTTTTGAGATTTGTGTCCGAGTTGTTTTGGGCAAGATGCCACTTCCTGGAATTGCAGCGAACCTGTTTTTGAGGCCGTTTATTGGAAAGCCTCCCGAGGGGTCCAGGACCTCAGGATGCTTTTCAAGGCAAACAAAAGCCTCAAGAGATGAGTGAAAATTAAGCATCGACCTTCTGCTGGGATTAGCTCCACCTGACCCGAGTGTCCCAGGAACGGCCCTGGCAGGTGTGGCTGCCCGGGTCACCAGCCCGTAACACAAACAAACGAAGGAGAACTCAGTATGTTTTCCTTCGGTCGAGAGAAGAAAAGGCACGAGAGAGGAATTCTGGTTTCCCTAATAACTTCAAAATATTCCTGAGTATTTGAGTCAGGCGGGTTGTTTCTTCACCGCACCTACGTTCATGATGGCAGCTGGAAAACATTTGCCCCACACTCTTCGGATTTCTATAGAGGCTTCGTGGAAAATAGCATATTGTCCAAAGTGCATCAGAAACGAATGCGGAATTATACCCGGTATCCCATCATTACTCTCTGGGCCTGGACTCTGTGTTCATAAATAGTACAAATGTATTGACAATCTGAGACAAATGCGCGACTGTAAACAAATAAATGTAGGTACCGGTGGCTTCTATTTAGTTTAATAGATGTACAAACACAGGAAAACTTGCAAACAGCAAATGAAAGTTACGAAGGGGCTTGCCTAAAGGATAGATAAAACTCTTTCAATTTTCTTTTCTTTCGTATAGTCATTTTTTTTCCTCTGAATTCCCTAAATATATTCAGTGGAAGAGGTGGATAGAGGAGCTGATTTAAAACAAGGTCAGAATTAGATTTAATTAAAAAAAACTATATGCGGCGAGAAACCTCCACGTTGGGAAAACACACACACACACACACACACACACACACGCACAGAAAAATAAAAATACACGAAAGAGGGACGCGTGGGTGGCTCAGTCAGTTAAGTGTCTGACTCTTGATCTCGGCTCGGGTCATGATTTCGTGGTTTCTGAGTTCGAGCCCCACATCTGGCTCTGGGCTGGCAGAGTGTAGCCGGCTTGGGATTCCATCTCTCCCTCTCTCTCTGCCCCTCCCCTGCTCATGCTCTGTCTCTGTCTCAAAATAAATAAATAAACTTAAAAAAAAAAAAGAGTGTGATATAGTTGGATGACTATATTTCTTCCATCCCTTTACTTCTCAATAAGATTTTCCTTGGGAGAGACCTCGCTGAGGCTTTGGGGTATGTCTCTATCCGAATATCTTAGCACGACCTCAAACTCGACATGTCCACACCAAGCTATAATTACCTTCCCACAGGCAGACTCGCTCACACACACATACCCTAACTTCACAACTCCTAGGAATAGAGCCACCATTATGCCGCCCTTGCAGATTCTGGAATTATATCTGCTTCTCCCTCCCCCTCACCTTATACAGTGAGATCCCACCACCAGAAACTCTTTTCAGCTCTCCTATTCCTTTCCATCGCAACTGTCCCAATTCCAAATTCATCGCCACCCCCCCCCCCCACTTGAGAATTACAGGCGCCTCCTTGCTCCCGTTTCTTCCACCGTCTGACCCTCCCTCACATTTATGGTTCCCGCTCTTCACCCTTTGACAGCCTCTCAGGGGGTTAATATCGCCAGTCAACAGCTTTGCCCGCCTCGATTTCTAGATCCTTCGCTTTAGGAACCCAACCTGGTCCACCGCCAGTCTGCCACTGCTCCCTTGCACATAGACCGTGCTCCAGAGAAACCGGCTGACTCATCGTCCCCCCAGTCACGCCTGGGGCTTCTCACCCAGTATTTGCCCGTTGCTTATGCCCTTTATGCCCTTCCAGCCTTTAAAATCGCGCGCCCCTTCCATCCCCGCCTTTTGAAATCTCTGCCGTCCCAAAGCTCTACTGCCCCTGTTGCCTCCTCTGTGCTACCGTGTCACATCCCAATGCAAGTCTCTTGTCTTTGAACCTTCCGCCCCACCCACAGCACTTTGTGATTCCCTCATGACACTTGTCAAAGTCCACCTGCCTTGTGCAATAGTTACCTGCAAACTCATCGTATCAAGCTTCCTTAGACTAAATACTCAGAGAGTGACTCAGACGTCCCCTCTTTGCACTCCTGCTTTGCACAATGCAAGCCCTCTGCCCAGCTTGGTTGATTTTTTTTTTTTTTTTAATGTTTATTTTTGAGACAGAGAGAGAGACACACAGAGTGTGAGTGGGGGAGGGGCAGAGAGAGAGGGAGACACAGAATCCCAAGCAGGCTCCAGGCTCTGAGCCGTCAGCTCAGAGACTGACATGGGGCTCGAACTCACGAACTATGAGATTGTGACCTGAGCCAAAGTCAGACGCTCAACCGACGGAGCCACCCAGGCACCCCCGGCTTGGTTGTTTCTAAAATACTGATTGCTGATTGCCATAATACTTGAAGACCCTGAAAAACCGGAGAGGTGGAGGTTTCCATCCATACGTTGGTATGGTGAAGTTCTCAGAACAATGCCGGGCCTGCCACGGGCACCGTATTAGTCCTGTTAGCTCTCAGTCAGTGCTCAGACACAGGCAAGAGCAGGGCTCCGACGCCATGCTGCGCTGAATGAATGGAAACTAGGTGGAACCAATGCAGATTCTAAATTCGGAGCCTACCCCACAAATCACAGGGCCAGACACCAGCCCCGAGGGCCCTGCGCAACTGAAACAAAGGTCCCGAAGGCCTCAAGGCAAACAAAAGCCAACCTAGAGCCGTGGAAGGAAAGGTGACCTGGAACATTCCCTGTAGGGGACATTCCTAACCCCACCTGACCTCCGACCTCCGACTTACGCCTAAGGCTTGGAAGGTCACCCAAGACCCTGTCTCTTCTCCGATTGACCGCTGGGGCCAGCAGCCAAGGGGAGACTGGCCTTTTTACCTGTTTAGAGGGAAACATAAAGGAGGAAGCTAAATTACATTCCGAAAAGGTGACTCCTGTTCAGGCTCCTTTGCGTGCTTGCCAGAACTTGTGGCCGCCACCCAGGAGGAGACGGTGCCTTCCTTCTGGAGACCAGCTGTTGTCCCATGCCCTTATTCTCTGCTGCCTGCAAAAAGGCAGCTAATGAGCCCAGTGGGCCTTAGCCGGCCATGGGGAAGGATCTGCTTGAGAATATGGAAAATTTAATTCCCAGAGGCCATCACTGAGAGTTGTAATTTCAAGAAAGGTGCTTACACATAAATACAATAAATGCGTTTTCATCAGGCAGAGAGAAAACGAAAGTAATCCCACCGTATGTACAACAAGGTAGCCGCCCATTTCTTGCAGGAGGGAATTGGTCTCGTGTACCTTATCTGAATCAGAACTTGAAACACTCATAGAATACTGTGCCTTGTCATGACTCTTAATACCTGTCAGTCTGATATTTATTTATTTATTTTAATGCGTATTTATTTTTGGGACAGGGAGAATCAGAGCATGAGTGAGGGAAGGGGCAGAGAGAGAGGGAGACACAGAATCCGAAACAGGCTCCGGGCTCTGAGCTGTCAGCACAGAGCCTGACGCGGAGCTCGAGCCCACAAACTGCAAGATCATGACCTGAGCCGAAGTAGGAAGCTTAGCCGACTGAGCCACCCAGGCGCCCCTCAGTCTAATATTTATGAGGAAAAGGGATAATCACATTAAAAAAATGCTCATTGTTTCAGAAATCATAACAGAACCTGACCGACAGCAGCAAATAAAGCTCTGAGTTCTGAGAAACAAGGATTCTCAAGAGGAAGTGAAGAGACTGTATCCCAGGACACTGGCCGCTGACCCACCGCCATTTGTACTCAAAACATGCACAAGGTCCCAGGCCATTTGCTCTCCACACATCATCTGATGGAGTCAGTACAACAATCCTAAAGAGGTAGAATTGTGTGGCATAATAAGTCAATACTTGGAGTTTAAAGTAACTTAACCATTAAAAATAAATAAATAAACGAAGTGGAGAAAGACAATATGTTAGAAAACCGGCGAGGGGAGAGGGTCATCAGTCCCCAGACTATTAACTCATCAAAATCTCAAGATTTCTTTCATTCCTTCCAAGAAATAGTTGCTTTTGTTCATCCAGGAAGGATTTGTCTCAGGACATGGATAAGGGAGAGGTGACCTCATGATAATCAGTATGAGAGGGGGAGGAGGGACCTTGTGTTGATAAGTTACTGAATTTCAGGAAGGCTTTTTACTGATAACATACCTTTTAAAAGGGTCTCAGTATTTGTCCAGTAAAATATTTCGGATGCGCGAAATAGTCAAGTATTCATCCAGGAACATAAAACATTAAGGATCTCTTGATTAATTGAGACTTTAACTTTCTTTGTCACGCTACAGACAAGAAGCATTGTCTGACTATATATAGCAGGCTGATCCTTCACCAAAACTCATCCTCTTTCTTGTTATAAAGCTCAGAGTGAAAGCAACCTTGGCCAAGGTCAGGTAGCCTGCATGGAAGGGTGGACCCCGTTAGAAAGCCCCAGATCGTGGTACCTTTCTGTTCTATCTCCCTGATTTGTTTATAGCAATGATATCATTTCCCCTGGGAGGGTTTTATAAGGAGTAAATGAGATAATGATGTATATAGGGTATTTGGCATAGTTTATGGGTTGAATTGTGTCCCCTGAAAATTCATATGTTGAAAGGTTAACCCCAGTAGTTCAGAATGTGGCTATATTTGGAGATAATAGCCTTTACCGAGGCAATTAAGCGAAAAAGGAGGTCATAATTCAATCTCACTGGTGTCCTTATAAGAAGGGATTAGGGCACAGACACACACAGAGGGAAGGCCACGGGAAGACCCAGGGAGAAGACGGCATCTACAAGCCAGGGAGAGAAGCCACAGAAGAAAGAAGCCTACCGACACCTTGATCTGGGACTTCCAGCCTCCACAGCTGTGAGAAAATAAATTTCTGTTGGTTAAGCCACGAAGCACGTGGCATACTGGGCTATGGTGCGATCGTGAACTGTTACAGCGTATGTTGTGCAGTAAATGTGCATTTCCCTCATGTTGGCAACCTGAGGGCTGACTGCTCCCATAATGAGCTTTCTCCAGTCCAAGACCCAGGCAAACTCTTGACCGCTCTGTATACACATTCTGTGCTGCCAGGATTGTGTCTCATTTCTTGTTTGATGTCCCCTCCCAGGCCCAGAGCCCAGCACTTGGCTGATAGCAAGAATCCTTTAAAAGATGAACAGAAGACGAACTCCGCAAGACCCCTGGGCGGCCGCAGGCCCCCTTGAGAGAGCGTGTGAGCCTCTGAGACCACCGGGCCTTGCGCCCATTAGCCCCATGGAGTAAAGGAAGCAGTGAGAAAATCCCGTTCATGGATCAGTAATAACAAATATTTAGTGGTTGCTTCTAGAAGAAGCATGATTGGAGCCTCTCTTTTTGCAGGTTATCGTGATGGCAATAAAACCGACAGATACCTAAACCAGTTTCGTGTGCACGGTGAACCGGATTATTTGCCACACTGATCGGTAACAGGTGAGCACACGGTGTTGGAAGGACCCTGGTCACTCTCTGAAGCACGCAGGAATTATCACACAAATAAGTCACTGACAGTAGGAGTCTGAGGGTGAAATGTTCTTTGGAAACCGCCCCAACTAATGGGAATAACCCTACCTACCCACCCCGGGTGAAAACTGTCCTTCCTTTGTTCCCATTCAATAATCCTTGAAGGCTCACATTCATAACCAAGAGAAAAAAAGGCACTGATGTCCTCGTGAGTGGTTATAAACCTACCTTGGGATGTGACAGAAGACCAGTGAGGCTACAATCTGCAAGGTGATACGTTTGAATCTTGATTTAAGGAAAAACAAAAACATAAACAAAAACCAATATTTTAAAGCACTGGGATACGCCTACAGCTTATCAGTTGCTCTGAGAACGAAGAATTGGCTCTTGGTATCTCCTGAGCAGGACAACGCCCTTAGCAACATCATCAACTTTTTGTGTTAACTCTTTACTGGGTCTGGACGCTTAGCAGCAGAATATGAAACTGATTTTTCTTTTTTTCCTGATCACATATTCCATCCAGGTGTAACAGAATGTAAATGGCGTGTCTAAGAAAATGGTAAAAATTTTATTGAAGCGCAATTTTATTTAAAAATTCATTGTAAGCTGGGGGCGCCTGGGTGGCTCAGTCGGTTAAGCGTCCGACTTCAGCTCAGGCCATGATCTTGCGGTTCGTGGGTTCGAGTCCCGCGTCCGGCTCTGTGCTGACAGCTCAGAGGCTGGAGCCTGCTTCAGATTCTGTCTCCCTCTCTCTTTGCCCCTTCCCCACTCGTGCTCTGTCTCTCTCTGTCTCTTAAAAATGAATAAATGTTGGGGCGCCTGGGTGGCGCAGTCGGTTGAGCGTCCGACTTCAGCCACGTCACTATCTCGCGGTCCGGGAGTTCGAGCCCCGTGTCAGGCCCTGGGCTGATGGCTCACAGCCTGGAGCCTGTTTCCGATTCTGTGTCTCCCTCTCTCTCTGCCCCTCCCCCGTTCATGCTCTGTCTCTCTCTGTCCCAAAAATAAATAAACGTTGGAAAAAAAAATTTTTTTTTAAAAAATGAATAAATGTTAAATTTTTTTTTTTTAATTTCATTTTAAGTTGAATATGTCATTCGTGCACGTAGCGGTTTGGAGCACAGACAGGCCCTGGAGTCAGACCTCACGCTCCTAACTAACAATGCCATATATTCACCAGCTTGGGGAAATTATTCTCCCTCTCCCTGCCTCAGTCTCCCCATTTGGAAATGGGGGATAATGATGGCACCCATGTCAAAGGACTGTTGCGAAGGCCAACTGAGCAGACACATCAGAAAGACTGAGAACTGTTTGTGGCACGCAGGAAGCACTCAAAATCTTTTAGGTGTTGCTTTTCCACATCCTGCCAACGGCGATAATACTAACAGGTTCACAACTTGGAAATCTCCCTCTTGAATGGTTTTCAACGAGATGACCCTAAGGTAGCAATGGAAGCGGTGGGTACAAACACCTTGATGAAGATTCCAGCGCACGGGGGTATAATCGCGTTCATTCGATATAACGATTAAAGAGCTTTGTAGCAATACAGCGAGCCCATCTAGACGGATTCTGATTAACCAACGAGAGGTGTGAGGAAGCGATTACAGAGAAGAAATTGGTAAGAAACAGTCAAATAGGTTGTGGAAAGCTGTAAATATTACTTTGTCGCCCTAACAAAATATACATAATCATCAAACACACATTAGTGGAAAACAATATAGAACCTGACATGTAAATGAGGAATTGGAAGAGAAAAGAGAATCACAAGTCGAGAAGAAAAGTCAGCATTTTGTTTCATCTTCGATTTGACCGTCAGGCATTTTTCATTATTATTTAAGGTAAAATTCTTTATAATCACCTGCTACATTTAATTGCAATATTCACATACAGATACAGAACTCTAGAACATCTCAAACTTTCACAAAGCCTCTAAATAGGAAAAGAAAAAATACTTTGAACCAACACCCACCTGCCCTTTTATAGCAAGCAGAGAGTCTCAATCCACGCACGCACATCTGAGAACACCAGCCTTACACGATGGGTCTTGAGCTCTGTCCTGCGAAATAACAAAGTGACAAGTTCCAGAGGGCGTAGCACCCCGCAGTCCAGGGAAAACGCACACAACCCTGAAAGGCTTTGAAGAGTGGCCAGATTCCCCCCAGACCTTGATTGCTACCACCTAGATTAGGCACTTGGTAGAATTTTTCCAGGAGAAAAAAAAAAAAAAAAAGAGTATGCTTTTCGTAACTACTTTAACACAGCCTAACTGAGAAATACATATCTTCTCTCCAGATCTCAATTTCTTCAGGGAGGGGGTTAGGATCTGATTATCTCTGAATTACCACCTCAATTCCTACATTCCCGGACTCTTTGGAAGCACGTCATATATCCTGCTCTATAAGAAGCTCTCAATAAATGAGTTTTACGGGTGAATGAATATATGCTATGCTTGTCATTCTCCGTGTAATGTACAAAAGTCTTTCTGAAGACCAGCACTTAAGCAGGAATCCAACCTTAACTCCTCTTGACAAATCGGATGGATTTCGCGTCAGAATAAACTTCTCATAAAACAAACTATTAATGTATGTATATATATACACACACACACACATTCATTTCTTTGCTTTGATCCCTTGAACAAATTGAAGCTTATTTGGTCTAAGCATGGCACAGTCCCTTCAAGCTAACTGTCCATGGGTCAGTCATACTTGGTACATGTCACCGAAACCGTATTTTATTTTCCTGGGTTCGCTTATTTTTTTTTTTAAAGGTGTTTAAAACATTTCAAGGTATCTTAAGTTTGCCTCGCATCCAGATGGGCAACTTGCAAAGTTCAGAAATTCACTCTTCTCTGCCTTTGAAGGCAAGAACAAGTTGGCAGGGAACACTTGGCAGCAAAGGAGGAGACGCTGGCCTGCACAGGATGAGAAGTAGATTGAGAGAAGGAGCTATATTGGGCGGTAGGTTTCCATTAAATGGATGTCTTGGGCTTGCCATCTTTCACTGTAATTGCTGGTCCGGGAAGTTGACGGTCTCTGGAGATGAATCTATTTTAAGTTTAATGGATCAGTGGAAGCTATTGAGAGACTGGTACGACTCTTTCTCCTTGACTTTTCCAGTCCAAATGAAGGCATTGCTATCTATAAAGCTGTGCATGGATGTGCCAACACGCCCCCTCATCGCACCCAAAAAGAAACCACCTTCCATGGACTTTACCTATGGAAAATCTTTAATGCTGAAAGTACTAGGTCACTTATATTTATTAGCAGTTATATATGTGTTTTCCTGTATGATATACATTTATCATAGATAGATAGATAGATAGATACAGAGAGAGAGAGAAACCCTTCTGATCACTGTGAAATTTTTCGTATTAACAAAATGAATTTATATAATCCCCAGGAAAAGCAAAGAAAATTCACATGCATTCAGCCTATATATGTTTTGGCCTCATTGCAGGTAAGTGTGCAAGCTTCACGAACCTTTATTTGGAAGAGCCTTGGCATTCAAAGATGTAACCTTTGTGGATTAATAAAAAGCCCCCTTCAATGCTCATGGCACAGAATCGGTTGTTATTTTCTGAAGGGCAGATATAAATCATGCACTGGTGTGTGCTACAAAGTGACTTAGCTCTTGAGGAACCCAAACGGTTTGCCAGCTTCCACATACTAAAGTCCTGAATGGGTGAGGAGGGGTGAGATGGGTTGAACTGTGTCTCTTTGAAATCCATAGACTGGGGTCCTACTCCCTGGTACCCGTAACATGACGTTACTTGGAAGCAGGGTGTTTGCAGATATATTCAACTTAAAATGAGGTCATAAGGATGATCTCTAATCCAACATGACTGGTGTCTCTATAAACAGAAGGAATTTGGGGGGATGGACACACATACAGGGAGAACATGTAGATGTCCATCTAGAAGCCAGCGAGAGGGGCCTGGAGCAGAGTCTCCCTCCATAGCCTCAGAAGGAACCAACACTGTCCACACCTTGACCTCAGAATGCCAGCGTCCAGAACCATGAGATAACACGTCTCTATTGTACAAGTCACCTGGTCTGTGGTACTTGGTCACAGCAGCCCTACACAGATGTAGGGGTATCAAGAAATATAACCAGAGAGGAATGATGCAGACCAAGTTGAGGATTTTAGGGCTTTCATTCCAGGTGCACTGGGTCCGTCATGGTCCCATCCACATTTGTTATAGGTCCACCCGGCTACCGTGTAGAGAATGGATTAGAAGCTAGAATGGATGGCTGGAGAGAAGTAAGAAGGCAATTCCAGGAATCCGGGTAAGAGGTGACAGAGCTGGGACCGGGGTGGTGGCAGAGAGATGGATGGAAACGGCCTGAATCAGGATGTATTTGGAAGGTAGAACCAACAGGACTCAGTAAAGGACCGGATGTGAACCGATGGGAGGTGGAGATGATAGCTTGGAGAATGGCTCATGGGCCTCTGGCTGGCACAGCTGTGTGGATGGTGTGAGTTCTTCCGTAAGGAAGCAGAAAGGAAGAGGAACACATTTAAGATGATGGGCCAAATATATTTTGGAAAGGAGTTTGGGATACCTGTGAGGGATGTAAATGTGCCTTTCAGATAGACGGGTAAACATCTAGATTTGGAACTCAGAAAAAATCTAGTCTGAAAATATAAGACGGGGATCTGTTGGCAGAGAAATGGCATTGACAACTGTGGAGATAGTTGAGATCATCTAAGGCCAGAGGTAGAATGAGAAGACAAGAAGGCCCAAAACCAACCCCTGCAGGACGCTGTTAGAATTTCACTCTAGGGTGACATTTCTCAACCTTCGGTCTGCAGACATTTGGGGCCACGTAACTCTTGGTGGGCGGGGGGGGGGGGGCGGGGGGGAGGCACTGCCCCTGTGCATTATAGGATGTTTACCAGCATCCCTGACCTCAACCCACTAGATATTACCATCACCCCCTCAGTTACGACAACCCAAGATGTCTCCAGGCATTACCAAATGTCCCCTGTGAGCCAACCTAACCCCTGGTTGAGAACCAATGGTGCTAGACCAAGTGTACATGGTGTAGACCAAACAAGCAAAGTAAAAGTATACGGAGTGACTAGAGATTGAGGAGGAAGAAAAGAAGCAGGGCACAATGCGTCGAAAGCCGAGAGAAGAAACTATCTCAGGAATTAACGTGCAAATCAATGCAAAATAGTCAAGGAATATATGTACTGGGAAGGGCCCAGCAGTTTTAACAACATGGAAATCATCGGGGGCTTTAGCAAGAGGGATTTTGTTAAGCAACAGGAGCACGTGGCAAATTGGAGTAGACTGCTATCATATTTTATTTGTACCGTTGACCACATATATCCATGTAACCGGTTTGTAATAATATTTGTGAAGGGGGTGGGGGAGGTTTAATGCCATTAGTCGCCCTGCTCAACAATCCCTCTTTGTTAACAGAACTTTCATTTTTTCATATGCTCTATAGTCTATTCATGGGAAACCACTTTACAATGCCAGTGGTGGTGACCTCATTCTCCTTGACGGGTATTGGTTTAGGACCAGTCATGCAATAGAAATGTAGTCAATGACGACATCACAAGAACTCTGAAGGCTTTGCGTCAATGTTTCCTTGCTGATGCAGACAACCCAGAAGGGACATCGGTCTTCCTCTTCGGGGGATAGCCTCTCAAAATTCCTGGAGGATTTGGGACTTTTACCACAATTTTCCTCTGCGCTGCATAAGTAGAATTAACCTGAGGGCAAGCTAACCAGTAAGTGTAGCAAGAGGAAAAATGGGAGGGACATGGGTCCTTGAACGAAGTGGTTAGAACTTTGAATCAACCAACCTGGAAGCCATCAGTCGCAGATGTCTTAATGGAGTCGACCTAGCTTCCTTCCGCCTCCCATCTGTTTTCAGCAGTTTTAATTTGCTTGTTTATCGTCACCTCAGCATCTTTCCCTTGGGAATCTTCATTCTGTTGCCAACAACCTCTGGAACAATACGATCCTTTGCTTCTGATACTCTGTTCTCTTACTAACGTGAATGGAATTCTGAGTTCCCCATTTCATGGTTTTCCAAAATAAGGCAAATCAACCATTGTCACCTCTTGGCCCCTGAGCTATTGTCTTCCACAACTGGTTTCTTGAAGCCAACTCAGGTAGCTCTTCCCTCCCCGTGTGGCTGTCGCCCACTGGTTTTCCCTGCTTCGGCCACATGCCTTGAGGTTTTGCACACTTGGTCCGTCACCCCCTTCCCCACCCCACCGGTGCCGTTTATTTTGATGATCCTTGCAAACCCGTAGCTCCACACTTCAGTGACCTCCAGTGACCTTCAGCTACCCCCACCTTTAGCACCCACATTCACGGCCACACCTTGGACCTCATCATTACCTTGAAACTGTTCCACCTCCAAGATCTTAAACTCAGAAATTCTTTCCTCTATTACAACCTCCTACTGCCTCACTCCTGGGGCGCTTCCTGTGCCCTTTGATCCTCAGCCCCTCCCTAATCTCTCACGGGTCCCTTTCTGGATATAAAACCTAATTGGAGGCCCCTTAGGAACTGAAAAGGGCAATCAATTATAACGTATTAGGAGGTTCCCTTCATCAGTACACTTTTCAAACAACTCAGCCTGGAACTACATGTGTTTAACTACTTCGATTACATTTTCACCTGCACTCAAAATTCCTGCCTTCTCTAAACCCATCTTATCAGAAGCCAAGTCAAGGATAACCTGCCATGAGTTTTCCCTACTCTTGACTCTCAGTTGTAGAAACTACAAAAGGTAATTAAATGACCACATGTAAGCCAGTATTTCTGCCCCAAATGTCTAAAAAAGCACGCGTGGGAAGGCCATTTTAAGAATGACAACAACAGAAGTCTTCCAGCTGGCCGAAGAGGGAAACATCCATAAAGAAGATGCTACAGAATGCGTCTTTTGTTTTCTGTAGGGTCACCTTTCTGTCCATTCAGAGTGAGCTTTAGTTGGGTTCCCAGGTGCTTCTTTTCCCCCTGATTGCCCTTCTTCCCTCTTCCTTCACCCTGGCTGTCCCTTGAGATGCATGGTTAAGGCCATGGAACAGCCACCATTTGGGAAATGACAGCAGGTACTGTGATCAGCGGGCTGTAATAATGCTGACTAGGAGTCGACTTAGGTCCTTCCGATTCTTCAGAATAGAACAGCTTCCCACTCTCCCCAAAAAGCTTTCTTGAGAATGCTGGGCTCCTAACAACGAAACTTTGATGCATTCCGTTGGAGATGCATTATTAAAGCATTTAATTGACACATATTTACTATAACAGCTCGAGGAAATAATAATACAATTTCATACAAAATGATACAACTTTATGCCCACCATTCCACTCACTGAGCCTGGCTGGGCGACGACCATGATGTCCTCACTTGCTCAACCCTAGAAACACTGCTCCCCTTCCCTCTCAGAGACTCTTGTGCTTATTGAGAGAAAGTACGGAAGTCACCAACATGGCGTCATCACAAAGGATTTTCAGGAATAAGTTTGACCATCAGCTCTTTTTGCCCCACCAGCTGATTTGACTCTAACCTTGACTTAATTTCTGTCTTCCCTCTACCAGTTTTTTGCTGCCCTAGAAGACTCCTTTTCCACTGGGAGTAAGGATGAGAAGCTTCGGAAACCATATCATCCTGGAGACAAGCTTTTTGACATCAGCTGGACCATCCAGATAACTCAGCAGCCACTCGCTCACAGGGAGCTGGCTTGCCCTCTGACTTGCCTCGGTTCCCCCTTCCCATCTTCCCTGGCCCAGAGTCTACTGCTGTCCCTCCATTGTCACCCAGAAATCCCATCTCTTTTAACAGAGAAAACAGTGGTCATTAAGCTCCTCAAATTCCTTTCAGTGCATCCCAAGGAACATTTAAAATTCTGTTCGTTTTTCACGTCAGGTCTGTTTCAGAGGGTGTCTACCTTGCCAACGCCAACCATCCCTCCCTACGCTTGCGAAAAAATTGTCTTCATGTACCAAAATACACAACATAAGATTTGCCGTTTTCACCATTTTTAACTGTACGGTCAGTGGCATTAAATACATTCACGGTGTTGAATGTACATTCACGGTGTTGTGCAGCCGTCACCACCACCTGTCTCCAGAACGTATCGCCCCAGACAGAAACTGCGTCCCCATTAGACAATAACACCCCACTCCCTGTGCTTTCGAGTGCAGGAAATACTGTGATGCCTTGAATCCCCCCACGGACGTATTTTCCTCAATTTATAAACATTTTGACTCCTCATCTTAGAGACACTTTGCTTGGATTTGCTCTCAAAAACCTACCCCCGTTTTTCCTGACAATTCTTTAAGCAGAGTTCTTCCATAGCCACTTCTGCCCATCATCTGCCCAGCAGGCCACCAGCCCTGCTTACTCCTCGTCTTCATTAAACTGAAAATGCCTTGAGGGCCAAGACGATGCCGTTCACACCTGCATCCTCAGTGCTAGGCAGGGTGTATGAGGCAAAGCAGACAATAAATATTTTTGGACACGTGGCTGGAGGAAAACAATCGCTTCAGTTGTACGAGTACTTGCTGAGTGTGCTGCTGGGCTGTTTGGGTGGATTTTTTTCGTTGTTGCCAAGTTTGACTCCTGAGACTGTGACTCTAGAGACTGCACTCCACCCTTTTTCTGGTCTGCATCTATCTAGTCGATGACCTAAATGAACCTACCCCTGATGATAATCGCTACCTTCCAAAATCTTTGCAGGAAAGATACTTAGATTACTAACCAATCTTAGCACTTCCCTAACATGGTCTATCGAGTGTTAAAGGTAAGCACCCTTTGGTGTATCTATGCAGATCGAGTTCAATTTCCTAAATTAGGAGCCAAAGTAGAGAAATAATGGTAGGTGAACTAATGCTGAAGGGAAAACACGGAGGAAAGCTATCATTTCTGTGCATATTTTAAAAATGCGTTTATACATTATGGTGGATTACGTTTATCAGTTTTTTGCTGCCCTTCTTAGGAGAATACATTCCTCCCTCACTGAGATCACGGCCTTGCCAGAGCCAATGAGCAGTATGTCCCAGAGGGTGGCCACTTCTTCAGTCTGGGCTCAACACGAAGGCATACAGAATCTGAGTCAACCTGCAACAAGAGTAAGAAGTAAGTCTTTGTTCCAAGATTTGGGGGCTGTTTGTTACCAAGCAGAACCTAACAATGGCTGACAAATAGACACCTAAATTCGTCCCCAATTATATAGTGTCAATGAGAACATAGATAGAATTTAAATGTACCCGTTTAGTTGAGTTACTGATAGCCTAGCTGAATGTAAAATTCCTAGGACCTCTAACGTGTGTTTAGTACATATGACTTTTAACTTGTTTGAGAAAGACGTGATAAAGGGAAGATTCGAAACCTCAGGCAGAAGCTATGATCTCAAGAAGCTATTGATTTTTAATCAAATATATTGGTTAAAACGACGTCGGTATTCTATGGCGTTTCTTTTTTGCAGGTAAATGGTAAATGTAGTATCTCAAATTCTGTCTTTTCTTCTAACATTCACTCCAAATAGTTAGGATTTATGCATTTTTTTGTGTGATAAAATATAGCTTTCATATTGATATCTTTTCCCCTGAGGGTGAAAATTCATTCTCAGTAGGTCATGTGTTATATGTGAAAAACATACAGTCCTCATAAAATGCTTTAAAGCCCAGGTGAATGCCACTGTGAATTGGTCTAGCTCCTTCAGCCTCACTTTTAAAAGGTCTATAAATCTATCTGTGTTGTACCTTTGGCCCTCTCAAACTCTGCTGTGCATGGGCTGACTCATAAACGAGAGACTACGTACGATTTGAAGGGCACCACGGAGTTCCCACAAGTTGCCCTGCACCCAATGCAAGCGTGATCCTCAAGGACTGAAGTGCATCATCTTATAAGCGTAGCATATTTGAGCCAGGAAAGTCAGGAAGGCCGAAAGATCGATTCTTTTTTATTAGACAAAGCAGATTTCAGCGCATCAGCTTAGCTGAGCTCTGCAGAGGAGATCGGTAAGTTGTTTCCCAGGTGGAGAGGTGGAAAAGGTATTAAAATTCTTCAGTGTCTCCCCAGAGCCTTCAGAAAAAAAAAAAAAAAATTTCTTCGCAAGACAGACTGAAGTCCCCTGAGACCTGGCCTCTGATTTCCTCTCCAGACTCATCTGTCTGACTCTAGCTACACTGAATTATTTAAAGAGGACGTTTTCGAGTCCCTTTCTCCTGGATAACCCTAGATTTCCTGATTTACCATTTGGCCTATATTTTATTTAGGAAAACTAATGTGAGCTATGACAATGGAAATACCCCAAAGACCTTGATGGTTTACACAAAAGGCCCAATGTGGGCCTGGTCACCAGCCTCCACGTAAAGGAATAAAGGAAGGGAGAGGCATCCTGATCCCACAGCCCAGAGCCCACAGTCCCTAGGCTAGCACTGGTCACAGGACCCCAACCTCACTTCAAGGAAAGCTGGAGGGACAGACATGGGCCTCATACCCAACCACAGCCCGTGCTTTGTCTAGGCCGTAGGGCACACCACGCTGAGCCACCAACATCTGCTTGCCCATCTCCCCTCCTCATTCAATAAGGAACACTTGAGAGTCGTGTCTGCACCTTATTTCTTTGCACTCAGAGCTCCCCGTACCTTCTCTGTCACACAGCAAGTGCTTAATAAATGTTTATTAAAATAAAGAATAAATGGGTGGGTGGATGGATGGGTGAATGGACGGATGGATAGTTGGATGGATGGATGGATGGATCATTAAGAATGAGGAATCATTGTTTGAATAGTTGTCAGGCCTGTACCTTTGGAAACTCTTGCTATGAATGGGAAAGTTTCAAAAGTGAGAATCCCGTCTCCCCAAAGTACAGCTGGATTTTCTCCAATCTCCTGCGCCGTGAGATTGAGAGGTCATAGGCATGTTGCCTAGGTTTCTCTGGCCAAATAGACCCACACAGACTCCAAAGCAGATGCAAGCCACAAGGGGGAACATCGTTGCGGGGCTGTAGGTAACAAAACTGATTTCATGGCCTCAGCAGAAGCCATAGTGACTTCACCATCGTTGAATGGAGTTCCTGGTGCAGAGGATCAACGGGCGGCGACGGTGTGGGTAGCAGACCAGCAAGGGTGGTTTCTCATTAGCTGCCTCTGTGCTTGTGGTTTTGGGCATTTTTCCATGGGGTTTGGCCTTGGGTCTGGTTTGGTAGCCCTCCCAAGACGTCTGTGATCTACTCAACATTCCCTTAATTAAATATCTTTTTATGTAACTAGAAAGAGTCAGTTTCCATTACTTGCAATTAAGAGCCAGTTAAGATCCAAGAGAAGAGCATGAGGCCACAGGACATTGGAACTGAGAGAGAGAGAGAGAGAGTGTGTGCGCACGCGTGCGTGTGTGTGCTCCCATACGCGCGTGCATGTGTATGTAGGTGTTTGGAATCAAAGGTGAAGGAAGCAGGTGCTCAGTGAGGCAGCAATAAAGGCATAGAGGGGAAGCCAGAGAGGCAAACAGGCATCACAGGTAAATTTTGCTGACTTCATTCTACATTTCTTTCTTTTGTTCAGGCTGGTACCTTACACTGCAAGAATTCAGGTCGGTGGTCCCATGACAGCCCTAATATTTGTCTGTTAAATTCATGTCATGTTCCTTCAGTCTGCCATTACACCTAATATCAATTACGCTCATAAAATTGTGCTCTAAGTAAAAGCTGTTGCGGACAGCTTCAAGTGGTAGGTAACTCTGCGTGGTCTTGCTAAAAAGTGTACCTTTGAAGGCAAGTTCACATTAACAGGATTTCTGAGCTAGAAGAAAATGAGGCCCAGAAAGCTCGATTGCCTTTGCTCCAAGTAGCAGAGTTTTTGCATAGTCAAAGGGTCTAAAAGGGTTTGGAACAGCAAGAGAGCCTTAATGATAGAACTGCAAGAACATTCTGAAGCTAAGAGCGCGTCTACCCCACAACACCGTGACATTATGCGTGTACTAATAAATATCGACTCAAAAGGAGGGACCTGTCATAATCTTGGAAGGAACGCTTGAACAAGAGAGAATTTGGAGTTTTGCCCAAGAAATTTTAACTGAATGCGTTTGTTTTCATAAAATATTTATTTCCACTAAAAGTTCATTTAAAGACTATCAAAAGGCAGCTTCCTAGGGGACTCCTTTTTCTAGTGGCGATACCTACAACACATTCACGTGTCAGTTGTTTGATTTTGAAAACCGGTATTTCAAGCAACCCACCACGGCTTGCCCATCTGCATCCAAAGGGCCCTCTCTGAAACAAACCAAAAAAAGCATTAATGTTCAAAATGCCTTGATTTAGGGTTTTCCAAGTTGGCTCCTTCGTGGATGTGAAAGGCAATTGACTTTCTCTTGCAAGTATGCTCCCAGTTGAGAGAGGTGTAATTGAGGCTAACATAACTGCTTCTGGATATTTTCAAGGTACTGAAAAGACTGGCTGGAAATGAAGGGTTGACCCTTTCTGAAGCCTGAATAACCGAAGGTTTGCAGTCATCCGGGACAGCAAAGCCAGCTCTTGTTTTCAAACAAGACCATTTTTCAAGCTGTTGCTGAGATTGCTATAGATCCTGGGGGCAGGACTGAAAACAAGATCATAATTGAGCAGTAGGAGATCTGCTTATCTCCCTCTGCAAAGAGCTGGCCGAGGACGGGGGACCCAGACTGTGTAAATGCAGGGAACAACGCACCTGCTTGGAGCCCTGCGTGATTTTAAAGCTTGTTGGAAAAAGGTGAGAAGAAATGGGTCCAAATGCTCTTATGTTTGCTGACTTAAGATTTGGTGTGGGGGTGGAGGCCTGGCGGTGCTACGGGGTAGGCAGAAAAGACATAATTAAAACTATTCATTTCGTTTAAAAAAAAAAAAATCTGCTCTATCTTCCCAGCGGGCCTTGATCTCTTTGTCACACTGTATTTGGAAAGCTCTATTGAAATGTCATTCAGGAAGTGCCACTCGGTGGCCTAGTAGAAAAAAAAAAGAGAAAGGATAGTTAGGGAATAAGAGGCAGTGAAAGATAAAAGCATGCATGTTTTTAAAAAGTAATATTTCATTAGAAGCCTCTTACTAAGTGCTTGCTTGAACCTAAGCACACACTCAAATCATTTCTCCGTAAACAAAGTGAGATCTTAAAGAATTACTAATTTTATGCAACTACACGTTTGATTTGTTTTCTTCTGAGCTAATTGATGTGAACCTTCAATTTGATTTTCTTATTCCTTTTTCTGCCTCTAAATAACCTCTTTCTGCTGCTAAGATCTCCCGTGGACATCAAAGGGAGGGTCTTGTATACAAGAGGAGACACCAGGGGACAACAGAGGAGAAGGAGGGTTAGGGTTGCGGGGACCACATTTGTTGGAGCTAATTTTGAAAGAATGCGCACACAGTATGAATATATGTTTCGTGTAAATATGTGATTATGCAGGACAAACACGACAACCTCTCCACCCGCCCCCCCCCATCCCTAAAAGCTGTATCTATCAAAGCTAGGTATTCCAAGAGTGGGGGCAGTAATATCAACACAGGCATTTAAAATTGTCAGTTGTTTTCTTTCTCCGGGACCATGTGAATGCAAAGCCAAAGCAGTTCTGCCAGTTCAGAATAATGAGTCAGCTCTTTAGGTTATTAACCAGAATACGGCACATCTTCATTACAACGCGGCCGAAGGGACAGGGGATAGCCGGGGGCGGGGTGCGTGGGGAGGGGATGATCGTCTTTTTGTCATGAATTTGAGCTTTATTTTCCAAAGTTTATCTGTGTTCTGCACTCGTGCTGAGACACGGATGCGAGCTCCCAGCCAGATAAATGGCAGCATAAGTCACTTGCAACGTTTTCAATTATGATTATAATTAGACACGCGAGTAAATCAAATATCTTGCCTGGAGTCTCTCTGTATTCCACAGAAAGAATAGCATTTCTTTTTCTCAAAGAAACTAATTTTCTGTCATCTAATCGATGCATTTAAGCAGGGAGGAAATTAGAATCATTTCCTTTTCTAACATCGATGATGTTTGTCTGGCTCTAAAGAATGTGACATCGCCTAAAATTGTATTGATTACTAGGCGCAAAAAAAAGGCAGAGAAATCCTTTTTACCCTTTTACCAGGTAAACATAGGAAGAATTTGAGCACAACTTCTTAGAACTGTTGCAAAACGTGTTTCTCATTAGCAACAACTGGATGCTTCCTTCAAATAATCAAAAGTGTTATGAATTCGCTTTTAAAGTGACCGTCGAAGTTCCAAATTTGTTCGGAGAAATAATCCTATTGGCATTTCCATATACAAATGAGACATACATGTGTATTTCACCTTTGGTTTTGCTTATAAAAAATAAGTATTTAACAATGTTTGACCACTTTCTGAGATAGCCTGTTCAGAAAACCCGAAATCTTGGGAAACGTCAAATCCTTGTGTTAAAAGAGAATAGCGTTTTACATGTTTCTCGCATGGGTGCCAAAACACTGCCGGCACTAAAAAATGTAAGCAACTATTTAAGAATGTTCTATACCACAGTGCATGCAGCTCTAGAGCAATTGGAAACAACTTGGTGAGGGAAACAGAGTAGGAAGATGAATAATGATGTCTTGTGTACCTCAAAGATGGCCTCCATTTATGATCTGAAAGGTTTTGTTACAGCAATCAAGTTGCGTAATCCCACTTCGAAATTAAAACCGCTCTCTTATAAACCCATGCCATCAGACACTATGATGTGGGGGGAGACGATTCTTTAGAAAGGAAATACCATCTAGTTGTCTAAGAAGACATTTTGCGGAAAGGCATCAAGACAGGGTTTCGTTGTAAGTTGTGAATCCTTTCAAAGGGACGGTGCCCTGAATGTTAACATCATCTCATACATTCCCAGGATGTGTGCAATTACCTCAGAGAGAAGAGCTGGGTAGTGAGGTCTCAAGGGTTTAGATAATGACATAAAGTATGTCGCAACGATTATCCGTGTACTTTTCCGGGAGATGCATTATTTAAAACCTACCCGGGACTTCAAGAATGAAAGACAGAGGAACGTCCACTTTATGAAATTGCCATTAAAGTCTTATCTGGAGTTGAAGACAAGGCTAATTATTGGTTTTTAACCGAAGTATCATTCCAGTTTAATATCAGTGCCCGGGTCTTAAATATTGAAGCAAGTCACATTTTTCAGGGACAATTGCCTTTGAATGAAGAATGACAGGGCTCTGGTCTTTGCTGACCCTTACGACTCCTGCCGCGCAATCCATGGCAACTCAGTTACTACAGCAACCCAGGACCACGCACAAGAACAGGATAAGACCGTGAAATCTGATGTCATACTTTCACAGGATAGAAATTGCAAAAGATATTCTGGAGTAGATTTGGTAAGTATGTAATCTACATTATCAATTAGTTGGAAGTGACTATGGAGCTTTCATTGGGGCCGAGAAGGAAGGATCTTGTGTTCAAATGTGGGGCAACATCTCCCGACCGTCTACTATGTGTGACCTACAAAAAGGGACAAGAATGGAGTGTCGAAAAGCTCTTTTTCAGCCTTGTCCTCACCGGTCTCAGCTAGAAGCTCAAGCTTAGTTCGCTGCTTTTCTGAGAGGCTTTGGGGCCAAAGATAAAGTGATTTACTTTGAAATGCTTCCGTTGGTCGGGTCAACATAAAATCCATAATCAGGTCTCATTAGAAATTATCCAGATATTTGCCGTATTTCCAAGTCCCCTCCTGTAATAGAAGTCAGCTCTCCTTTCTCCTTCCCCACCTTGGAAAACTAACTTCAGCACTTAAGTCTGGGTCTTGTGGGGCACCCGGGTGGGTCATTCAGTTAAGCGCGTGACTCTTGACTTCAGCTCAGGTCGTGATCTCACGGTTCGTGAGTTCGAGCCACACGTCAGGCTCTGGGCTGACAGCGTGGGGCCTGTCTGGGATTCTCTGTCTCCCTCTCTCCCTGCCCTTCCCTGCTTGTGCTCTCTCTCTCTCTCTCTCTCTCTTAAAATTAATAAACTTGAAAAAAAAAAAAAAAGAATTGGTCTCAGGCCCCATTCTAGAAAATAAATCTAATTAATTCTGTCAGAGTTTGGGTTCATGAAGTAGTCGTAGCGACTTTCATCCATGTATTCCTGGCACTTCATCATCAACACATATTTGGACAAAATCAGTGAGAAAGAGAACGATGTTGGCCTCAGGTTATTGGCGTTCTACAGTTCGAGTATAAAAAGTCCATTTTCCATGTTCTGCTTAGACACACCATGGAACCTAGAATTGACTTTTGTGTTAGGACTCTGTTAAGGCTTTTTAAATAAACCCGAGATTTGTGTGGAAATAATCACAACGATGTGTGACCCTAACCCTGCCATTGGCTCTGTTTCAACTTGTCTCAACTTCAAGACCCACAGCCAGCCTCAACTTTGTAACCCTGGAGACCAATGTCATAGCCAGTCCTTCAATTGGTAATCTCTACAAAAGGAAACACCAAGACTTTGGGGAAAGCGCGGACAGCAAAATTAGCACCCATGAATGACTACATGTGATCATGTCTCCATGCTTGTTCGCAGACTCAATGCAGGTAGTTTTAACTGTTGCATTCTCCCCGCAACCCCTGAGCCCATTGTTGGCCTCACTAGCATGCACTCCCATCCAAGTACCACCAGGCAGAATGCTACAGGCCGAATTGCTCTGCACCAGCCTGTTTCCAAGTCAGGTGACCGGAAACAGCTCCTTTCTCTCCTTTCAGATCTGTCCCATTGCAAGGGGAGCCCTCGTGTCACATATTAAAAGAATAGAAAGGAAAGCATATCTGCACTTCGTAAGAGGTCGGAGGCAGAAAATCATCCTGCCATCCAAGCTCTGGAGTCATTCCTTCGTTTATTGTAAAAATATTTCTGAAGTACCACGCGGCCAAGCGCTGTGTGCCTCGGAGAGACATGGCTCTCCAACAGACTCAGTTTGCGGAGAGAATCAAATCCCGGCCATGCTGAGCAACAGTGACCAGAACTGTAATGAAGAGTGCACGGTCTGCCAAGAGAGCGAGAGGCCTCTGACTTCACGTCTCAGGGGAAGAACGGATAAGGCCTCTGACAGCGGGGGCCTGAGTGCTCCTTCGAGAAGGTGGGGGAGTGACCACACGGGGCGGAAGGTATGCAGTGTTGCAAGCAGATAGAAGATGTGCAGTGTGACCGGGGGTTCTGTCACCTGCAGGAGGGGGGGGCGTGGGCCATACTCTGAAGGGCTACACTGAGGAATTTGGTCTTCTTCCCCTCAAAGAACCAGAGAGCCTTTTATAATACTCGTCATCTGCCACCTCTGTGGCCAATGGTCCAGGCCCGCAACACGGCCCCGGTGTAGCCCCAGCTCTGGTATCGTGTTAGTTAGCCATTGCTGCATAACAAATTACCCCCAAAACTTAGCATCTTGAAGCAACAGTCATTTTTTTTTTAATTTTTTTTTTTAACGTTTATTTATTTTTGAGACAGAGAGAGACAGCATGAACGGGGGAGGGTCAGAGAGAGGGAGACACAGAATCTGAAACAGGCTCCAGGCTCGGAGCTGTCAGCACAGAGCCCGACGCAGGGCTCGAACTCACGGACCGCGAGATCATGACCTGAGCTGAAATTGAGATTCGGACACTCAACCGACTGAGCCCCACAGGCGCCCTCAACAACCGTGTATTACGTCCCACTTCGTGTGGCTCAGGAACACAGCGGTGGCTCATCTGGTCACCTGTGGCTCCAGGCTGCAGTCTGGTTGGGACCAAAGGGACAGTGCTAGGAAGTGACGTAAGGATGTGCCCGCCAGCTCAGTCCACGAGTGGAGTCGCTTCCCCCGGGTGACTAACCCAAGGGAGAGTGAGACACACACCCAAGATGGAAGATGCCCAGGCCAGAGCTTCCTACATTTGCAGCCTATTCGCCAAAGTGATATCCCATCACTTTTGCCACCTTCCGTTTGCTGGAAGTGAGTCACAGGTCCAGCCCACAGTCTAGGGGACAGTAGTCCAAGGGTGTGAATACCCACAAGGCACGGGTCCCTGGAAGCTACCTAATGGGCTGCCTAGCACGGGGATGGTCCCAAGTTTGCCTATGTGGCTGGGCTGGTGACACAGGGCCACACTGCTGGAACAGAGAGGACGGCAGCACGATGCTTGAAGCACATGCTGGATTCCAGTGACATCCGTCACGCATTGGCTAGAACCCAAGAGGTATGAAGCTCACTGCTTACTCCAATTCTCAGAATGACCATGCGAGACAGGAGGTATCGTGTCCATTTCACAGCTGAGGAAGGTGTAATTAATTTACCAAAGGAAAGACCCCCCGCAAATGTTAAGAATGTTGCTGGAACCGGGGTTCAGACCTGACTTAAGTCTGTCTGTCTCCCGACCCACCTGTTTATCTGCTGTACCCACGGCATCCGGTACCCTATCTCCTTCTGTGAGCTTGTGTTCAGCTGTGGTCCCCCCCCAAAGCACTGCGGAACACGCCGTATCATCCATGACGCTCTACAGAGGGAACCACAACATCCCAAAGAAACATGTCAAACAGGACCTTATGACAGATGTTCCAGTGCCCTCAAGACCAGACATGCAGCTCCGATGGTTTTATCATCGCTGAAGAGTGCAGGAATTTATACATCCACAAACTGAACCTCAGACCTAAAGTACTAACCCTGCAATTCGTGATCTCTTCCGGATTGAAAGCACCATCGTGTTGACTCTCTGTGTTCCAAGTAGCACTGTGAATCCTGCAGAAC
Source organism: Herpailurus yagouaroundi (assembly GCF_014898765.1). Taxonomy (NCBI): domain Eukaryota; kingdom Metazoa; phylum Chordata; class Mammalia; order Carnivora; family Felidae; genus Herpailurus; species Herpailurus yagouaroundi. The sequence continues at coordinate 6,140,388 of NW_024412405.1, read as the reverse complement.
GTGCAGTGTAGAGAAACGAGTTGTGGACGGATGCCAATTTTCGGGAAAGAAGACCGACAGTTAACACACAGAAATTTCATTCAAGATTCTATACGAAAATAGAAGTGGCAACCACATTGAACACACATGGAAATATGTCGCGTTTCCCCCCAGAAGAGCCTAGTTAATGAGCTTAAAGTAACTTAAAAAAAATAAAGGTTGAGTAGTTATGAAAGCACTTAGTAAAAAGCAGAGAGACATTGGCTCCGTCTGATTGTACGGTTCAAAGATGAAACATGTTTAAATATGTTCTGTAATAATAGCTTTTATTTATATTTATTCCAAGGAACTCAAAGTACTTTGCGAAATGATTTCATGCCCAAGAGGTAGTAGGAGATAGGTATTATTATCTTTATTTTGCATGAGGAAGCTAACACTTCTGAGTGTCCTGGGCTGAGTATTCAGTCCCGGGGCAGACTGGCGAGGCACACCCACTCTGTCCCAGGTGCCTGTCTGGACAGCCGGGGCGAGTTAGCCGCTGTCTTTGAGCTTTGAGCAGCTCGCCACGTGAGAGGGGAGACAGGGCTGAATCGCAAAGCTCTGTGGGAACACAGACGTGAGGATGACTAATTCTTCCTGGGCTGTCAGAAAAGGTTGACAAAAAGAGACGAAAATCTAAACTAGACCCCGAAAGATGAGTAGGTGGGAAGGGAAGTCAGGGAAAGGGAACAGGAGGGGCCAAAGCATAGAGGAGGGGAGCAGGTGGGGAGCGCTGATGAAGGACAAGGTCAACAGCGGCTTCTTTCCACTCACCACCGCTTCTTTCTACTCCTCTTAGTGCAACATACACGTTGCTGCACTTTGCCTTTTGTTTATTTACTACTGTTGTCTTCCCATTTCGTTTTTAGGTGTAAAAACCTCTTGCCTGTTAGAACTACACACTGAAGTCCCCCAGAATAGCTATCATATGCGGGCTTTTGGTCAGACAGCTCTCACTTCCTCCAGAAAAGACGTTTTCCAGAATGTTCTCTATTCGGCTTCCTGATATAAGAAGTCCTTCCTGGCCTTCCCACCACCACCTTCTGTAATCCTATCAGGAACGATTTCTCCCATGCTGGGTGAGTCCGGAGGGCTCCCTACCTGGACTGCCCACTCACATCCCCCCCCCCCCCCCCCCGGGCACCTCCATTACTCCTCGTGCAGGACACAAGACGAGAGGTCTTCAAAGAATACCCCAGAGGAGCAACCTCTTTTTTTTTTTTTTTAAAGGAGGTTATCTAGGGAAAAAGAAAAAAATCCATCAAATACAAAAACCGTTTCTCAGCAAAATGTCTCTTTTCCCTGAAAAAGAAACAGAAACTGGTCTATCGCAAGCCATCCTTCAATCTGGGGTCATTTTGCAATATAGAGCTTTAAATGATTTTCTCTGTCTTAAAACAGGTCTTATCATTAACTTAATGCAAAAAAGAAAAAAGTCTGAAGGACAAAATTAGACCTACTGGTGTGCATCAATGGTCCCCCCCCCTCCCAGTTACGGATTTGCTACATTACCAAAAAATCAAATGAAAGTCAAAGAATTTAGACAATATCAAAAACGTTTCCAAAAGAACTCAACCTGACTTATGTACTAACATGGAAAGTTGTCTAAGTTATTTACTCAAAAAGGCAAAAAACAAAACAAAACAAAACCCAGTTAGAGGATTCCATTGCGGTTTAAAAACATATCGCGTGTGTATGTAAATTTACTTGTTTTAAAATCTGAGGAAAATAGATCTAATTGTTAACAGTGGCCATCTCTGGGGAGGAGGTTATGAGAAAAATCATGCTTCTTTATATTACAAATTTCTCTATTGTTTTAAGTTTTTATCATAAGCATGACGTTTTTAACAATCAGAAACCAAGAAAAAAGAAAACCAAGGTGGGGAAAAAAATCCGTTTTAAGGTTTTCTCTCGTAAGTAGTTCTTAAAACTTTGGAACCTACTTGCCTTTCTTCGATGTTTCATAAAAATCTGCTTTGTTTGTTAAGCTTCATCTGTGAGTATTTTATGTAGTTTTACAAAACACAGCGGGGGGCCTCCTGGGCAGCTCAGTTGGTGAAGCATCTGACTCTTGATTTCAGTTCAGGTCATGAGCTCGGTTCGTGAGTTCAAGCCCTGTGTTGGGCTCTGCGCTGACAGCGTGGAGCCTGCTTGGGATTCTCTCTCTTCCTCTCTTTCTTCCCTCCCTGGCTCGAGAGAGCTCTCTCTTTCTCTCTGTCTCTCAATATAAACTTAAAAAAAAAACAAAACCCAGTCTGGTTCTTCAGCACCTGACTGTACTTGAGAATGTCCAACCCAATATCCCTAGCAACGTGCCAGGGTCCCTCCCTCTCTGCCCTTGGTGCTCAGCTTGGGGCAAGCTGAGGGCAAGATACAGGCTAACAGCATCCTCCCCCCCCCCCCCCCCCCCCCCCCCCCCCCCAGGTGAAATATGTGTGATATTCCTCAGAGGCTCCCACCTACCCACGAACAAAGGAAAAGGGTTAAAGTGTTTGCCGCAGTGATGTGGGAAACTAAGGCAAATGAAAAATTCAATTCCCTTACTGCCTGCAGCCCATGGCAAGTCCTTGAAACCCGCAGAGTGACCTCCCTCCAGGAGCTCAGCTGCCTCCATGATGACACTTTGCTGGGGGCAAAAGAGAATCTTGGCTTCACATTATCCCAACCTCGAGGATCCTGTAAGTCTACTTCCTTTATCTCAACTGCCCCAAGATATACGCAGGCAGTCCTACTCCAAGTTTATGGCCCCCGATATGCATCTGAAGGGTCTCATGACTGAGGCTTTATTAAACGGTAATATAAGTGGCATTTCCCTGGCAACAGCTAGCCCCTGAAGGTCCTAGAAACCTTGCTTCCAAAATACCTTAGAGACTTAACTCTATCCCTGACCCCCTTCCAACCTGAGGGTAGATAATGAGTTAACCCGTCAGGACCCAGTGCAGCTCATCCTGCCCACCAGTCCTGTCCCCGAGCTTTAATAGAATCCCCTTTTTGCACCAAAGACGTCTTCAAGAATTCTTTCTGGGCCATCGGCTCCGGACCACCCCACCGTCACCCTAAAACGCCATCGCTCTGGTCCTGAGGAACCCAGGAGTCCTGCTTCTGTGCATGTGGTTCCCTCTGCCTGGACTCCCCCTCCCCCCTTCCCTCCTCACTTCAGACCCAGGTCAACGTTGGCCTTTGAGACACTTTCTCTGTTCTCCCCCCCAAATACTAGGCCCTCCTCCTAGTATGTGGCACATGCCTCTCTTTTGGAGACTTTTCACACGGTCAACATCTGTACTTACTTTTTCTCTCTCCCTGACTAGATGGTGGCTCCCTCACAAACAGGCACAGCGTCCATTCACCTTTGTCCCCTAGCACCGCAGCCACAAAAGGGTCCATGTGCCTGTAAAGTACTGATCACTAAAGTAATTTCATAATAGGGGAAATGTTGAACCCAACCCTGTCTCTAACCCTAGCTAATCCAAACCCCACCGTACTAGTATCTCATTGGGAACTCAGGAAGAAGAGAGGAAGGGAGGGAGGAAGGAAAATGGGGGGGGGGGGGATGTTTCCAAAGCATCTTTCTATGCCTTTTATAACCTACCCATGTGAAATGACCACTAGAGTTTACTTAGAACTCTAAGTAAACTCTTGTGTGATAATGTCCCCTCCCCCCCACCCCCCGCCGGGGTATTAAGGTCTATTTTGCAAATATTTATGGAACACCCATCCTGTGCCAATTACTATGCCGAGTACATGGTAGGCCCTGGTCTCATGGACCAACAGACATTGATCAATGGTCACACATGCTTATAAGCTATAACAATTGCCACAAATAAAAAAATATGGGGGCGCCTGGGTGGCTCAGTAGGTTGAACATCCGACTTCTGCTCAGGTCATGATCTCACATCTCATGGGTTCAAACCCCGCATCCAGGTCTGTGCTGACAGCTCAGAGCCTGGAGCCTGCTTTGGATTCTGTGTCTCCCTCCCTCTCGGCCCCTCCCCTGCTCGTGCTCTCTCTCTCTCTCTCTCTCTCAAAAATAAATAAACATTAAAAAAATTGTTTTAAATATGTATAAGAGGAGGCTGTGGCCTGGTCTGGGAGCATGTTGATGGGCCTAACATGAAGGACGAAAGGAGTTTGCCATGCGGCAAGGCTGGGGTGGCCGCATTCAGAGCAGGGAGGACATTGTGTCACAAAGCTTCAGAGTCACCCCTGGGCCTGAATGTGGACCCGGAGGTCAGTGTGCCTGGAGAACAAAGATGAAGGGGCCTGAGAAGAAAGCAGGGGCAGATGACCGTGGGCCTGCCTGGCCACCTCAGGGGCAAAGGGAAACCACAGAGGGCTTTGCACGTGAGGGTGACACCATGAGATGAGTATTTTGAACATCTCCAGCCACTGGGTAAAGATGCAAAGAAGGCAAATGGGTGCAGCGGAACCATTTCAGGCATCCAGGCAACAGAGGGGGACCGCTTGTGGGGAGAAGAGAAGAAAATAGGTAATTCCTAGAAGGTCAAAACCAATAGGACTTGGGGAAGAGTTGGAGGCAGGGAAGTTAGCGGGCAGACAGGCTGAGACGTCTGGTCCGAAAGATGGACAAGCCCTTAGTTCGTTTACTGAGACAAGGGGTCCTTGGAGGCCCTCCCCGAGTCGTTTGGGCCGTGTTGAATCTCAGGGGGTTTCTAGACACCCACGTGGGGTTTGGGTGTCTCTCATAATTACTTGCAGGAACGCAGAGGAACCAAATCCACCCTTCAGGCCTCGGCAGGTTGAGTCTCAAACCAGGAAAGGTTTGGGAGGAGATTGGAGGAGGAGAAAGGTGTCTTTCTTCCTGCCTCGGCCTCGCACTTGAGCGAAAGCCCGCGTTAGCCTTCTTTGTAAATCATGTCTCTGTGGGAAGTACTACAAACAAGTAACTGCCAAGGCCAGTCTCTGTGAAGATGCAAAGGATAGAAGCTTCGGAGGTGGGAAAAGCCAAAAATTCACTCGATCCGCCGGCCAGCCACCTATCACGCACCCCACCATCACACCTACGTGTGCGATGGCACCCTCGGATCTTGACACTCTATCACACGGTATTATTCAATTTCACTTCTTCCGGTTCTTAGGTATGTCCACTTTTCCTTACCTGAATATACGTTTTTGAGGGTCAAATCCTTCTTTTTAATCCTTACTCCTCACAAGACCTAGAAAAATGCTCTACTTAAGAGTCTCTCAATAAAGAGCTGTGGAGAGAGTTGAAATAGGGACAGCGACATTAGCTAAACTTCCGGCGAGAAGGGGCGTTGCGGCGGTCTTCCGTGAGTTGTCAGGGTGCGGTCATCAGCGGGTCCGCGCGTGGCCTTTATGGCTCTGCAGGGGGAAGTGTTCAGGCACTGAGACGCTCATCCCTCCGTCCGACAGGCACTGTACCACGGCCATAGGCAGGACACAGAAGGGGAAAGATACTTTCTCCCAGGAGTGACCCATGACAGGACCTGCCGGGGTGCCGGCTTGGCCTGGAGAGTCTCTCCAAACTACACAGAAGCCACAGCTTCTGCTGACCCAAAAGCAAGAAGAAGGCATCGTTCGTCTTTCAAACACCCTCGCTGTTGCTCTGCTTTGCGAAGACCCGGCTCCCTGCCTTGCTGAATGTCAGTATGAGAGATACTTAAACTATGCAGAATGATGGTTTGGGAGGAGAGGCAGCATAAAAGGTGAAATGGACAGGAAGGTTCTTGTCCAAAATTGTTGTGAAACCAAGAAGAGGCATGTGCCCCTCCCTGACTCCTGAGAGCCCTGAGATCCTCTACACGGCCGTTTCGTCATCCTTCTGTGACTAACTCTCTGTCTGGCAACACAACGCCCTCACCGCCACCAGACCTGGTGCGAAGATTCAGACACCCCCCCCCAACTTTGGGGCAGACGTGGGTTCAAGGGGGCTGGGGAGGGTTCCCACAGCAGCCGCAGGGGGAACATCTCTCCTGGATACTTGGGGGACTCCTCCGTGTAGACCACACACCGATCCGCAGTGTGCCCTCCCACCCAGACGGCAGAGCCGGTCCTGGCTTAGGACCCCCCTGGCCGTGGACCTTGAGCACGGGAGTGATTTCCTCCCTGCTCGGTCTCCTCGGCTGTTCCACAGAGCTGGAAGTTTCGCCCAACGCCAGAGGGCTGCGAGGAGAAATAATACAAGGCTATAAAATCCTTCCGAGTATAAGAGCATTTTGTAGTGTATAATAATTTCCATGGTCATTAGCATTATTTCAAAGTTGCGTAGGAAGCAGTGGTCTACCAAAATTTCTGAACTGGGGATAATTAAAGAATAATGAGAGTCTTGCCCCGGGCACCTGGGCATCTGCGTTGGACGCACACTGAGCTAGGTGCCCCTGAAGGTGCTGGTTTACTTTGGAGAAAGACTTGTTTTTCAAGGTGTGACGGTTTGTGGCGATAGACGGTGGAAGTGAGTTCCGCAGTGACGGGGCAACCATTCATCCTTCATCAGCTTGACACTTTGTCTTTCAGGCTGGATGGTTGTTAAAATGAGAGTCCACGCTGGTCCAGGAATGTGGAATTCTTCTCGTGTGTGTATTGTTATTTTTATACTTTTGATTATTTTCTTAATCTACTTTCCAGGCTTCCTTATTTTATCAGCTGAAAAGCTGGAAAATATCCTTGTGACTAAATACTTTGCTGTTTATTATTTTACTTATTTTTTTTAGCCAAACCCTATGATAACATTTTAATTTGATAACGTTCCATTAAACACATTACTAGGAGGTGGAAAAATATAACAATTAAGGAATGTTTTAGCAATGTTTAGTAAAATGCATCCTCGCGCATTAAAAAAAAATCATATTTAAGTGCATATAAAAATGCATTCCCTAGCATAAAGACATCATCCTTTTTGAGCTTTAGGATCTGTGACAAATGATTTATAGTAACAAGCTATAGGTACAAGTACACACACATTTTGTAAAGCACAAACTAGAAGCAATAACATGTGGACAATGTTCTGGGATGTGGTGTGAAGATTAAAAGCTTAAATGTTTGGTTCTAACACTGTTTGTTATAATCAGCAAATCATTGACCTTCCTTCTTTGACTCCATCAAATGCGTAGTGGAAATTATGTTACTATGTTACAGTGATGTCATCACGAGGAACTAAGAAGCACAAAGGTATCCCATAAATGCTGCAGAGGGGCGCCTGGGTGGCGCAGTCGGTTAAGCGTCCGACTTCAGCCAGGTCACGATCTCGCGGTCCGGGAGTTCGAGCCCCGCGTCGGGCTCTGGGCTGGTGGCTCGGAGCCTGGAGCCTGTTTCCGATTCTGTGTCTCCCTCTCTCTCTGCCCCTCCCCCGTTCATGCTCTGTCTCTCTCTGTCCCAAAAATAAATAAAAAACGTTGAAAAAAAAATTTAAATGCTGCAGAAAAATAAGCATTCAGGTAGATCTTGAGTTTAAACACATTTTGTCCAGGAGTCAAGCTAACGTACAGGCCATTTCAGATATAACTTTTAGGATATAGCTAATAAGCAGACTGAATCTCATTAAGTATTAAGATATAATAAATGTTCTCCCAAGAAAGGGAATAATCGTGTTAGAATTTAGGCTCATATCTTCTCGACGGCAAAGATTTCAATAAAGAAAAGAGGGAAATTCAAAAAGGTTATTTGCAAGTGATGTTCACCCATGTAAGGAAATCTTATTAGGAAGATAATCACGTGAAGCCATCTCGAACAAGAATCCGTATTTTTGGACTTTACTAAAGTCGGTGGTATTTCTGTTGTAAATCTGTATTTCCTTCTACACGTTTTTCTACTACTCAAGTTTTACATTCAATTTTTAGAAAGTAGTTATGGAAGCAATCAACATCTGTGGTGGTATCTGAAAATAAATATCGAGCAGAAAGCCAAAAAACAATAAGATTAAGTAATATTTACATAATGGGCCTAAATTAACCACATGCACAAATGTCTTAAATTAAAGTAGCAAAAACTTGAAACTAGATGTTGGGATGCTTTAGAAAAGCTTAACATTCCTTTACCCCAGACATTTTTTTTTTCCTAAACAAGTTTGTTTAAAATAATTAGAAAAGGAAACAAATCCTTATGAGCCATATATACAAGTACAGACATGCACACACACACACACACACGCACACACACATTTTAAAAATTTAGCCTCAATTTATTTCTCATGTGGTAGTGTGCAATCATTATCCTGCATTATAAAAATTTATTGTGAGCAGAGCTTAAATACATTTTGTTTAATATAATACCAACTGTTATAAAAGTTCCACTTTGCGTTGGGTATGGCCTTGCTTCCTTGCCTTGTTCAGACTAGTAACATACACAATACTGGAAAAGGCACAACTGTGGAGACAGTAAACAGATCGGGTGATTTCAGGGGTTAGGGGAGAAGAAGGGATGAACAGACAGAGCATAGAAGATGTGTAGGAAAATGAAAGTGTTCTGTATGATTCCACAGTATCAGGTACCTGCCTTTGCACATCTGTCCAAACCCCTAGAATGCACATCACCAAGAGTGACCCTCAGGTAAAGTATGGACTCTGAATGATGAGGACACCTCGATGTGTTTTCCTCAGTTGTAACAAATGCACCCTTTGGTGGGGATGTTTGGAATGAGGGGCCTAGGCTGGGTGTGTGGGAGTGCAGGACGTTTATGGGGAATCTCTACCTCGGCTCAATTTTGCTGGGAACCCGAAACCACAAACTGAAGTCTGGTCAAATGTTGAGCTATTACAAGTGTATGTAAGTTACAATCTCTACATATCCGACCTCTAAATCTATATTTCGTTTTTATTAAGGACACAAGTACAAATAACCGTCTGAGAACAGCTGATAATGTTTTTCCTCACGTCTTTTTCCCTACTGACCATTTCAAAACACTTTTCTTTCTGACGTCAAATATCTTGAAATACTGAATTTTCTGAGCGCTGTGTTCCTGTTGACCGAACTCCCCTTCTTGGTGGGCTTATGTTTGCCGTGGAAGGATTCACCCCCTTTGCACTTGATACGCAAGCTTCTTGGGAAGCTTCTTTCTTCTCTCACTTCCTCCCGGCTGATCCTACCCAGGGTCAGCTTGCATTTCCAAAGGGGAGTCAAGCAAAGAGAAAGAAGGACGCACCATGCACCTGTCACGTGCTGGGCACTCACTGAGAGCGTATGTGTCGAATGAACGAACAAACGCATGAACGAATGAACTGGTTTCTTATCTGTTCACATCCAGTCCTGCACTTCTCGGTTAATCTCTCATGCTGAACTAATCTTGGGCAAGAGTATGAAACAAGCAGCATGAGTAGCATGTTCCACAAACCTCTTCCTTCCCAATGTTCAAGGCCACAGGCGCTGCCTTTCTGCTGCTACTCCAGGTCACAACCATGCTGTGTCAGTGTCCTAGGGCTGCAGTGCCACAAACGGGGTGGCTTAAAACAACAGAGATTTAGTGCCTCGCTGTTCTGAAGGCGAAAGCCAAAACTCAAGGTGTCTGCACGGCCACGGTCCCTCTGGACTCTGGGTGGAACCCTTCCTTGCCCCTTCCAGCTTCCGAGGTTGCTGGCCATCCTCAGTGCTCCTTGGCTGCCAGCTGCACCGCCTCGTCTCTGCCTCTATTGTCACGTGCCACCCTCCCTGTGTGTCCTTGTCTTCACCTGACATTTTGTCTTTTTATTAGGACAACAGTCATACTGGATGAAGGTCCACTCCGATGACCTCCTCTTGACACGTTTATACCTGCAAAGATCCTATTTCCAAATAAGGCCACCCATCCACACGTACCGGGGGTTAGGGCTTGGGCGTACCTTACTGGAAGTGCCCATGCCTCAAAATGCTTCCTAAAAAATCACGATGACCACTACGACCGTGGCAGCTGTGCGGACCAACAGAATGAGAACAAACAGCCACGCCCTGGTGATGATTTAGAACAGCTTAATGTCTCCTTATTCCAGAAGTGCTCATTCCGAACAAGTGTGTCGCAAACAATGGGACACACATCTCTACCTCTTGATTTTACCAAAGGTAACAACCACGATTTACGTAAGCTTCCAATTCCCTAGCGTTAGCCACCGGCTGCAGGGGAAGTGATCTCATGTTCAATCAGGCTGAAATTTGGGGAAATTGGTGTTTTTGTCCAGTGATGTGAAACCTAGTGGTAAAATGCTCCGTCTTGCACTAGGAGGCTGGAAAAGGGTCTAGGCTACACGCTCGGCGATCTGCACGGTACGCGTCGGAGGCCATCGTCAGATCTGCCCGTAACCGAGATCCTTTTTTGCAGATCTCACTGGCTGCTCGCCTCTGAGCAGAGCAAAACTCCAGTTTCTCTCTCACTGGGCTCACCAGCTCCAAGTTCCTCAGCAAGTTTAGGGGAGGAGGTAAGACGGCTTTGGGTAGGCTCATTCTAGAAGCTTGGGGTAAATGCCTTACGTAGCTCCCACGAAGACAGACGTTCATCGTTTACAGTGTTCGATGGCATAGTTTCTATAAACTGACAACACAGAGAGAAGTAAGACGATGTGTCCGAACCCACCCACGTCTCTGCTGCATCTGACAGTCACAGAGACCTTGTGGATCCCCATCCCGAGTGACCTCGTCTTAGCTTTTCTGGAGTGCACCGTACATGGAAACTTTCCACATTAGCTGGCTTTTCATCCCAGATGAACAGGGAAATCTAGGAAGAAAACATTTTCTGTTGCTTTAGGAAAATCCTAAACAAACTTAGCATGGCTTTAAAAAGGTATGAGCGTCTACAAGATTGAGAGCCGCATAATGACCTGTAATGAAGTGCCCTTCACCCCCATCTCACTCCAGCCCCGTGAGAGTCAGGAGAAGGGGTCCGCTGGCAGTTGCCGAGTGAGGAATCCCCACCAGGTTTGCTCGAAGGCTCTGGAGTAGCGAGCTCTTGCTTAGGTGAAATCGGGGGCGGGGGGGGGGGCGGATCGGGGGAATCAGGGGAGTAGATCGCACATGACTATTTCTAAGTTGAAATCACTTACCGCTTTTGAAGGCGCTGACCGTAAACACCAGCGGGTTTTTAAATTTTCATTTTATTTTGTTTCGTTTTTACCTGTTTCCTCTGCGCAAGGGGAACACAGGCCGATTAGTGTACGAGACAGTAATGTCCCTGCACCAATTTAATTCATTCACTCATTCATTCCCTTGATGCACATTTAAGGACTGACACACAACGGGCTCCAAAGCTCCAGGCAGGGAGGAGGCGACGGGAACGTGTGCTTCTCAGGGGACACCTCCAGACACTCCAGACATTCCCCCACATCTCACGACCACAGCCACGTCATGTGGCCATCCCCAGATGCAGGGACGGGCAGGAGAGACAGCTGTTGGCTGCAGCTCCTACGGTCGAGGCGGGAAGCAGATGTCGGGGGTCAGGGAACAGAGCCTGGGACAGAGCGCTTCGAAGGGGCAGGTGCCTGAAATAGACCCGGAAGACACGAAGGAAGCAACTGACTGAAGACGGAGAGGAAGAGAGTTTTAGGCAGAAGTCAAAGCAAGGATGCAGCCCTGGCCTGGGACTGAGCTTGGCCAGATCAAGGAACGTGGTGCGGCTGGAGCTCGGTGACTGGGGGGAGAGCCGAAGGCGCCGAGGTTCGGCAGGTGGTCAGAGGCAGATCAGGGAAGGGCTTGCGGGGAATTTTGGATTTTATTTTTCTCAGTATAATGGGAGACAGGTGGCAGACTTTAAGGATGGGGTAAAGTTATCCTCTCTGCATCTGCAGAAGTCATTCTGGGAAGCTGCTGAGTGGGTCGGATTGTCAGGGAGCAAGACAGAGGAGGAGCAAGCGATTAGGGGTCTCTCTCAGGAGGCTGGCAGGAGATGGTAATTCCACGGGCTAGAATAGTAGGGGGAAGGTGCGGAGAGGTAGACAGATTGGGGACTTAATTTAGGGGCAAGTCACAGAACTTACTGGTGGGGTGGAGTGTGTCATTTATCATCCAAACAACGATAATTTTGAGAGGGAAAGATTAGCACACCTAAGTGAGTGTCCCAGGCAAACCGGGACATAGGGCAGAGGTGGGGAATAGAGGACCAGCCCCTGATGGGGGCGGGACAATGGCACAGGTGACACGGAGCGGGCAGTGGGCCAGGCTGTGAGCGTCTGAGCTAGGCTGAGTTTGAGGCAGCCATTTGTCAGTCAGGATTCTCCAGAGAACAGAGCAGAAGGAGGGAAATGGATACCTGAACGGATGGATAGATACGTAGAGAGGTACATTTATTTTAAGGAATTAAATCCATAGGGCAGGTTAGTGGGCTGACAATCCAGGCAGGATTTCTGTGGTACTGTCTGGAACAGAATCCTTTCCTCTGCGGGAATCTTCAGTTTTTGCTCTCAAGCCCTTCAACTGATTGGATGAAGCCCACCCACAGTATTGAAGGGAATTGGTTTCACTTAAAGTCACCTGATTTGTAGGTGTTCACCACAACCCCAAAATCCTTTACAGACACATCTATGTAAGTGTTTGATCAAATACCTTGGGGCGCCTGGATGGCTCAGTTGGTTAAGCGACCGACTTCAGCTCAGGTCATGATCCTGAGTTTGTGAGTTCGAGCCCCGTGTCGGGCTCTGTGCTGACTGCTCAGAGCCTAGAGACTGCTTCAGATTCTGTGTCTCCCCCTCTCTCTACTCCCCCCCCGCTCATGCTCTGTGTCTCTCTGTCTCCCAATAATAAATAAACGTTAGAAAAAAATTTTAAATAACCAGGTCCTTTGACATACAAGGCTGCCCCTCAAGTAGTGAGGTCAGTGGGAGAGGTGGATGTGCCAATGAGGAGCTAGGTCACAGACAGAGTCTCGGTGAAGATACCCAACCTCTTCTAAAGCCAGGGAAGAGCATGAGACCCTCGAGAGGCAGGGAGTATGAAAAGAGAAAAGCTTAGATGATGACATCCCCCACATTCGATGTTCAAGGCAAGAATCATGAACCAGCAGATTAGACGAAACTAAGACTAAAGCAGAAGGAAAACCAGGAGAGTAGGATTTCATGAAACCAAGGGTAGAAATGGTTTAGAGAAGAAGGTGGTGGACCACCTTGTTAAATGGCACTGAGAGGTTAGTCCAAGTTGGGAAACGGCACCAACCGTTGACTTAGCAACCCGGAGGACAGAGAGGGAGGAGTTTGTCTGGAGGGAAGCAAAGAAGGACTCAGTTATGGGAAGGGAAAAAAACTGGCATCCGTGCCCAGACTCTGAACGAAGTGGGATCTAGAAACAATAGAAACCCAGAGGGATTTTCATGACACGTAACTGATCACACACCTCAGCCCCTGGACAGTGGGGACCCCGGGAGTTATACTCGCTGTGGACAGATTGGAGTTTTGATTGAATTGCTGTGGTGACCAGGTTAGTATGGACTATGGGGGGCGGCAGGCTGGGGGAGGGTCAGTTGAGTTGGGCCTCGATGGCCCGAAGGGGCAGGGGGATACAAACCTGTTTTACAGAGCTAAAATGATTACGTGCCTGCTTGAATTCAGGCGTAAGGGAAAGGAGAGTGATGGCAATGAGTGATGCCCCTCCAGGAGCTGGGGAGCGCAAAACAGAGCCAGCTTTGTTCCTTTGCTTCGCCTCTCTGCCGGGTTGGGGCGGAAGACTGAAGTGAGTCTGGGCCCTCTTGAATTTGCAGCACCGGTGGGGCGGTTAGATGAAGACGTTTCCAGCAGTTTGTATGGAAATCTGAAGGTCTGGAGAAAGACATCTCAGCTCAAGTCACGTGCCTGAACAGGACACGTGGTGCCAGCGTGGCCAATGGCTCGTCCAGAATGGTGAAGACACAGCCCTGGCTATTTCTAGGCGGTTCGAAGTCTCACGGGGAGGTTCAGTTTTGCTGCTTAATGGGAAAGATACCCATAGGGGAAAGTGATTTCGAATAAGCCAACAGCTCACATTTCTCTCTCTTTTCGTCCCCCAAAGCTAGCCAATGTGTGAAGGAAGCATCTTTATTATGGTCCTTTTTTATTTCTGGCCGTGAGTCTTAAGTTACTAGTGACCGGCAGCCGTTTTCTGAAGCAATGTCAAAGCCAAAAGTGTTAGCGGCCGACTGTAATGGGTAGAGTGTTGCTGAGACTCATCTATTAGGCAAAGGACAGTGGATCATCGAGTGACGCACTCATTTCGTATTGCCAAACTAAGAGCAGCTGGAGAGTTGAAAGACAAACTCAGAGATTTATCAGATGGGGTGTTGTTCACTAGCCTCCACACGGGAGGAAAAATGATTTTTATTAAGCTGGCCGGTAGCACTTAAGCCTTGGTTCTCACCAACGTGCATCGCCTCCGCTGCCTGTACAAGCCCGCTGAGGAAGCTACATGTGTCCAAGCACAAGGATGCTTTCTTGGCGTGGATCCCAGAACCTTCCTGCACCACGTGCCTGGTGGGAAGGATGGGGAGTGGCTTCGTTTACACGTTGGGAGGAGTGATGTGTATGAAAGGGATGAAATCATTTCTTCACGTGAGCCGTGGGTGAATGCATCAGACAGCTCTTGACGTCTGTCACTTCCGTCTCTGGAAGGTAGCTGTGGATTTGGGGGTAAACACAACGCAGTTGGGTGATGAAGGGCGGGTGACCCTGAGGGTACCCCACTTGCCGGCCCCGACTGTGGGGTGAGGTCCTAAAGTGTCAGGCAATGGAAAAAAGGCAGGTGATACATTACAGATAGCGCATAGGAGTGAGTCCCCTGATGACGCCAAGGTGAAAAGTCGAAATCCGGGGAGAAAACCATAGCCGCCTGCTTTGAAAACAACTTCAGGTGGAAACGGCCACACAGAGGAAAGACACTATTACAAAAACATGTGGAGTTTCTGCAACTATAATAACCTGTCTTGTATGTTAAAAAAATAAAAACTTCGGGAAGTTACCAAAAAGAACGAAACACATATGGATAGAGTCACTACTCAGAATCCACAAGAGCCAACAGTCGCTGCTTTTAATATTTTTTAAGGAACTAATCGAACGTTTCGATAACGTGACCTCTCCCTTCCCTTTTGCATCCCCAGTCGAATTCACAGCCTCCTCAGAGATGATCGGTTCGGGAATTTGATGTGTGCACTTCCCTCCCGTGTTACACACGTGCACACACACGTACGTGTACGACTTGGATGGTGTTGCTTTCCTCAGCGTACATATATAATATTGTACTGGGCTATGTGATCCCACACCTTGCTGATTTGGGTTCAATAGTATGGGTTTGATATCTCGTCGCAGTGACACACAACCGTTTTATTTCAATTGTTCTGCACCCGTTTCAACCGCGTTACACGAAAAGTACCAACTCCAGTTCCGTCGTTTGAACTGTTGTCCATTCCTTTTCATTCCCTTATGTGAATACATTAAAGATATTTTCATCCATCCCCAGGGCTGTGGTGAGTACCTTTGTTCGCGTCTCCTTCTGAATGTAAGCCTGAATGTGTATACTCCGCAGAGTAGAATGTTGTCTCTGAAACTTTAACAGCAATTACCGGTTTGCTCTCTAAAATGATTGGATCCATCCGTCTTCCCAACAAAATGCATCAGTATTTTGGGGGGCTGTGTACTCTCTGGAAATTCAAAGGGGTATCCGCTAAACAATAGGCATTGATTAAGCTCCTACTCCAGTTAGTTTACTCAAAGAAAAGTAAACCACGGTGCCCCTCTTCCTGGACCTCAAAACATACATGGGTGGAGTGGATATAAACACACAGAAGAGCATCCTGATAAAAAGCAGAGGACAGGTACAGATGGGGAGGATTCCCCGGGTGGCCGTTGTCCTCGGGCAAGGCCGGACAGCAGGTGGCAGGGACCAGCACCAGAGTTGAGTTCTTACAGGCTCTGAAACACAGCCCTGGAATTTCAAGACGCAAACAGGTGGCCTGGGGGCCATGGGCACCCCATAGACACGTTTTCATTGTTTTTGTCTGCTTTTTTGTCTTTGGCCCGCACAGTTTCATACATACGAGGCAACGTGGAATAATAACTGAGAGCACTCCTGTGAAAATTCCTGTTTCTGGGAACTCTGAGCATCGCATTGCCGGCGGTGGGCGAGGGGGGGGTCCTAGCAGGCTGGGGGGAGCCGGTGACCGCAGCAAATGGCGTGTGCGCGGTCCCATCCACCAGCATCGGGACTCACAGGCGGGACGTTGCACAGGCGGTCACAGCCCTCCCCACTGATCCTTTAGTCAGTCCTGGGGGCCCTTTCTGACCCGCCAGCAGAAGGATACAGTACAGATGTTATCTGGTCCCAGGCTACATAAAAGAAATACCCCACTGGATGCCTTCCACTGGCAGATTTAGTTCCCAAACTGTCAAATGTCACTCAGCCCGCACCTGGCTCCTCGTTCCATCTCTGCGACCCCCTCTGCTACCGCTCTCTTGGCCTAAGCTCTGTTTATGCCTTCCCTTGTCATTCCAATTTGATGCACGATTCCCCTTCCCTCCTCTGTGACCTCAGCTCTCCTCCAGCCTCTGGCTTTCATTTCTGTCCTCCGACTCTTTGATAAAACAAACAACCTTCCCGTTAACACCCGTCCCGGGCCGGGCCCCCCCCCCCCCCCGGGACCCAGGCTCTCATCAACGAGGCCTCAGGCAGGAGGCCGAACCCCCTTTGCCGCCCAAGTTTAATGTGTATGACTTTATTCTTCCTTAATTAACTTACTTATTTAGTATTCTTGTCTATTTGCAGTCATGTTCTGAAATAAATATTCAGAAGAAACGCGCAAATACGGTAAAACAATCAAAACCAGAAAAAATAGTGTGAAAGTGAACTAACGAAGAGGGTAGGGAATGATGGTGCCATGACACTAAGGCTGACCCGCGTGTATCCCGATGGCACTTTTAACAGTTGTGAGCTTCGTGGAAACGGTGGCAAAGACAAACAAACAACAACAAAATATAGCTACGACTTAACGCGGGTGATGTGCCTTAACTAGCAAACAAAAGAAGCGTATTTGTCCATTTGGAGAAATGAGTTTTCCTGCACGAGAGAAACTGAAAGACTTCAGGAAGAAATAGTTTTTTTACAACCATGAACCTCTTCTCTGAATATTAAAGATAAATAAAGCCGACCCTTCGCTCTAAGGGCCATTTCAAGCCCTGCAAGAACGGAGCGTTTGGAGGAAATAAAAAGATGCCTTCCCCTTTACAGCCTGAAACTGTCGTCCGGCGTGGTGACTATCAGCGAGGCTGGAATGTTCCATCCATGGGAACGAACGCTAATCCTGACCCCTTCTGTGGGCTTTGGCATGATCTAATTTCACTGAATGCTACTATAACTTGCTAACTTTAATTACCACTTAGCACCTGAAAATTGATACTTTGAAGGCCAGGAGAGCTTCCAAGTTTTCCTCTGAAGCGACACTCTTTTTCTTGACAGGTCCATTGTGTGAAATAGACTCATCATTTCATGACTCCTGGACATCAGATTGCTGGGAGCCCAAGCTCATCCCCTCTCAGCATGTTCCGGCCTGACAGTTCCCTCGCAAAGGTTTTGAAATTCCATTATCGCCGGTGACCCCTCTGACCCGCCCTTTGCTGGGCTGACATCTCCCCTCTGCGGGTGTGGGGGCTACCTTAAACCTTTCCCTTTTGGGGCCTTTCAATCTGTTCTTTTAGAAGCCAAACAAGCGTTGGGAGCCAACGAGTGAGGTACGGAGAACATCTTCTTTCAACTGTCTCTAAATTATCCGAGACGACAGGTCAGCCACCTGGGTCAATGATGCAGCAGGAAGATACAGGTTACAGTCAAAGCGTTTTCCTCCACCCAGGAACCTGTCAGAACTGGATCACGAGAGAAAATGCCAGAGTCTCAGTGGCCTCGGGCACAGGCCAACTTGCCAGCATGAACATGGGGCTTCGTTTGCCGGGCCCCAATTTTTCCATCTGGGCCCGCAGCCTTGGCTGGTAACATCAGCAGAAGCATCGGCCGTGTGGGGAGGCCCCTGGGAGTCCCGGGTGATGATGCAGCTTTTCATTGGTGCCCTGCTCTAGCCAGCCTGTCAGGGGGCATGGGGGGGGCCACCCGTCAGCCACCTCAGAAAGGGTGACACAGCCAGATCTGTGAAAAGGGACAGCAGCTAAGTTAACATAAACGAATCAGATCAGGGACAGGGAAGCAGGCAGAGTGGGGGCTCTGACAAGGCCCGCGGTCCCTCAAACTCCCGCCTCCGGGGACAGGCGGAAGGTGCAAGAATATAGGATGGCAAGTTCACATCCAACTTGGCTCGAAAAGTTGCAAAGTCACCATTCTGTGCCCCGATCTTGATCTTAAAGGTGGCTCCCTGCACTTGCCCTGTATGTCTGTTTCTGAAATAATCACGTTGCCTCCTTGATAGTTTGGGATCCAGGACAGAATATATTTGAGACTTAAAAACCATCGATGAATTATTTTTTTAAAAATTGCCCCGACAGCTGCTGACATGATTCTCCTCAATCTTCTTTTTTACATGTTGCCTTGGAGACACAACAATATGCAGTTCAAGCTCCCCTTTCTCTGGGAAACCGGGAAAGGACTTTTGTCACTTCTTATCAAACCACGATGGCAGATACAAGTAATCCTCTCATCCCATAGAGGAAACACCTATTCCCTGCAGGTGTGTGGGCAGAATTCACAGGTGCTTCTGGAAATCCAGTCTGGGCACAGGGCTTTATCTCTGCAAAGCACGGAGCCCTTCACTGAAATCCACCTGCCGGCCACGGTCCAGCCCTTGGCAGCTGCCACGGTTAGGGCATAGCCACAACACGAGATTTTACTGAGGAGGGATCACTTTGATAATAATTACTGATCCCATGTCAGGGCGGAAGCCGGTCCTAGAATAATATACGGAGAAACTCATGTTTCTGACTTGGGGCAAACGGGGCTTTTGAAGCCCAGCATTCAGCTCTCAAGGTGATACCTTCTACAGGCTGCCTGCAGAGACAGAGCCCTGGAGAAGGTAGAGGGATCCGTCCCGTGATGGGTCGCAATGAGCGTGAAGAAGACGCTGGGCACGGGGTGGGCCTTGCACGGATCAAAGCCATGCATGAGTATTTGGGTCTTCATTTTGCCAACAGACTGAAAAATTTAAGGGGCACCTGGGTGGCTCAGTCGATTGAGTGTCCCACTTCAGCTCAGGTCATGATCTTGCAGTTTGTGAGTTCGAGCCCCGCGTCAGGTTCCGTGCTTCAGTAAATAAACGTTAAAGAAAATTTTAAAAGAACTGAAGAATTCAAAGGTGGAAAGCAGAAAGTTCAAGAGTCGTAGCGCTTAAGTTTAAGACCGGCGAGCGCTCCGCGTATTTGAGTAAAGGCCAGATTTTCCCTCCAGGTTCTACATACAAACACGGATTTCATGTTTTCCTTCAGAAACCCCCGACATGCAGAAAATAAGTCTCTGTTTGATTGATGGGCTTTGAGGTTTGTTTTTATTCTTTGGAAGACGACAGTGGCACGAGCTTCGCTGGGGTTTACTGGGCGGTCAGGTGGGGGTGCGGGATAGGTGGGGGGCGGGCAGAGGAGCCCAGACAAGCCGGGGAGACAGAACCGGGGCACCCAGCTGAACGGGGAAAGGCAGGAACAGCGTGCCAAGTTTTTAGGACGTCAGACTTGCTAGAACATAGGAAATAACTGAACAGAGGGAAAAATCAAGGAAGAATGTTCTCACTTATTATATGACATTTCGTACATACGCAAAGGTAGAATAGTGCAAGGAGCCCCCAGAGTCAACACAGAGTTTACTAATTATCAAGATTTTGTCATATTTGCTTTGTCTGTACTTTGTTTTTTTCTGCGCTCATGTATTTTATACGAAATCCAGAAGAGCACATTGCCGTACTTTTGAGTCTGACAGGCACGCCGATGCCTTATGGGACAACAATGCCATTACGACACCCCACAAAATAAACAACAGCCTCTTGCGTCATCGACTGCCTCCCTTGTCCATAAACCAGTTTCCCCAACTGTCCCCAAAATGTCCTTTTACAGTGGGGTGGTTCAAATCAAGATCCAAACAAGGTCACTGCATTACATTTGGCTGTTAGGACTCGTCATCACGGGGTTTTTTGTTTGTTTGCCTGCTTTCTTCAAATTCTTGACTCATGTGGAAATCCCATCACTTTGCCTGTAGAAGGTCCCACATTTCGGACGTGTGTTTGCTTCCCGGTGCTGGTTTTTTTATTATAGTTTTGAGCCTGGATGATTATAAGAATTTTAAAACCACGGGCAGAAATAAGGAAATTTCAAGGAGAATGTTGCAGGACAAGACAGAAGTTCTATTTTGTCTTGTGCTTTAGAAACTTTATTTTTTTTTTTAAGTAGTTTTGGGGCACCTGAGTGGTTCAGTCTGTTAAGCGTGTGACTCTTGATTTCGGCTCAGGTCATGATCTCGTGGTTCGTAGGTTCGAGCCCGGCGTCGGGCTCTGTGGCAACAGCGAGGAACCTGCTTGGGAAACTCTTCCTCTCTCTCTGCCCCTCCCCTGCTGACGGTGTCTCTGTCTCCCTCTCTGTCTGTCTCTCTCTCAAAATAAATAAGTAAATAAATATTTTTTTAAAAAGTAGTTTTAGTTTCAGAGCAAATTTGAGGGCAAGGTGGAGGGACTTCTACAGCGCGGATAACAGTCCATTAGGAGATGTGTCTTTTGCAAAGGTTTGCTCCCAGTCTGTGCGCTGCCTGTTCACGCTGCTGACACTGTCCTTCACATAGCAGAACTTTTCAATCTTAGTGTCATTCCCCTTGTCAGTTCTTTCTGTTACGAACTGCACCCTTGGTTCTGTATCTAAAACATCCCGGACAAACCCAAGGTCATCCAGGTTTCCTCCTGTTATCTCTTAGCAGTTCATACTTTTGCATTTTACATTGATGTCTGTGACCCATTCCGAGTCATTTTTATTTATTTATTTATTTATTTATTTATTTTTCAACGTTTTTATTTATTTTTGGGACAGAGAGAGACAGAGCATGAACGGGGGAGGGGCAGAGAGAGAGGGAGACACAGAATCGGAAACAGGCTCCAGGCTCCGAGCCATCAGCCCAGAGCCTGACGCGGGGCTGGAACTCACGGACCGCGAGATCGTGACCTGGCTGAAGCAGGACGCTTAACCGACTGCGCCACCCAGGCGCCCCTGAGTCATTTTTTTTTAAAAAGGCGTAAGGTCTGTGTCTAGATTCGTTGTCGTGCATGTGAGTGTCCAGCTGCTCCTGTGTTCTTTGGGGAAAGCCTGTCATTTCTCCACCATATTGTCTTTGCTCCGTCAGCGTGCAGTCGGCTGTACTGTATGGGCTGTGTATTCTGTCCCACCGGCCGTTTTGTCTACTATTTCCCTGACATCCGAGCCTTGATTACTGTGGCTCATAGGGAGCCCTAAAGCCGGGTAGGCTCAGCCCCCCAGCTTTGTTCTTGGTTACAGCAACAATGAACACAGACAAACAGATAAGGACCCTGCCGCATCTCACCCTATCTTAACGCTGTTGCTGTTCTCAGATGGCTCAGCCCCATGAATATCAGAAAGCAAGAGCTGAGTGGGGCAGGCGCCCCCCCCCCACCCCACCCCTTCCAGTTTATTCCCCGCTGTTTGTGCCCAACTTCTTAACATTTTATGAATTGTTTTGAGGAAAGTCCAACGAAAACACTCTTGCTTTGAATATGTTAACGTGAATTTGACAAGAAATGGTTAACGCATTATCTTCACAAGCCTCCTTTTTGCCCTGTCCCCAGAGCATTTATTTTTCATTGAAAAATAAAATTTCTCCAATTTCCAGGGATGCCCATAGTCACGCGGTTTCTGCTGTGCCCTGCGTTGTCGCGCTCCGCGCCCAAGTGTTTCTGTGCCCTCCCAGGATCCGGGGCCCGGTCTCTGACATTTACTGGGCGTCCTTCCTCAAACTCTCTGTGTCCTAAAGGCCCCTGACGCGTGCCGATGTCCTCGTTACGAATACTCTGACACGGATGTTCAGTGCATTTCCATAGGGCGACCACGGAGGAGTTCAGAAGCGCGTGACAAGCCCCTTCCTTCCAGTCTCATGTCAGCTCAGTTACCTGCATACATACAGAGCAGTAAGAGCGGCTGGGCCTGTAGCATGTGCTCAGTCCTGTGCCCGGTGTCGCGAGGCGTGGCCTTGAGCTCTCCGCCAAAGTCTCGCAGGGGTCTGCTACGACAGGAGCAGAAACTGAGGCTGGTGGGCGGGGAGGGGCTCACCTCTGGTCACAGGGAGCGGTGGTCGAGCCGGGATCCCCGCCGCCAGTCTGACTGCAAAGCCCCTACGCGTCACCAAACGACGCGTCCAGGCCACGCTGTCATATTGCCACCCGGTGACTTTCCTCCTCGTAGTTTCTGACTCGGGGACTGGACTGTTGGCCTCTGCTACGTGCATTAGCGGCATCAGTGAAACCTCCCCCCGGAAGCATCATACTACCTTGGGAAAAGCAGGCAAACCCATCGTCTCTCTAGAAGAATGTGTGTCCAGTATTCAGATGACCGTATTTCACGATACTTGGTTTCCCTTGATAACTCAGTTTCAGTATAATTGTTTTTTTTGTTTGTTTGTTTTGGTGTCCTGCGTATTTTATTTTATTTTTAATCGTAAGATATTAACTTATTCTATAATTTTACATCATCCTGTTAATTTCAGGTGTACGTCATGGTGATTCGATATTTTTGTCCTCTGTGTATTTTATGTCACGGGTTTTAAAATACCGTTGTGGGTCAGGCTCCTCAGGCTTCACCGATGGCTGACGGAGTTCTCGGCTCAAAAATTCCTTAGGAATCCCTCCTTCACTGCCTGTCCTGGACCCAGAACTCATGCCTCCTGGGCTATGAAGCAATCTTCTTGAACACGGGGAACCTAGCTTCCCCCTCATGAAGGCGAGTGCCTGTCACAGAGATGAGGCATGGCTTTGCGGCTGGCAATCAGTGGGGTGTCACCTGGGAAGGCGCCCCGCCCGGCCTGAGTCACTGCGCCCAAGGCCGTGGGAACTGACCAGGTAGGGGCACCCACATCCTTTTACAAAGCCCAGACTCCTGGTGCATTTCTCATTCTGACTTCCGGTTCCCAGACTCCACTGGACTCCCTGGCCTTTGTCCCCATTTCTTATTCTCGACTTTCCTTCCTGCTTTGACTCCTCTCCTGGAGCCTGACTCCTGGCCACCAGAACTCCTGTTACCTGCTCCTTGATGAAGCCATCTCTCTAGAATGCACCTGTCTGACCAAGCCCACCCAATCTGACAGAGAGGGGCGCTAGAATAAAGGCATCCGGCAACCGAAATTTGCATGTGATAATGAGAATGCTTCTATTCACAATGGAAGGAAATGCTAAGTTTCTTTTTTTTTTTTTTACTTGACCCCTTTTACCCATTTCTCCCACCCCCACCCACGGCCTCTGGCAACCCACCAATCTACCCTTTGTATCTATGAACTTGTTTTGTTCTTGCTTTATTTCCCATGTAAGAGAGATCAGACGGTATTTGCCTTTCTCTGACTTATTTCAGGAAATGTAAGTTTCAATTAGACGTTAGTGAAAATAAAGATACAGTTTTTGTTTGGTTTTGTTTTCTTTTTAGGCTCAAGGATCCCCAGATAATATCCATAAAACCACCCATGGGCCCAGGTGTCAAACTCCAGCCGTGGATGATTAGAAAGGTAACTCATGTTTCTGGGATCGCTAATCTAGGGCAAACAGGTTCCCCGCTCTGCTCACGACTCCGTATTTCTCTAGCATGGCTACCTCCCTCTCAAGCTTCTTTAAACCCCCTGAGTGAGTGTAGAAATTCTCCAGGATGGTGTGATGTGCATTTAACAAATTCCTCCGGACGACCAGGAGATAGTCACCATTCCCTTCCTTTGCTTCAGCCAATTGTAAAACAAGTTCCCGCTGCTGCTGAGTGACCCAGTGTCCAGCGAGGTCCCCGCCTTGTGACTGTCTTCCCCAGGGTGGGGCCGCTGTGACTGCTGTCTGGGGTGGGCCGGCTGGTGCTATTGGCCCCCAGCACGGAAGGTTCTACCGCTGGTCCCGGTGGCCATCACAGCAGGTACCAAAGCTGGGAGAGCCTCACGTGGGACCTGAATTGGAGTGAGGCCTTGTGCTCTCACCAGGCAACAGAGATTTCGGTAAAATCGCTCTTCTAATTTGTACATTGCTTTGATTTTCGTTCCTTGTCCAGGCAGGACTCGGATGGGAGCATGTGAACGCTAGGCCAGGGGACTCCCTCGGGGCAGAGCGCTCTGGCCTGAATCACCCCTCCCTGGCACCTTGGCACATAGCCTGAATCAAATTGGGGAGCCCTGTGTCTTTCTGGTTTTCCGGAGATCCTTTCCCAGGGACTCCTCAGCTCCTCACAGACGCAAGCCTCGGGCAGGCCAGCGCCCAGGTCCAGCCCCGTTCTGCTCCCGACCTTTCTGTGCTGCCAAGTTCCATCGGCAGCCGTGACCGTGCTTGTGTGTTTAGTTCTGTGTCTAAACGGACTGTCTCTGGGGCCTCCGCGTCCCACCTGGTGCCCCCTCTCCTTCTCCCCTGTCCCGGCCACCCATGGAAGCACCGTCTGGAGTGCATCCTGGGGGGTGGAGTCTGGGCACAGGCCTACATCCTACCCCATGCGAGAGCGACAAAGAGCCACCCTGAAACTGAGCCTCTAGCTGTCTTCGAGACAGCATTGACTGAGTCTGTGGGGGAGGTCTTCGTAACAGAGGGGGATCTTGCGGTTTCTACAAAATAAAGCCTTGTCGGTGTTCTCTTCATTGGCTTGTTGTGCTAATAATAGATTAGTCGGAAATGGGGTCAGTTGTAAGTAACCGGTAAAGATTATGAAGACAAACCCTGTGGGGGCTGCTAATTTTCTCTTACGCATTATAATTGCAATTTTTAATGGCTGCCCTAAAATGGCTGAGACTTTTAGTCTCGGGTACGGTTTTTAAGAAAGTAAATTCTCGTTGAAAAAACTGTTTAGTGTGGGGGCGCCTGGGTGGCTCAGTCGGTTAAGGAAGCGTCCGACTTGGGCTCAGGTCATGATCTTACGGTTCGTGGGTTCGAGCCCTGGGTCGGGCTCCGGCTGACAGGTGGGGGCCTGGAGCCTGCTTCGGATTCTGTGTCTCCCTCTCTCTCTGCCCCTCCCCCACTCGTTCTCTCTCTCTCTCTCTCTGAAAAATAAATAAACTTGAAAAAAACTGTTTTGCAATATGTGCAAATGTGGAATCATGACGTTAGATACCCGAAACTGGTTAAATATTACGTGTCAGTCATACCCCAACTAAAATAAATAAAAACTGTATCTTTACGTACATACAAGCTAACGGTCTTGCCACAGACAGTATTGTTTTATGCACTTTATTAGCCCTTCGAACCATCACAACGACTCTATGAGGTTTTCACTATTCGTTTCCTCACTTTTACAGATAGGGAAACTGAGGCCAAGACTGTTAGAAAGCTGTACTCATCGCGAGGCGAGATTTAAAGAAGTATCACCACATGGATCCAAGAACATTCTCGCATTGTTAACTGCTTCAAGACCTTAACTTGATGCCCATGTGACCTTGAACTCCTTTGGGGAATCATAAAACTCCTCTTTTAGTGACTTTCAGATTGTGGGCTTTGACCCCTAGGAAGTTGGGGGAAAACTGTGAAATAAATGTAATGAGTTAGTTTGTTTCTTTTTTTTTGAAGTATCCAAAATACCAGAAGACATTGCATACCATGGTGGTAAATGTTGTTTCAGGAAATTCTTGTATCAGTCGCATGGTGGGGGGGCGGCGGGGGAGGGTGCGCTAGGTCACAGTGTGGCACAAAACGGGTTACATTCAAGAGAACTTGACCAACGGCGTCTCCAGGGTTTGAGCTCTTGCTGCCTTACCTGGACCCTGGAAACTCTCAACAACGTCCTCATCCAGGTCTGAGCTAATGTGTCCTGTCCCCTTGCCTTTGAAGCACGGTGACAGCTACCTTTCGTGGTGAGAACAAAGGACGTATTATCTTCATGGCATGAGTCAAACACAGACCCCAAGACGTGGAGCCGCACACACCGCGTGATCCACTTAGGAGGATAATCACAGGGCAGCTATGGCAACATGGCCGCCTGGCCCTCCTCCCTCGATGGTTCTTCCCGAGCAGATCTGCACGGGCGCTCCGCCCAGAGTAACCTTGACTCTCCTGGCCGTGAGACAGCGGCTGTGTGCGAGCCTCGGTAGGAGTCACTCACCGAGCAACAGCCCTAACAGGGTCCCCACTCTACACCCTGCCTTGGGCACCCAAGCAAGCCCACCAAGAAGTTTGAAAGGCTCTTGGTGATTGGCCGAAACACCTTCATCCTGTATCCCTCCTGCTCCTGGCTTAGTCGTCAGCACAGTTGCAGATCATTGCCTGCTTGCTGAATTTGCTTTTGGTGTGTGCAGACCTTTTTTGGAAACACAATTTGAACAGAATCGTTTAAAAAATAAAATTAAGAATTGCTTCCAAGAGATGCATGCAAAGCGTGTAGGTCTTACACAGCGTGCTTTGGGACTTGATGCGGAGATCCGAGCTGAGAAATACAGAGCGACCCTCAAGAAGACAAAACTTCTGGCCTCATGAGCTCTATTGTTTCAGCCTGATGTGGCAATCTGACCCTCAGGCTCATTCTGGACTCAGCAGTTTCCCCGGCTGTTCTGGGTGTGCAGAAGATGGCCTGTCCCCCTACCCAACACTTGGCGGCAATGGCTTCATGATGGGGCGTTTTTGTTTCCAAGTTAGCATAAAATTCGCAAGTATGAATCACTGGCAGAAAATCTGCAAGGAAATTCCCAGCTCTTATCAGGTTGGGAGACGTGAGAGTGTTGGACCTCTGGCCATGGCATCACTTTTCTGCTCGACAGCCCTCTCTAGACACGAGATGCTGCTACCCAGACACATTCCGGGGGAGGGCAAAGCCTTTCCTCGCTTTGTCACATACGCCCGCAAACTCTGTGTGTCTTCATTCTTGTCTCTGTAATAATGACTGCCTGCATTTACTTAGCTAACGTGTGGGTTAATCATGCTCTTATTAAGCTGCAAATCTCGGGGTGCCAGGGAGGCTCAGTCGGTTGAGCGGCCGACTTCGGCTCAGGTCATGATCTCGCGGTCCATGAGTTCGAGCCCTGCGTCGGGCTCTGTGCTGACAGCTCAGAGCCTGGAGCCTGCTTCAGCTTCTGTGTCTCCCTCTTTCTCTCTCTCTGCCCCTCTCACACTCATCCTGTCTCTCTCTCAAAAATAAATTAAAAAAAAAACATTAAAAAAAAAAGAAAGTAAGATGCAAATCTTTCGTTGGCATTTCGTTTGATTCCTCTCACACCTCCTGTGGGTACTACCATCATGCCCATTTTCTGGTGGGGAAACTCAGGACTGCAGAGCTCATGGGAGATGCCCAAGGTTGACCAACAATGAAGGTTTCATATGTCGTGAGGGTCGAGGTCTGTTGAGTTCCAGCCGCTTGTGCTAAGCTCTTCGTCACTTTGGCTGCCCCGTTCCCGCCGGGCACCCATCAACCCAAGACAAAGGAACAGCCTGCTCCATCAGAACTGTATTACTCCCTGCCTCATACGCCTGGGCTTCTCCATGTTTCTGTAGGACAACATCATCAGTGTCTTAATCAGCCTGGATAACGTAATCCCCTCCCCCAGGCTTAAAGCACCATTTTCTCAAAATAGATTGAATCATGACTCTGATTATATGAAATCGGATGAAAATGGACACGCATTAAAGATTGTACTCAAGGGGCACCGGGGTGGCTCAGTAGGTTAAGTGTCCAACTCTTGATTTCGGCTCAGGTCATGATCTCACGGTTTGTGAATTTGAGCCCCGAGTTGGGCTCTGCGCTGACAACACGGAGCCTGCCTGGGATTCTCAGTCTCTCTCAGTAAATAAATAAATACACTTAAAAAAAAAAAAAAAAAGAGTGTACTTCTCACTAATAAGGGAACTGGTAGGATGCACAAGATCATACAAAGGACAGACACAGTTTTACATCAGGAACATAACGCACGTGCCGACTCCAGCAAAGCCAGCCTCTTCCGCAGCCTAGGAGGAAATTGCACTGAGCCCCTACCTCTACCAGACAGAATTTATTTCCACATCCTCAGACGAGCTTGCAATGGTGTCAGTCGTCTACACCTTACAGAGTTGCACACTAGTCAGAGGCATGGAGATGCCGGAACAGGCTAAGCTGAATGATGTGCTCTCCTCCAGGAGTCTGCAGACCCCAGTCATGCTGCTTCTGTAAAGTTTACTGGGAGGGAGCCTCTCCCATTCATTTACTTGCAGCCCACAGCCACCTTCATGGTACATCGTGAAGAGAGCAGAGAGCTCATGGCCAACAAAGCCGTCATGTTACCTGTCCGGCCCTTCACGGAACATGGCTGCCAGCCCCTGGCCGACACCGTGCCTGGTTTCCTGCTGAAGCGTCTTTCTCCTTCATACTGGCTGAAGTTCACCGCTTGGGATGTTATAGGAAGCAGGTGATGAGCAGTCTAGGAATGTCTTTCAGACCAATAACTAATGGCAGGAGATATTTGGTGTGTTAGTTGGCGAGTGCTGACATAACAAAATACCAGAGACGGGGCAGCTAAACAACAGATATGTATTTTCTCACCGTTCCGGAGGCTAGAAGACTGAGGTGAGGTGTTGGTGAGAGTTGGCTCCTTTCTGAGGACTGAGAGGGAAGGGTTTGTTCCCGGCCTCTGTCCCTGACCTGCAGACGACTCTCTTTTCTCCGCATCTTCACGTTGTCTTCCCTGCGTGCACATCTGTGTCCAGATTCCCTCTTCTTATAAGGACCAGTCGTGTTGGATGCGGGCCCGTGCTAATGGCTCCACTTGAAACCGGTCACCTCTGTGAGGACCCTGACTCCAAGTATGGTCACATTCTGTGGTCCTGGGGGTTAGGACTCAACATCCGAATTTGGGCAGGAACACAATTCAGCTGATAGCGTTTAGTTAGAGGGGAATTTGTGCCCTCAGGAAGTATACCGTGGAGACGGTCAGGTCGTCTACCAATGTGTGAGAATCGCACTCCTGGGGTTGCGTCCGGAAGCCGTCACCAGCCTACTCATTCTGGGACTCAGTGGCTGTTCGTGAACACCTCCCCTCACCCCTCACTCTGTTCTCTGGCTGCAGCTCCAAATGTAGAATGCTAGCATATGAGCGGGAACCTCAGCAATGATACATTCGATGCACACCTTTATATTATTATATTTTGACTTAGTGTACAAACCAAGAAGAACAAGATCTTACTTTTGGGTCCGATTCAGTAGCACCTTAATATGAAGCAGATGTTGGCTTAAATAACAGGCATAACCGTGAGGGGCAAAGAAAGTTTGTTCTTTCTTTACTCTGGAAAAACTTTCTAATGGGTTTCCCCTGTGTTTAAGAGACATCTAACGATACTGTATGTATAATGTAACGTTAATATTAACGCTTCACGTGTCCAGTAGGGGGTAAAGATTTAAAAAAAAAAAAATCAGCAACCCAGAAGGGTGCCTGGGTGGCTCAGTCGGTTAAGGGTCTGACTTCGGCTCAGGTCATGATCTCACGGTTTGTGGGTTCGAGCCCCGCGTCGGGCTCTGTGCTGACAGCTCGGAGCCTGGAGCCTGCTTTGGATTCTGTGTCTCTCTCTCTCTGCACCCCTCTCTCTCTCTCAAAAATAAATAAACATTAAAAAAAATTTTTTTTAAATCAGCACCCCAGGATCAAGTGTGGCCATAGTGAAATGTATCACAAAGCCAAGACTTCAGATCAGCTACTTAAAGTACAGAAGCACCGTTCAAAGATCATTATTGAGCGCCTATTATCTTCCAGGACTATTTACGCAGGCTATTTCCACGAAGCTTCACAACAGCTCTTCAAGGTGGGTGTTAATAGACCTCTTTTCATTGATGAAGAAGCAGAGGTTCCAGGAGGTTAAGTGGCGTTCTCAAGAACCTGTAATGAGTAAGCATCAAGAGTGGATTCCCACCACCACCCGTCGCCAACGCAAATGCACAGTGTCCGCTATCTCTCGTGAAAGCTGTGACGTGATGAAGGACCCCCTTTACGCATCAAACCCTGCACGCTTTGGATGGAACAGGAGGGCCACCGCTTGTAGATTTTGCACAGGGAGCAGGACAGATGTGCTGAGCAACATGGCAGGGAGGTGTGTCCCATTAGATTCCCAACTCAGGGTGGGGATAGCTCGGGCCAGCCAAGCCTGCTCTTCCTTGCAATGGGATCTTTCCTAACACGTTTTGATAATGCTCGGGGGAAACCTTCTGTGGCTCAGATCCACGGAACACAAGCTCCGTGAGCTATTTCCCTGCATGTGGCAATTGGCCAACAAGAAAGGGAAAGAGCCTAACAGGAAACAAGTGGACTCCATCTTCTCTCTTCATGGTCGTCAACCGTTAGCTGTCGATTGTGTCTTTTTGCTGAAATAATTAAAAGCCTCGTCCAGTTTCTCAGTGCCCGTGAGGCGAAAAAAATGAAAGTATTCGTGGCGTGAAAAAGAAGAAGGAAGAAAAGAGAAGCCAATCATGTTTGTCCTTACTGCTCCAGAAAACGACAGCCAAAGCCTGTTCTACATCTGGACAGGGAAGGCATAGGTTGAATGTTACAGAGCAGTTTTTATTGCCAAAAAAATAGTTGTGCATTGACTTGCTATAAGCTGACATTTTATTGGGGAAAACAAGAAAAATGGGCAGTGTCTTCAGGAGTTAAATAAACCAGATGTTTCCTGAGCAAAGCCCTCTAACCTCTAGAATCTGTTCGTCAGATGAGACCGTTGAAATTTGGGGTCTACTAACCAGGAAGCCTGCAGCGGGTGCCATTCATGCCAGTGGGATGGGATGTAGGGGACCAGCCAGGAGAATGTAAGCTCGCGGGGGGGGGACCCGGGACACGTGGCCTGGAGGGCTGGGAGGGAGGAAGAAGCAGAGGTGCCCAAAACCCACTCAAAACACAGCTGCACCCTTTTCTTAAGGGCTCAGGCATTCGCCAGCCCCTCTGTGCAACGCCCCTGATCTGTTGGCTGAATCTCTATTTCTTAACCCTCCGTAATATGTGCGGACAAGTGAGGGTCAGATGGGCATCGTGGAGGCTGAGAGGGCGGATGTCCATCCATAAATGGAGACTTTCTGAGCCCCATCCAAGACCAGGTGGGAAACCATACGTGCTGCCTGACGTAGGGAGTCCCAGCCCCAAGTTCTAGTCCCGGCTCTAAGCGTTCTAAATATTTGTCCCAGAAAAACAATGTACTAGAGGCATGTCTCCTCATACCCGTTGCTCCCTCTTATCTGATACATGGAATTATGTTTGAGCGTTTACCTCCTTTAACTGAAGAGACTGAGCCCGTAAGAGAGAAGACGTCAAGCTGTTATCAGCCATGTACTTGTCAGCAATCTTGCGTGCGTGTTGGGAAAAAGGGATTCTTGGGTCACTGTCCAGTCCTCATGAGATCTGGACCTCTGGCTTTGGGTACAGGAAGTGTTATTTTAAAATGGAGAATCAGGTGCTTGGGTGGCTCAGTTGGTTAAGGATCCGACTCTTGAGTTCAGTCACATGGTGATCTCACAGTTCACGAGTTTGAGCCCCGTATCGAGCTCTGTGCTGACAGTGTGTAGTCTGCTTGGGATTCTCTCTCTCTCTCTCTCTCTCTCTCTCTCTCTCTCAATAAATAAACATTAAAATGGAGGATCAACATTTATGGAACGGCTTTAGTAGGCAGTCGTAATTCTTAGAACCCTTCTTTACCTTCCCCCCAATTTTGTTTTTCTTAAGAAAACAACATTTATTTTCCTAAAAAGAATATGTTCCTTTGGAAAACTAAGATTAAAGTCCCAGGCTGTGATTGCTACACCAATAGAAGCTTTTTATCTTTGCTGCTTTTCCGTTTCTCCTTCCAAGCTTCCAGCACATTTTAGGCAAAATGAGGAGTCATTCGAGGGAGTCGGTCCCTCAGTACCCAAAGCCCATCCCTGGCGATTTTTCCATAGAACAATTAACGCCGCCTCTGGCTGTTTCCACGTGCACATAGTAAAAACAAAGACAGGTCACAGAGCACACGAAATTCACGAGGGAATTACTGCCCAAATCTTACTAGTTGAAAGTTATATTAGATCCTGGATACTCAGTACAGTTTGCAAGAGAACTGCTAGCAAGTAGCTTATACCACGGTCTCTTCTCTATTGGAAGCAAAATGTAAGTCTGCATCGTGATCTCAGCTCAAGACCATGCGTCTGAATGCACGCACACCCTGGGCCCCGAATTAGTTTCGAATACGCTAATGAGCACTGATGTATATATATACACCATCTCTCCTCCCCTCCCCCTCTCTCTAGCTCTCTCTCTCTTTCTGACATTTTTAATTCCCAAAGCCTGGCACCAAAGCAATATAGTGGCTTAACAATTACTACTTAAAGAGATGGTATTTTCTTAAAAAAATTTTTTTTTAATATTTATTTATTCTCGAGAGAGAGCAGGGGAGGGGCAGAGAGGGAGGAAGACTAAGAATCTGAAGCAGTCTCCAGACTACACTATCAGCACAGAGCCCGACGTGGGGCTCGAACTCATGAACCTCGAGATCGTGACCTGAGCTGAGGTCGACGCTCAACCGGAAGAGATGGTGCCAACCTTTTTCATCGCATTTGCCTCTTGTAGGTTTTAAAGGACGTCACAGAGTAAAAAACGCAAACAAACTGGAGAAGAGAGGCCGTGGAGTGGAGCGGTTATATATTTAAACCAGAAAAAAATTAAAAAAGGGGGAGAGAGAAAATTGGAAGGTAGTCCAGGTGTACCTATCAAAACTCCAGATGTGCAATCTCTTTTATAGAGCAACCCCACCACTAAAAATGTTCCTTTCTGGGGGAAATACCGTAAGATGTTAAGCACATATAAAGTAGGGTCGTAGGCACGTGCTGGGGCAACAGACGAGCCTGCAAATCTCCTGTCATAACGTGTGAATTTCAGTTCTCTCGCTAGAGCCCAGAAAGTAGCACAGATCAATCGGGGCCTCTGCTCCCCTCAGTCATTCTGGACCCAGGCTGACCGAGCTCCCACCGTGTTTGAGCTCTGTCCTCTGGAATTTAACCACAAGTGAGGCTGGGGAAAATAGGAGAGCGTGAAAATTATCTGATGAGCTCCACCGTAAATACTCAAGATGTATTGCGTGTAGGAGCCTAAAAACCAAACTTGGCTAGCGGGTGATGATTTAAATGAACTGTGGTATATATATATATATATTTTTTTTAAGTAAATTTGAATGTGCCAATGAGGAAAGATCTCCAAGATGTATTATTTATTTTTATTAAAAAAAATTTTTTTAATGCTTTTTATTTTTGAGAGAAAGAGAGAGAGAAAGAGAGTGAGCAGGAAGGGAAAGAGAAGGAATCACAGAATCCAAAGCAGGCTCCAGGCTCTGAGCTGTCAGCACAGAGCCTGACCCAAACCCACGGATCGTGGGATCATGACCTGAGATGAAGTCGGACGCTTAACCGACTGAGCCACCCAGGCGCCCCAAAGATGTATTATTTATTTTAAAAGCATGATGGAGACTAATGTGTATAGTGTAATCTCTATAGAGATAATTTTTTAAAAACATGCATTTATATGCAAGTACGTGCAAACAATGGTTTTCTGAACAGACAAGATTCTGTTTATGACGGTCACTTTGAGGAGTGGAGAAGGGGCTGGGAAAGGAAATAACCTTTTTCAATTTTTACTTTATTATTTTTTTCTAGGACACATACTTTTTACCAGATGCAAGTACAGTACCGTTTTCATCCAAAATAAAAAAAAAAGCTAAAAAAGATACAGGTAACAGACTAGCTGATTATATGATGAAATTCTTGTTAATTGCCCCAAGATCGATAATGGCATTATGGTTCCTTGAGGCGGATTCCTTTATCTCAGATGCTAAGATGCGGGAAGGAGGTGTCATGGGGTCTGTGACTCCCTTCAAATGCCTCAGCTAAAGAACCGCGCGTGTCAGGGAGTGTGTGTGTGTGTGTCTATGTGTCCACAGAGCATGCCCGCATGTGCAAAACATTGACCGTCGAATCTCCATGGTAGATAAACGGGAGTTGGCTGTTCCGGTCTGTCAACTTTTCCGTGTAGCTTTTCCCAAGTAAAAAGCGAAGGAAAATAAAATGAAGGAAAGCGATAAAAAAACATCCCGCCTAAGAACAGAGAGCTTCACAGATCTCCCGTCTTCCTACCTTGGGGCTGATGTAGATGAAGTCCAGAGGTACTCACATTAAAATGTCAGAAATCAGACATCAAAAATCTGAAGTCAAGACACATGACAGAGAACAGCGGTGACAATGGTCTGTCAGAGAACAAGTTCTTGAAAAGGATTTCTGTTCGGGCCTATAAAAAGCCGGGCGACCTTATTAAGCATAACCAGACTCTTTAAACTGCTTAATGACTGTCGTAATCACGGTACCTGCTTGGCTGGCTTAAAAAATTCCGCTGCCACATTTGAAACACTTTTCCAAACTCTGTTCTCCAAGTTAGCGTAAGTGAGGCTCTTAAAAACAATGCACAGGGGGACGCAAAGCCATCTGACTTTAATCCATTCTCTTGCGAGCCTGTGAGGTGGTGGTGACTCAGGGAGAAAGTATGTCCCTACAGGTCATTCTTCAGGAGGTGAGGTACGCTGCCATTTCGGTGGACGGCCGCCTCTCCCTGTGTCGTTAATGGTCACCGCACACAGAGGTTTATGAGTCCTGCTCCCTGCATTATACACAGCCTCCGATCCGTTTCCCACGCTCTGGCAACTGTCTGCAACCAGACCCCAGTCCCCACGGCGGGGGGGGCGGTCACGGCGCTGGAGAGAAAGGGCCCATCGAGGTGTATTTTCCATTGTGGGACAAGGTAGGTCATAGCTTCTTTGGAAACGGGGAAGGGTGCCTCGGCCACGTCCAGGAGATGCCTTTAGCAGACCCGTGTCTGTCTGCGACATACACGGCGAACCTCAGACACACACGCTCTCGGTGAATGGCGTGTTCTAGTCTTTTCCCGACCCTTAGGCCACAGTGTGGAGGAATGCCTTGGGTGTGGTGAAGGCGAGACTAGCACCGTCCTTATTTTTCTCGGAAATATTGAAGGGAGCCGGCGGGAGCTTATCTGTCCTCTTCCCTTCGCAAGCGGGACCCTTGAAAGGCAGAGACCCGGGTTCCTGCAGGAGCAGCCCCGCGTCTGCGCGTCTGAACCGCGTATGTTCCATGTACCTTCTAGGTCACTCTGGCAAACATCCCAGACGTTCAGACTTCATTTTCTTCCCCCTGCTGCTTCCGCGCTCCGTGCTAACTACCGTTAGCAGACATAAAGCTCCCTGCGATTCTTTCCTCAGGACGAGCTAGAGGAAAACTACCAATTATAGCCAAGAAGCAGTCCTTCACACACACGTACACATTGCAGTGTGGGCTGGAAACCAATTGGAAATGTTTTGATTTGCCCTTTAAGGCCAGAGGCAGGCACTTAAGGCAAACTCCTGAGATGTTTGGAGGAACAGTTATACTAAATTTAGCATCCTAACCAGCCAGTTGGCATAGATGTAATGAAAGATTTAAAAGGAAAGAAAGGGGCGCCTGGGTGGCGCAGTCGGTTAAGCGTCCGACTTCAGCCAGGTCACGATCTCACACTCTGTGAGTTCGAGCCCCGCGTCGGGCTCTGGGCTGATGGCTCGGAGCCTGGAGCCTGTTTCCGATTCTGTGTCTCCCTCTCTCTCTGCCCCTCCCCCGTTCATGCTCTGTCTCTCTGTCCCAAAAATGAATAAAAAACGTTGAAAAAAAAATTTTAAAAGGAAAGAAATTTAACCCTCGGGGAACATAAAGAAATTTAACCCGCAGGTGATGAAAAGAAGTCTACTAACAGACTAATACTTTTTTTTTTTTTAAGAAGATGCTCCAGGAATACAACCTCCAGGGGTTGTAACTGTCACTCCTTCCCTTCGGATGGCGTGTGAGATTCCTAATTGTTATTCGCGGAAGATTTGGGTTGCCGACTGGGCTTCGGGGTCCCATGGCACTTCAGCCAAAGGATATAACGCAATCCGAACTGCATTAAAACTACACACGGAAGACACAGAAATCGGGAGTTACGTGTACGGAAACCTGTCGCATCTTCCTTAGCGGCTTGAGTAACACACAGACTCACCAGATGGGGAAGAACCGGGAGACCAGATACTTAGCCAAGTGGAGGGCGTGGGAAGCCACGACCAGCTCCTTCTGTAGCGTTTTGTTGGCTTTTCTTTCATTTTAGTTTTCTCCCCTTTGGTGGATCTTAGAGCCAGACGTTAATTTCCACCACTCTCTTGGGTCTCCCTTTCAGGTTGCATTATTGACACCCTTGTATACAAATAAATGATATACCAGGGGCGCCTGGGTGGCGCAGTCGGTTAAGCGTCCGACTTCAGCCAGGTCACGATCTCGCGGTCCGTGAGTTCGAGCCCCGCGTCGGGCTCTGGGCTGATGGCTCGGAGCCTGGAGCCTGTTTCCGATTCTGTGTCTCCCTCTCTCTCTGCCCCTCCCCCGTTCATGCTCTGTCTCTCTCTGTCCCAAAAATAAATAAACGTTGAAAAAAAAAAAAAAACAACAAATAAATGATATACCTGAAGGGCAGTCTTGTTGGGTTTTGCTTAAGATTTCAGTTGATTTTAAGCGATTGTCTTTGATGACATTTATCCCCCCCTACTGTCCTTGGACTTTTTAAGATAGAGTCCCCATGGCTCTGAAAACAAAACACACACATAGAAAACTCTTGTCATGTATGAAGTACCAATGGTGCTTGGGAAAGAATGGCTCTACTATCAACTAAAAGATGTTTCTTCAGTCATACGATTCTTTGCCCTTTATAACAGAAGCAGAGGTATAAACAATAGAGGAGGTATACCTAACAGGGATGTGCTCCAGATGCCAGCATGGAAAGAATCAAATAGTAAGCGAGTGAGTCTGAAGTCTACAGGGAAATGGAGCAAGGCTGGTGGAAGAGACTGCCACCAACACTGCTGCTTGGCCCAAGGTGGGTCCCCACGAAGTATGCATGTATGCACTTGAAAGTTTTTTTGAGAGAGTGTGCGCACGTGCGTGTGAGCGGGGGAGGGGCAGAGAGAGAGAGGATCCCAAGCAGGCTCCACACTCAGCGCAGAGCCCGATGTGGGTCTCCATCCCGTGAAGCGTGAGATCACGACCAGAGCGGAAAATCAAGAGTGGACGCTCAACCGACTGAGCCGCCCAGGCGTCCCTCCCACGAAGTATTTAAATAGAAGCTGGGGGGGGGGGGGTTGCTTGCAGTGACCTGAAAACGTGTGTAAATGAAGAAGAAAAGATCTAGTTAACAATTATGAGTAAAAGGCTGCAAACCCAGGAGCATAGCGACCAGCGTGCATCCACCGCCAGTTAGTGTCTCTATTTGAATTTTCCTTCCTCGCCAGGAAGGGGCAGGGGACAGCAGGGCCCTGAGCCCCGTGTGGGTTCCTGTTGGAGGAGGTGGGAGGATGGTCAAGGGCAGCCCAAAGTGGGCAGGGTGCGACTGTGAACCCCCGTCGTTCTTCAGAGCTTTGCCCCAGGGATGCCGGGAGAAGGAGCAGTTTACATCAAGGCACTTTTGTTCAGCTGCAAGGCGGGCGGCTTGACTGCAAATCGTGCAGAAGTTACAAGTGAACTTCAGCGCGTGGGAGTCCCACCCTCTCGCTTTGCAGGTGAGGCGGCTGCGCACAGAACGTGTTGGGACGCTCTGGAAGACCGAGGAAGCATCAGTGGCAGAAACACAGCCACAAGCGAGGTCTCCCCTTTCCCGCGTTTAACGCATGTATCGACCATCTATGATGATTGCTCAGAAACTGTGTTGGTATTATTTCCCTCATACTGTGTACGTCTATAGATGGGCATTCTTCTCATGAGGGTGTTGGTTGTTTTTGAAAATGTAATTAATGTCAAGAATTGTTTTGAAGAGATTTTGTTAATGTATCACAGCATAAAAATCTTAGAGTGGCACGCATCCTTCGCTTCTGGGGTGCGGTTTAATCACTCAAAACTTGATTCCTCCTCCTGGTATGCTATGTTTTATTACAAATAAATACAGTATCTCAACATCCTCCCCATCACTGATGAATACTTCTCTACCTAGAAAAATAATCAGTACGATAGGCAAGACTCTGCCATTACAATGCTGAAAATTTGCCTTCAAGGGGCGCCTAGGTGGCTCAGTCGGTTAAGCATCCAAATTCGGTTCAGGTCATGACCTCGCGGTCCGTGAGTTCGAGCCCCGCGTCGGGCTCTGTGCTGACAGCTCAGAGCCTGGAGGCTGCTTCGGATTCTGTGTCTCCCTCTTTCTCTGCCCCTCCCCCACCCACCCTCCGTCTCTCAAACGT
Organism: Herpailurus yagouaroundi; assembly: GCF_014898765.1. Taxonomy (NCBI): domain Eukaryota; kingdom Metazoa; phylum Chordata; class Mammalia; order Carnivora; family Felidae; genus Herpailurus; species Herpailurus yagouaroundi. The sequence goes on along the minus strand of NW_024412405.1, from coordinate 6,102,092 downwards.
AAAAAAAATCGCCTTCAAGTACATCTATAGCATAAATACCACAAACATTATCCGAAACCAACTGGAAACCAAAACCAGCGGAACACACAGGTTAATGTCCTTTGCACAACAGCAGCAAGTATGTTTCCTTTTGAGGCATCTGACGCCGTATTTGCTTCCCAAGGAAAGAGTAGGGTGATCATCCTTTTATTACACACTTTAGAGAAACGACTTTTACTTCTCTGGGTTGTTTTTTAACTTTCACTGATTCTTCTCTGGGTTAGGATCAGAGACTGACAGCAAGGTGCACAGCAGTTACCTGGTGACTGATAGTTTGATTTTTTTCTGATTTCCACCGGGCGCCTTTATCACAGTGTTCGAAGGGGCAACTGTTGTGCCAAAAAGGAACCTGACAATTGAAGAGTGGGATGGAAAAGTGGCGGGTGTGGAGAGCACAGGGACTTTACAGCAGCCTGCTTACCTTTCAGACAGAACTAAGAGCACCTGATTGTGACAACCTCCGGGAGAAGTTTCTGTAAGCGTCCTTCCCACCAGTTAGAAAGAATACAAGTGGGTGCATTTCACTTCTTAGTGGAGTTCGGCTTGCCCAATTTGGGAAACACAGTTTCGAAAAGAGGGTGGAAACAATGAGGTGGGGTGTTTGGTAATTTAAGCTGTAATCTCGCAAAGGCCACGATGTAAGTTGCAAACGCAGTACTTACTTGGCTGTTCTTTCATTTTACCCAGACCGCTCATTAGTGATACTGGCATGTAGGGTGGAACTTTCTGCTTAGTCACTTGGCTGTAAGTTGTGCCCTGGAACTTGGATTTGCCGTGAAGGGGCAGGTAGGCGCCGCGGAGGAAAATGATGGAGTGGATGGAACTATTATTCCAGCGCCACCTGAAATCGTGGGCTCCTGGAGAAGCCCGGGGCGGGGAGGAGGGGGAAGGAAAGCATTTATGCCACAAACATTTCTTTAGTACAGGTACGCTAGGAAGATGCTGCTGAGATCGCTGCCTCTAAAACCAGCCTTTCGTGAGGCGTTCTTGGGGGGAGGGTGGGGCTTTTCAAACACTGGAATTCTTCACTTGGCTGGGGCTGTGATCTGTGGCTAGACAGTCTGGAGCATCGGGCTCCTCTGTGCTGGGGCCTTCCCCATCCGGACGCACCCCCCTCCTAAGGTAAGGAGGGGCCCGAGGTAACGCAGCCAGAGATCTGAGCACTTTCTGGTCACCGGTAGCCGCTTCTGCCCTGTCTGCCGCTCTGCCCTCCACACCTGCGGGTGAGGAAGGTCTCCCCGGAGGGTGGGGAGTCAGTCTGCAGATCAGTCTTAAGACCCCAAGCCCACCAGCGCAGGGGAAGACATCCCCAACCCCCGGCCATCTTCCCCAGGAAGGCCAGCATTGAAAACGCGGTTAAAAGTCACCACTGGCCTCTGGCTTGCTTCAATCTGGTGTCACAAAGCATGGTTTCATCAGCGCTAACGTCGTACAAAGGACATTGGACTCCTTCCTTCCTTCCGGGACCCTGCTGTGAGGAAAAATGAAGGCTTCGACAGCAAACTGCTTTGCTTGAGTGGAAACTAGATTTGGAATTAGGCGTTGAGATAACTAAAGTCCATTTGCCTGCCTCCCTTTCCTCTGGTCACTTACTTAGGTCACTACTCGAGACTGGGGGATCCAGGGAGACTAGGGAGGTTTTCTGTTCAGGGTGGTTAGGACTTTACAAAACTTTATGATCAGATGATTTTGTGAAATGTGAGCTCGAGTTTTATGGGGAAACCAATGGGCTCCCTCGTGGCCCTCTGCAAGGTTCACATTCACGTTATGCGAGTGTCCTGACTGGGAAAAAATGGGCACACAGGTGCCCACGGGCAGAAGTCTCTGGATAACTGTTAATTATAGAGAAACAGAGCAGAAAGCAAATTAAAATAAGCGAAAAAAAGAAAAAAAAAGAAAAGAAAAAGGAAGGAAAGGAAAATACTTTGAAGGCGCTTTTTCCATAGGAAAAAAATATTTTATTTTTTTAAGAACAAATTCAGTTTGAAACAGACGTGGAATGGGACCTCACGGATTCCGTTTCTGGGGGCTGACTGCAATGTGGAAGGAGGCTGGAAACCTAGGACAGGCCATTAAAATAAAATGAAGAAAGAACAAAAATATTTATAACTCAAGCATAATACTGTGTTACTTACAAATTGGACAACGAAATCTTAAATAAATATCCATGGTACATAATTACGGCACAAATATGCAGCAATTTGGCAACCTTTTATACCGTTTTTCTTTTCCTCATTACAGTGCAAAGGGGGGAAAGACACTGCCGTTTAACAAGCTGTAGCTAAATACATTGCAAAATTCAGATTTTATACAAAACATCTTGCTTAGACTTTATAAAAAACCAACATTGCTCTATGTACACAATCTGGGTAAGAAAAGCCATTTCTGTCTTGTTTTCATGTGTATTTTTATTAAAAAGGTGAATAAGGCTACTGTAACACCCCGAATCCATATACAGTAAAATCTGAACCCTATTTACAGCATCTTCAGTTAAACGTTACGGTGCAAATTCCAAAGTCAGGTGACTAGGGATGAGAATACAAGCAAGGCATTTACAGTAACTTTCCAAAGCGGCACCAACTTCAAACAAAGGGAGAGTTGGTAGATTGTCATATTCTGCACCAGACACAAAACAGACGCACAGAACACTTTTCCATTGGTTGCAGGTAACTCTTCATCGAATTCATCTGATTTTTCACAGTTTAGCATATAACCAAAAGGTAGCCAACCGATGAGACACATTTGATTTCATTAAAATCAGACTATTTCCCATGTTTCCCCTTCTTGCCCCTCTCCCCCATCCGAAAGGTAATTTTTGATGGCTTACAAGAAAATCTTGTACGAATGCACGTAAAGGAGAGGGTGGGGTGATGGAAAGAATTACATATGTACTGTGGCTGGTCACCATGGCAACCCTCCACAGAACTATGATATAGATATATATAATATATATTGTAGATATATATTATACATATATGTACACATGTATACCACTCACCCACTCACACACACACACACGCACTTTGGACCAACATCATTTTCAGGTTCAGGAAATAGAGAAGGAATAATTTCGGTGACAACTCATTTTTGCAGGCATTCACTGGAGGTCTGAGAACCTTAAAATGCTGTTGCTACATTTTTTTTTTCTCCCAATTCAGAAAGCAAAGTGTTACCATAGTAACGGGACTATGTTAAAGATGTCTATTTTGCATAGCACATAAAAAGTAGGTTTCCTGTTTACTCGTTTTGTTTCCCAAAAGGGAGGGGGCGGGGAGGGGGTGGGGGAAGGGGGCCGGAGCTAAACTTTCAGCCCTAAGCCCCCTCTGAGGGGACCCGGTGGATTTTAGCGAACACTTCAGCCATAAGGCAAGGGAATACACAACACAGAAATGAAATGCCGGAACATCTTGCCACTGTTAAATATACGATGCGGTAACATCCATTTCCTGGTATGCAGGGCTTGTATTTCCTAGTCTACGGTTACGTGAGATGCCTTCAGAGGACTGGGTTATTTTTGTATTTACTCCCGTTATTGTTATTTTTGGAGTGATGTTGTTTTTCCCAGATGGAGCTGTCCAATTTTTCTTTTTTTAAGCACTGAGCGTTGGGACCACGTAATTGCCACAAGTGAATTTCACGTCTTTCTGGTGTGATTTGTGTGCAATCTTAAAATATATATTAGTACAAATCTGTCAGTTCCTATCCCTTGTGTTCTATATACCTGTTATAAATACGTGCCATCTTCCTCCCCCCTCGACATCATGATTTATTTCCGTCTTAAGGACTCAAAGAAGTTCGCAGTATGCGTCACCTGGACACAGCGTGCGGGCTGTGGCCTTGCTCAGTACCTCCGCGTCCGTCCTTGCAGCCGGACAGGACAGCACCGCCATAAACCAAAGTGTCGTGAGGCTCAAGTGGGGGTGCGGGGGGAGGGCACTGGCGGGCCCCCCCCCCCCCAATCTGACCTACCTTTCACATAGGAGAATGCCTCAATAACATGGATGATGATGGAATCACAGCCTGTTTGACCTTTGGCTTGTAAACTTCTAGCTCAGATCCGGCTCTCTGCTGTTCTCCTAAATGCTTTCCCTGTGTTTCATAAAATGTGATCAGTATAGCAGCTGAGTCTGCTTCAGACATCATCCAAAGCCGACCGACTCTCCTACAGCGCCGAGGCCGTGCGCCTTATTGCCAGTACGACAACAGTCCTGCCCAGATCTGTCATCGGCGGCCCTCCCGGCCCGCCCCTCTACGACAATGCCCCTTTGTCCTACCCAGCGGAGAGAGACTGTGCTCCTCCTGCGCGTTGCCATTTGATCGGCGGATCCCTTCCAAGGCGCCCCACCCCACCGCGTGCGTGGTGTCTCCTACTTGCCTCTTAAAACCTCAGCCAACCAAAGTGCTGTGCTACCTAATTGGGGTTCCCCCTCGACTTTCTGCTCCTGACGCACCAGCAGCAGCGTTGAACTGCATTTGCAGACAGCCCTCCCCACCCCCACCCCCATCCCGGCCCGCCCCCTTCCATGAGCTCCTGGTCTTTCTGGTCTTCCGCAGCTGAAGGCTCCTTAGTGGCAGACGCAATTTCTAGAAGTGTAGGACCCATCGGCTCCAGCTGCCGTGGTGCGGGGGCAGGAGACTCCCAAGGTGAGTGTGCCAGCAGTGATGCGGGGTGTGGAGTGAGGGGCTCGCGCTGCGGGGCCCCGGAGGTCGGCAGGGGTGTGTGCAACGGTGAGGACTGGGCGCGGGACCTCTGAAAGCCTCCCCCAGCCAGAGGTCTGTGTGACAAGTCCGGACGCTCCTCGGGAGGGACGCCCAAGGCAGAAGGCGGCGTTTCCAGGCCCCGCGGCCCCCGGGGGACACCTGCCCGGATGCTCACGGCTCGCCCAGCCCCCCCCACGCCCGCTGCCGCTCTGTCGCCCTCGGCTTCCTGCAGGCCCAGGTGACCGCGGCGCATGGCTTGGAGGTGGAGGGGGGAGGGGGGCGCTGCGGTCCCATCGGGCACCTTCCACGCCAGTCTCCCGGCCGGCGGTGGGCGTCTGTCTTCACCGCGGTCCGGACGCTACAGACTAGGTAAGCTGTCCAACTCAACAGGGCTCTTCCGAGAAGGAGTGCTCCCTCTCCCCCGCCGTGCTCCGGTCCATTCGAGACACGGGGGGGTCATCAAACCCTCCTCGGGGCGGTGGCGGGACAGTGGGCTTCCTCCGGGAAAGCGAAGGCACCGCCGCGTCTCAGACCTTGTAGTAAATGTTCGCCGGGCTCTGGGGAGGCATCTCCTGGACTATGTACACGGGGTGCCCGTAGTCCCCGCTGACCTTCTCGTAGTGGGGGCAGAACACACTGTCCGCAGTCCTCAGCGGGATGATAATGTCACTGGGCTCCGAGCCGCTGTTGTTGCCGCTGCGCTTGGGGGTGGCCAGCGTGCTGAGCGACAGCGTGGCCGTGTGCTGCGGCGAGTGCTTCCTGTGTCTCCTCCGGTACTTGAGCAGGAGCACCACCAGCGTGATGATGATGACGATGAAGATGATGCATCCTGAAGCAATCCCTGCGAATAAGGCCACTTCGGAACCGAGGATGTTGTTCCCCGAATGCCCGGCACTGCTGCCGTCTGTGCTGGAACCTGCGGCCGGGGACGGAAAGGAGCGGCCCAGTTACTGCTGTCCCTGCTCGGATGGCAGCCCCCCAGCCTCGGTTCCCAGCCGCGCACACCCGGCAGGACGTGGCGATCGCCCCAAAAGGGGACACGGACGGGACCCGGGCTCGCCGGCCGCTCTCAACCACAGGTGTCCCCATCCGTCCACCCTTGGGGACAGGAGGGGACAGGCTCCCACGCTTCCGCCCCAGGTCCTAAACCGCCGCCAGCCACAGCAGGTGGACACAAAGGAAGCGGCCACCTCTGGGGCCAGGGCTGACTGCCGTGCGCTGGCCCCCTTGCCCCTCTGGGCGCCGGCCTTCCCGAGCATCTCCTGCCGCCTGCTTTCTATAGACAAGCCCTGCCTGCTGCGCACTGAGGGGACCCTGGGGCCCTGGGAACACATGCCGCTCGTAACTCGCTTGTATTATTTGGTTTACACCTAAAATATATTGGGAAGGCAGCAGAAACACTCACGCTGAACACGCTGCCAACCCAAATGGGAAGCACTAAAAACTTGCCTGGCATCATTAGATTATCCATTTATCGGAGTGTCATAAGAATTTGACACATCTTGCCATTGAAAATTAGAAACAACAGGCTCCCTCCATGATGCTTGTAAAGCGGGGGAAGTGGCCTGCAGATGCTGACTGCACATGCCACCAACAGGCACGATGGTCCCTCACACGAGACTGCTGACGTCGGGGAGCAGCTACCATACGGAAATGTCATTAGCGTGGAAATAAATACGTAGCTATCTGCTCAAGGACCGGTACGAAAATGAAATTCAATGGCGGCCAACTTTATCCTGTATTCTAAACTTCAGCCAGTGATCCGACTGGTATTTTATTTTACGCTGAAAATGTGAAACAAAAATGTCAACAGTAACCACTCGAAGAACACGGCATTATGCGATATTTTAAGATGCCACCACCTAAAATGTAGAGGAGGATCAATCAGGCTCTTTGTGGATCAGACATAATTAGGCGAGGTATTAGAACATTAATTACATACATGTGAATATCAGCTCTACTCTACTGTTGCAACAGGCACGATTAAGTGTCTCCAATAAAAATAACCTTGGTCTGAGTGAGTAGTGCTCATAATTGGCACTTGCATCTGATAAATTCTACTCTTCTGAATGGGAAACTTCCGTGGGAAGGCGCAATTCTGTTCTTATCGAGCCGTTAATAACAAGTACCTGCGAGCAAAGGTTACTGACTTGGGGAACTACAAGTTAATCCACTAGTATCCAAGGGCTTGGACTCTGTTCTGCCTCTTGCTCACGGGACCCACGGACGCATCCACACACACTCACGCTGCCATACCTGGATTTGGTTTGACAAAGGGACTTGTCGTTGAACTTCTTCCATTTGTACCGGCTTCTAGTTCTGGGCGTCGTGTCGGATCATTATGCCTGGTTGACCCAGCAGAACTCGCATCTATACGAGGAACAAATGATTACTTATAGCCCAGATACCTAATGAGATCTAGCTCTAAGAACTGCCGCGTGTCAATCTCAAGAGGCACAGACAGCAATGAACGTGAGATTCTTTATGCAAAGTGCTGTGACATACAAGAATAGAGTTCTCCTTTTAAAACGGAACGGTGGTACTACTTAGGTCAGAGGTTCAGATCGTGAGGCCATCTGTGGAAAATATAGGGATTCTTGCATTTGGCACGCAGAGCATTGCAGATGACATTTCAATTTAAATGAGCAAGTTGACTGACTACTATACCAATTTCTAATTAGAAGAATAAATCTTTCTGCACAATAGGTTATCTGTGTGGGAAAAGGCTCAGTGAACTAGTCTTCTGTACTCGAGATGCAGAAATGGGCCAAATGGCAGAAACCTAAGTTTTCACTCTGGGTAGTGTAATTTTTTTGAACCAAAGAGGTGTTTTGCTTTTAATAAGGAAAAAAAAAAAAGTGTGTATAGAGATACACGTACACACACATATGGCAATGGACGTTGTACCTGGCTGACCTTAACTGTGAGAAGAAACTCCAATAAAAGAAGTTTGTTACACCGACTTGAGGAAATCTGTCAGTGGCTCAAGGTGCAGAGAAAGATGTGCTTTCGAAACTAGGCTACGAGTGCATGAAGGTGGGCGTTCACGGCATTGGTGCCACACTCGTTGGGGACTCAACCAGATTATGGTGGCTTCATGGAGCAGACGGTCTTTACCTTGTCCAACTTTCATGAGGATCTTCATGGCTCTTGTCTGGCACACCCCTCCCTCCTGGTTATCCAGGCCCTCCAAAGACCCATTTGATGTAGCTGATTAAAAATAAAATGGACAAAACAAAAAAATAAAGAAAAATCAGGAAATCAATAAGCCAAGTTTACATGAACATGAAATGTCTGAAAACAATTTGAAAAATAAGAATTCACTCTTAGTCACAAGTTTTCGGAAAGTATGGGATGCTGAAAGCCAAAAAATAAAAAATAAAGAAAATAAAGAAAAATGGATCCTGTCAACACCGCTGCACGTATGCTATCTGGTTTCAAGTTCACTTAAGCGCTTTCTCCTTCCTTCAGAATCAACTGATTTAGGGTCAGTCCATACATAAAAGGGACAGGACCTTCCAAAAAGCTTACTATTTCAGGGTCGGCCTCAAAAGAGCAAAGTAGTTAACACAGTAACTTTAAAATGTGGTAATCATCGCACAACACCTGCTTCCTCTACTACAGATTTCCTGCTTCGAGAACAATTAGCTCGATGCTCCCTGTTTGCCAAGCATCCAAGTTCGGTAAACACTAAAAGAGGAGACTCCCACACCCCCTCCTTTTCTTTCCCCGCCTTATGTGAGATGAAGAAGTATGTTAGGATTCAGGTCTTCCACTTCTGAAGTTTTCTCTCCATCATTTTGCACTGGACTGGAAATAATAAGTGTGTTATCATTACCAAGACCGACCTCAGACAGACTCTTCAACCAAGCTACCTGCTGGAGCACAGCTTGACTGACAGAGGGGACCACGCGCGCCCTCTGCTCTGTCAGGGCCCTGGGGCAACCCTGGGGTATGAGGGGAGATTGTGCAGTACCCACTTGCCTCCTGTTTAGCTCGAGTCCCTTCCCATTTCAAGAGGGAGGAGGAAGGACAGGACATTTGACCACTGTCAGTACTTTTAAACAAACAGCCTATGCTCCACTGTGTGTAAACACGTTGCTGTTGCGTCTCCTTAGGACGGTGAGTTCTCTGAATAGCGTTGTGACTAAAGCTGTAAAAAGACTGCCAGGTACTTTGCTAAGGAAGAGGACTTAAATTGCAGGTCAAGTTCCAGAAGAAAAAGAAGGTGGAGGGTGCTAGACGTTTCCATTCTTCCAAAGTTCAAGGGGCAAGGAACAGAAGTGTTTCATATACATTTCTGTGCGGTAAATCATTCTCTACTTTGATTATCAAAGGCTGGTCTACTAACACTGTACTTTTCAAGGCACGGAAACAGGGACAGAATTTCTGGTAAAAATACATCCAAAGGCACTCTTTCAATGGGTTGTTTGTTTTCCAAATGGTGGACCGGCCAGCAAGGTCTACATGCACACATAGCAATACGTGGGCTACAGAGTTACAACTTTTACTTTCACTGCTTTGAAAAACAATGGCTGCTTCTTGTGTGTATAAATATCTCTGTGCTTATCTGAGTGTTTCCTTAAAGTTTACAGTCTTACGATCAGACCTCACTCCTCCGCTGACACTGGTGCCGAGTTTCTCCTGGGAAAATGGGCAAAATGGCCATAATCATTCTGGGGGTAAAAAGTAGACAGTCTCCTCTTGTAGATTGTTGAGAAAATGTTTGGCAGAGAAGTTAAAACAAATACCTAAAAACTTTACATGCCTCTGTGAATCTAATAAAAAAAAAAAATCATTTTTTTCCTTCCCCATTTCTCCACCCGCTTTCTTTTTTCCCTCCTCCAGACAGTTTCCTAAATTTCGAAGGGTCCTTTCCTCCCAAAGCCATGAAACAGTGTGGCTGTCTACGTGCAGGCACTGTTTGAGGGCAGGTGCAGAACAATGCTGTCATCTCTATTTAATCTTTCTCAAAAATTAGGATATGTTTTCATGTAGAAACCCTGGAAAGCTGAGGTCTAGCCAATGGCTTCAGAAGTTTACTTAATTCAAATGGAATCTCAATGTTTTCTATGCTGTAGGCACATAAATGCACTTTCATGCAAAAGTGCACCCAAATGCACAGCGAAATGACCTCTTTCTGACTAACGGCTTAACAAATATGTTAAAAATACGATCTGAAGGGTGGTGCACAGAAAAGGGGGGGGGGGGGGGGGGGGGGGGGTAGAGCTTTGTTTGTTTGAACCTGGAGGTCAAAAGGTCAAAGATTCAGATCTGAAGGAGAAAAAACAATGAATACCAGAGTGGGTAAGACAAGACGTGGTAGAGAAGAGTCACCGTGGAACAGAATTCAAACCTGCGTCCTCAAAGATAAAAGCTTCTGACTGCTTCTACCAAGTCCATTTGGAAGCAGGAGGGCTGCACCTCATTTGGGTGATTTTTTCTTTTGATTTTAATTTGTAGGTCACTGCCCTTTCTGGATACCAATGCTTCCGTGCAGAGTGCTTGTGGGTGTGCCCTGAATGCTGTCCAAGTGACCCCCAAATGTAGAGAGCTCCAAGAATTCAAATTAAACTGCAATCTGTAATTTAGCATCCACAGACTATAAGATGGTAGGAGGAAAACTGTGTAGCCGGAGAATGAATCTGCTCTCCATTTTTAACAGTTGAAACTTTTTTTTAATTCCGTGAGGGAGGAAGAGCCTTCAAGCCCTGAGCTGCACAGAGAGAAATAGGAGCTTGTGCCTTTGTCTGGTTCTTGGAGATCAGAGGCCGATGCTGGTTTGGCGGGGGGGGGGGGGGGTGAAGGGGGAGGATGGGCCAAGAGGGAGAACGCTGTGATGTGCATTCCAGACGCTTACTTTGTTCCCCTTTAAGTCAACTTGCAAGTTGCAAAGGTGACTGGAAGATATTGGAAAATTCATTACTAACGTTAACACAGCATCCCAGATACCTGGTTGTTTAAAAAGGGAATGAACTATAAAATACAGCTGGATGTTTGCTGTGAAGGAGTTTTGCCCTGCCGTATGGTAGCCATGACCCGAGCAGTCCCAGAAAGCCTGGTTGGAAGATGTCAGCAACCAACTGAAGCTTCAGAAGGTTAGCTTTCTAGCAAGCATAGAATAATTTAGAGTGACTTGAACTTACTTTGTATTTGATTCTGTAATGAAAATTACCCTCACTCTTCCCTATGACCTCCTCAGCAGGAAGTGTAGGGAGCATCGTTCTCATTCTAGTGGTCCTCCTGTCCCTTGCCTTGAGCAAGGACACTGACAAGTGTCCTGTCCTGATAGCACCTCCTTATGGCAGTCAGCTCTGAAATAAAGCCACAAGATTAATCCTCTGAAGGCATAGTAGTGGCTCACTCTGAAAGACAAGAAAGTGCTAATGCTTGGGGAGAAAATCTAATTCCATTTCAGGAGACAATTTGGCAATATTTTTTATTGTTGATCTGAATGTATTAGGAATTTTTGACTTAGAGAGAGGGTAAAAATTTTGCTACCTCATTATCCTTCGCTTTTCTTTGTATCTACCAACATTATCTAATGCTGCCACAATTATAGTATTCCTAAATAGATGAAATTGCATTTAATCATTTGGAGACAGAAAAAATAACCCTGTTATACCTAAGCTTTTAGTGCCCATTTTTTTGTTCTTGGTCTAGAGAAAATATAGACTTTATAAAATTAAAAATTACTAAGCAAAGTTTCTCCATCCAGTTAGAAAATGGGCTTAATAAAGATACATGGGCATTTTATAGCCTGCTTTTAAAGGCTTCTGCTTCAGGGATCTAATTGCATGTAGTAAGTATACTGAAATTACCAGATTATTCCCCTGGGGCCTGATTTCCAGTGGGTGGAGATCATTACTCAGCAAAAAAGTACCCCGAGTTCTCACTGCCTAAAAGTTCTTCACATCTGAAAACTGCACTGCCCCACATCTGTGTCTTCCCATGAATTTGTACACGGACCTATATCTGCAGCTCCTACTCCCTGGGAATGGTACACTGGTTATCCAGGGACAAAAAAGAGAACCGGTGAATAAAACAGACTAAAGGGGCAAGAATCTTTCTGGCCGTGTTTTCTAGACTGTGCCCACAGCCCCACGCCCCGGGAGGCTCCACTCTGTGGCACTGGCTTTGGGCGGTTTTCAGTCTATCACTTCAGTAACCTTGTGCTAATCAGATGGAGGAGTCACTGCTGGGTTGGTACCGTTATATGGGTCTCATTCACAAGGAGGTCAGGAAGGAGGGCAGCACAAAAAAAGTCTGCAGGATAATATAACATCACTAGGAAGGAATTCTTGGCTATTCTGGAAAGGATGAAAAAACACACTCATACTATGCAGGTGATTTCAAACTATTCTCAAATGTAGCTTCCTGGGATGGGGCAGAGAATGGACGGACACTCAAAAGCAAACCATTTTATCCACTTTATCAAAGCAGTCTACCAAAGGAGAGACAGATAATAAGCACAGAGGATCAGGAAAGCCACAGAGATCAGTTTCCTAATAAGAATAGAAACTATAATGTATATAAAGCTGCACATATTTGCTCTTACTTGATGATGAAACAAATAGCACTTTGTGACAATTCTCTATCAATATCATCCTCTTTGCATGACTTTCTTCCATGCATGTCATGATATGCTGGCCCTGGTAATTCTGATTTCTTAGGGCCGGTCTTCCTGCACGTGGGTCTTTCTCCTTAAGCTCAACACAGACTCAGAAGAACCAGAAGCCTATCACCTGACAATCTGAGGAACCCAAAGCAGCAGAATCAAGTAGGAAACAGAGAAAGCCATGACCTTCAAATAAACATGATACACAAACAAGCTTACTGTCTTCTACCAGGGCTCGCAATTCTTGGAACGTCTAAAGGCTAAAAAAGCTGGAGTGAGATGTGTAGGTTGAAAACTAAGGAACCCGATAAAAATGTAATCGATGACTGTGAACATATAAACCCGGAAAACTTAGAGCATTGTCCTTAACACCCTGACAGCAATTCAAAGTCAAAATGTCTAGTATCAAAACAGCGATTTAATTTCTAGATATCAAGGTAGTTCGATGCCTTGGATATCACAAGGGTCCTTTCAGATACTGAGGAGAAAGATTCTAAACATGGACATGATAGAGTTCAGTGAGTGCCAAAAACAAATGCCTTTTTCTGTAATTAATAAAAACTTCTGAAACAGAAACAACTGTATAATGTGCCAAAAGGAAGGAGAAAACGTCCCTTTTTCTAGCTTCTTTTCACGTGTTTTTCTTTGTGGATTTATAGTGTAAGAAATGAGGAATGTGTCATCATCAGTTTCCAAGGGCTTCGTTATTTCTCCTTGCCAGAACGTTCAAGAAAATTCAGCATGATTGCAAGGCAAATGGCATTTCATCCCATAATACCAAATTTGCCTTATCTTTGCTATATAAATAAATGCTTCTTAAAATGGCCTTAATTTGAAGAAAAAAAAATACAAAGGAAGGTATTTTCAAAGTGAAATATACATCCACAAAAAAGGTTGCTTTTTTTTTTTTTTAATCTCTACTTGATGTGACAGCTCTCACGGGCATTTGATTAGCTGATTTTTAGTGTGTGGGGAACAGTTCACAGTTCAAACACTGTATAAGCTACTAGTGAGGTAGGATGTGTGTGTTTCTCCCCCAAGGAAACATTGTTCCAGTATGATAAGAAGAATCACTTGAATTAAAACCACATCACTGTGGTTGTGTTTTGAAATTTTAAGGCAGTAAATCATGCATTAAGAATTAATAACTGGCTTAGCCCCAGTGACTTCTACCCAACACAATTAATTAGTTTCTCTGCTAGACAGAACGATTTGGAAAAATGAATTTAAAAAGGGAGTCACAACTTAGACCCTCCCTCTTGTATTCTAGCATTAAAATAGGAGTGAAGATACCAGGTATCAAATTTAAATGGATGCTCGTGAATAAAACAGTATAATTTTATTTTCTTAGTTTCAAATGTTCATCATGAACAATGATAGGATATTCTATTGACAGCTCAGGAAAAAGAGGTGGTTTTAAAAATGTGTTAACAACCTTGAAACAGCTTAGTAAACTTTGTGCGTTCACTAGAAGATTTAATGACCGATATTGCCACTTTATATTAATTTGGGGGGAAGAGGGGAGGTAAGAGGTTACTACGTAAACTGAGTATGAAGGTGCCAGTGTATTTATTATATCTCGTATCTCATACACCGCATGAGACTTGGACACTGAGGGAGGTCAACCTATTGAGAGAATCGTAACAGCATAGAGTCATCATATCTAGAACATAAGAAATCCTATCACAGCTTACTCAGAAAATCTTTTAACCATCAAGAACTGTATACAAAGATCAAGTTAGTGGCAATCATGAAAGATGCTAAGAGCCAGTTAGTTACCTTTGAGAACACAGTCCCGAAGAGTCACTGATTACATATGACCAGACTGAAAAGGAGAAGCAGCGACCATGTGTGAGTGTGCGTGTGTGTGCGTGCATGTGTGTGCGAGTGCATACATAAGGGGTATATGTTAGTGAAAGGAATACCCTCCGGGTTCCAGCAGTGTACTGACGTTTTTCTGACAAAGATCAAACAGTCCCAGCAATAAATTAAGTGTCCGTATTTTTACTAAAGGCCCACTAACCACATGAGACTGATTATGGGGTTGTTTACTCTGTTTCCCCTTAAAAATACTGCCTCCAACACCTTAGTGCCTTGAGTTTTAATGGAGAATTCTGTGGAGAGAAAACACCCCTTTCTAGGTCTAGGATTTTATGGCTAAAAGCTAGGATGATTTATGTATGGAATCTTTCATTAGGTAAAAAAAAAGTTTCAATAAGATCTCAGAAAACAAGTTTTCATCTAGGTATGCTTTAAGGGGATTTATCTTATTGTCACAACAATTCAGACAAAGTTAACATTCTAAGGATGTGTCAGTCAACAGTAAAATTACCTTTATACACGAGAGTCAACCTGAATATGGGCCAAAACCCACTAAAAGGAATTATGTCTTATTTATTTTTTAAAAGTTTATTGATTTATTTGAGGGGGGAAGGGCACCGAGAGAGAGAGAGAGAGAGAGAGAGAGAGAATCCCAAGAAGGCTCTGCACTGTCAGCACAGAGCCTGACACATGGCTTGGAACTCACAAACTGTGAGATCATGACCTACGCGAAATCAAGAGTCGGATGCTCAAATGACTGAGCCACCCAAGCACCCTAGGAATTGTTTTAAAAATAGGTGGCCAGGGGGCACCTGGGTGGCTCAGTTGGTTGAGTGTCTGACTCTTGATTTCGGCTCAGGCCATGACCTCACAGTTTGATAGTGTGAGCCCCACATCAGACTCTATGCTGCTTGGGATTCTCTTCTTCCTCTCTTTGCCCCTCCCCTACTCACTCTCTCTCTCTCTTTCAAAATACATAAAATAAACTTTAAAAAAAAAAGTGGCCAGATACCCATTTCAATAGACTGACCAAAACTCAAGTTAAAAAAAAAAAAAAATGGCAAGAATGATATAAGAGTTCAAAAGATAAAACATTATTCCCGGTTGCCTACATTAGCCTTACTTAAGCTCTCAGATTTGTAAAACTGAGAACTCCTGGTCAAGACACTGTGATATCATCTCATCCAAACATTCTGAACCGTGGAGACGCATGTGTTTGAGTGAATTATTTCTAGCCCACAATCCGCTGCCCACTCCTGGGTTTTTGATAGTCTTAATCATTAAGGTATCTGTGTGGAGATATGGAAATGTCTAGATCGCAAAGGGTCGGAGTACACAGTTCATGGTGGGGAGGGCGCACCTCCCCCCAACTTCTTGCTCATTCTACTGTCACTAATCAGATGCAATGATATTAATGGCCCAGTAATTGGGAGTCTGCAGCACTGAAGTGGAAAACATCCATCTGAGGCAGAGTTCATCTCTGGGTGGTAAGACTTCACTAGTGACTGAATTAATGTTTGCTGACAGTTTAGAATATAGCCCTGCGGATGAGAGAATGTGCCCCTCTCCATGGCACACGCGTTTAGATGGACGTGACGTTATTTGCTTTGACCATCTAGAGACCGCTGGTAACCCCAATAAAGTGCCCTGTCTGAATCTGCCCTACACCTGAGCCATATTCCATTCAGGGAACACATTCTATACTCTGGGAATCCAGAGCAATTTTCCACATGTTTGCTTCAATAAAAGAATACCTTCGTCTCTTGGTTCAACATCAGGAACAATGAGACTAGGCTACTTCACTGATGCAAAAAGCTGTTTTCAAAGCAGAGCTGTTGTTAGTAACACACAGCCTGGCTCCCTCCTTAATGTAATCAATTATGTTTCTTCCAGAGGTGCTGCACACCCACCCATCCACCCACCCTCCATCCGTCTGTCCGTCCGTCCATCCGCCCATCCATCCACACTGCAGCACTTGTACTTGACTAAGGAAATTTAAAGTCTCATTGCCTCTATTTGTATATTTGAGAAATTAAAAAATTTTGTAATTTTACTATTTAGCAACTTTTTATTGAGGGGCACAGCGGCACAGTCTGATTTGATTAATAAACGGAACTGACGGGGCGCCTGGGTGGCTCAGTTGGTTAAGCGTCCCACTCTTGATTTTGGCTCAGGTCATGGTCTCACGGTCTGTGGGATCAAGTCCCGTGTCGGGCTCTGTGCTGACAGCGCAGAACCTGCTCGGGGCTCTCTCTCTCCCTCTCTCTGACCCTACTGTAAGCAACGCGCATGCACTTGTACTCTCAAAAGAAATAAACTTCTTAAAGAAAAGGAATGGAATTGATTAAAAGATCTACAAACAAAGAGGCCACGTGGAAGAATTGACACACTGTTATTACAGCCGCCTTTTCTCACTGGCCCTTTTTCCTTTCCTATTGCTCATGGGATGGTCTTTGTTCGACTCTGGGGACTATGATGGAAGTTAGTTCTAGTCACACAACAGACCACAGGGCACAGGCCCTACATGTTTGAACAAGCACAGAGATCGTTCAGTATCTGGATCGTGCGAGCTTCTTGGTACCGCTATGGCACGTGTGCACACATGCCCTCTCTCTACTGTCCCTGTGTATGTGGCGTGCACACAGGCATAGTCTCTTTACAGTGCGTGTGATGGCACGCATACGTGTAAGACCTTTCCTCTCACTAGGCGAGAGACCCAGGAGCACCATCATGGACCAATGACGCTGGTCTAAGGCCCCCCAGCCCTGGTCTGAGTTTGGACTCTGGCATTTCATGGCCTTGGGAACTGCCCATACCATTGAGGAAGTACTCATGCTTTCCAACCTCTGGTTTTCTCATGGTGATAGACATTTCTCTGCCCGCGTTGTTTCTGAGACTGCAAAGTGATACAGTACGTGAAGCCACAACGCTTTCCTTTATGCGACCAAACACCTGGCCAGGGATCTCAGAATTCGGGGAACAATTGTACGACTCATAGGAACTGCACAGGTTTTCTCAAAGTGATTTTTTTTTTTTTTAATGCCTGTCTATGCCTCTTGGCTATTTTTAAAAGTGCTTTAGTTTGCTTTAAATTTTGATCTTCAAGGTGAATATTTAAAGGCTATTAAGAAACTCGTTCTCTCTCATGCTTGTATTAGGTCTCCAGTATTACTCAGTTATTTATAAGGCTAAGTGAACTTTCAAAAAGCTATAAATACAGGTGTTAGATATTAACATGCATTTTATGAAACTGTAAAGGCAGTTTTATTCTGAGCGATTCCTAAAGAATTCCACTTTTCACATGGAATCTTCTCATCTGCTCTTGTTCTGCTTATTTCGCACATGAGGTTTTTCAGCGTCTACCACCCCCCCACCCCCACCCCCTTCAACGCCTTCCCATTGCTTTAAGAGTCGGTTGTCTTTTTCTTTCCTTAGTGGTTTTTTGGGGTAAGTCCTAGACAGGACTCTCTCTGTCTAGCTTAAATGAGATAACCTGTCACACCTGCCCAGGTGACACCATTGGATGTGAACAGAGTCCCATTCCATGCTAGCCCTGTCCTTCTGCACCCTGGGGGATCCATCGGGATAATTATCCCAACGGCCATGACTCCATCAGGCCCATGAGCCCAAAGTTTCTCAGCACAATGTCCAGTTAAGCAGAAGCTGAGACTTTATTCCTCAAGTGCAAAGAACGTGAGCTTTGTTCATCTGAAATCCAACAAGGAGTCTTACTGATACATTCTGGAAGAGCCTTCAGTACAGTCAGACGACGATTTCACATTATGTTAAAAAATAATAGAAACAACACTTCTAATTATCAGGCTAATGAAATACCTTTCCCAGCCTGTCTCAGTGACAAGGCAGCCCTGACACCCTTCTCTCTAGGAGGATATTTATACCACGTTAGAATGTTGCCGAAATTATCAATAAAAACACAGCGTTTCCTTTGTGTGGCAGGGAACTGAGACAAAGCCCTGGCAAGGTTGGGGAAATGCAAGTAGAGAAACGATTCCATGGACAGAACAGTTCTCCCACTCTGTCTCTTCTGGGTCTTACAGAGGATCTGCTAACAAGCTCAGGCAATTCCACCAACAGAAAGATACAGAAATGCATGTTTCTTCGGAAAGGAAGCCCAGAGACAAAAGAACTTTTATGACACTCCACCAAGACGAAGAGAAGAGATCTTATAATTAAGTTACGCAGCATTCCTGAAACTTGTAAACTCTCTGGAGTTTCATTTTATGGATGGTTTGCAAATAACTTATACTTTGCTAGCACATCTTCCCCGCCCGCTAGCTTGCGGGAAAGCCTGGCTTCGCCCTTGGGCTCCTGCTCCTGCCTCACACACTCTGCTCCAAGGGGACCCCATGGGTTGTACTTACTGGGAGCCAACCTTGGAAATGAGCACTTTATATAGATCATGCATTTCAATTCCTGTGACCCTGCGCAGGCAGATACAGTCAGCATCCCCAGTGCACAGATGAAGAGATTGGGGCAGAGGGTGGTTAAGTTACCCGCTGAAGGGCATTCAAGGACCCACATCTGTCTGACTCCAGATGCACACCCACCAAGCTGATCTGTCGCTCTACGTGGCATGTGTAGATAATCCTCCAGACACCCAAGGGTCTGATGGACAGTCTATTACAAAGGTGACAGTTGTAGGGGCGCCTGGGTGGCTCAGTCGGTTGGGCGTCCAACTTCGGCTCAGGTCATGATCTCATAGTTCGTGGGTTCGAGCCCCGTGTCGGGCTCTGTGCTGACGGCTCAGAGCGTGGAGCCTACTTCGGATTCTGTGACTCCCCCTCTCTCTGCCCTTCCCCTGCTCACGCTCTGTGTCTCTCTGCCTCTCAATAATAAATAAACATTTAAAAAAAAATTAAAAAAAAACAAAAAACAAAAAACAAAGATGACAGTTGTAGGTTAGAAATAAACGTGTTTAAATGCTGGAATTTGGCAATTATATACAAGGTATAAAGATAAATCCTCACCCCAAAGTCAGGGGCTTGAGTGACAGGCTGATACGATCATGTCACTAAACTTGATGGAAGCATAGCTTTTGCTACGTTTATCATATAAAATAATTCATGAAAGAAAACCCATAATCATTTTACACAGGCCACACATTCTCACAGAGCTGAAAAGAAATCTACATGTACAAGGATATTCGAAAGTTCCCACAACTTTTGTGCTGGCGAAAGGTTACGGTACACCCAGTATATTTTAGTGTCAGCTGCCAGACCTACTATTCCCCGAAATAAAGAAGTATGTCGAAAACCCAAAGGGAAAACAAACCCAAAAGGAAGACAAATATAATGAATATAAATACAAATGTAATAAATGCAGGAAATGGAATCTGCTGTTCCCCTGCTTTGATTTCTGTAAGGATAGTATTCTGTTATATTTGTATGTAAGTATTTTGATTTATTTTGCAATTTTGCTCAGAAGTGAAGTCTATGCCTAAAAAATAGCAAGCAAAGCTGACTGTGGAGCCTTCCAATTTTATATGCTCTGATTTAAAAAAAAAAAATTGCTTTAGAGAACTAAACCAATGGCCTAGGAAATGGTGACTCCTGCAGACTTGTCTACTGCTCCCTAAGGAAGACCTTCCAAAGGCAAAGAAAGGGAGAGGCAGCTTTGGGAAGGACCGCTGTGAGGAGGGCAGGGTGGACGTTAAAGAACGACCTTTGATCAAACCATCGTTGGAAAGGACGACTTCCAGACTATTCCACAAGTCCAAATCTTGGCTACGGATGTGAAGTAAAACATCGTGAAAGTTACATAAGGCTAAACTGGGGCAGGGGTGGGGGTGGGGGGGGCTCGCACACGTGGTCTTTGTCACACGGCTCTGCTGTGGCCACTGTTCACTTAAAAAGTATTAACACAGCGGCACTCATCATTTGTGTCTGACTCACATAATTTTGGAGGTGGGGTGAGAACCTCTTTGTAGGTATTTTGCAAGGTCCTGTGCTGAGCCTGGATAACCAACCTGCGGAACCTTCGTGAAGTCGGATGTGGCCTAGGGCCAGAAAACTGCTGACTCATTCGGCTCTGGGTTGTCGTCTCTAAAAAGAAATTGGAAGCCAAGCACAGAGAGTATCTACAAGAAAAGTCTAGAACACAAATATGGATGAAGGCTGAGAATACAGTTAGGGAGGTTTTCCTTCTGCATTAATTGGACTGTTTACCAACAAGATAGAGCTTCCCTTAAAAATGCACACTTGAGAACAGATGGTTATTTCACAAACTTTAAAAAATGTTAAAGGCAAAATAAAAGTAACTATAGGTTACACAAAATAACGCGTACTATGCTTTTAAGGCAATTGAGACTCGGAATGTAACTGGGGTGCCTGGGGGGTTTGGTCGGTGACGGGGGTCCAACTTCAGCTCAGGCCATGATCTCTCAGTTTTTGAGTTTGAGCCCTATGTCAGGATCTGTGCTGACGGTTTGGAGCCTGGAGCCTGCTTCGGATTCTGTGTCTCTCTTTCTCCCCTCCCCCATTTGTGGTCTCTCTCTCTCTCTCTCTCTCTCTCTCTCAAATTGAATAAAACATTAAAAAAAAAAAAAAGAATATGAATGTGATAAAGAATAGGGGGCTTTTTCAGACCAAGTGGCAATAACACCCCCCTTTTGAGTCATTTAAGATTAGGAGATTTTTTGATGCAAATTAGGCCCAAGGCTAATTACTGAAATAGGTCACTTGAAAAAGTCAATTCTAAACATTTAGAAAACCCACATATATCATTTTGCCACATGTCAAAGCAAATAATCATCTATGAGAAGAACTAATGAGGAAGCGTATCATTTTGTCACTTCCTAAGGGAATTTAGTGGATACTTGGTAGGTTTAAAAATACACATCCAATTAAGAATTAATATTTACTTCTAAAACTCCAAAGGGTGGTGACTACATTCTATATCTGGTAACACTGTAAATCAAATTAAGTGTCTTTAAAGAATTCATAGCAGATCCCGTCCATTTCCGTTGGAGGAAAGGCACGTGGACAAGAGACCCTACCCTGGATGTGTGTTTCCAGCCCTAAGATGGTTTGGAACTGCAGCCCTCCATCATGGGCCATAACAACAACAATAAAGGAACATTCTAGAAAACAAATCAAAATTCAAAGAAATAAAGGGACTTTCTCCTTAAGCACAGGTGGCAGGACTGGAACCCAGGTCTCTGGGCTGCTGGTGCAGTGCTCCTGGAATCAGTTTACCTAGGGAATTAGCCAACACCTCAGGACCCCACGGGCAATCTGGACCCGTCCCCTCTGCGGTAACTCGACTCCCAACTATCCCTTTCCTTTTTCCTTTCCCTGAAAAGGAACCACACACAACGGTGATGGTGTTAACACTACTACTCTTAGTTACGAAGCTTCTGAGACGCTAAGATTTGGAGCTGAACACACTGTCCACATGACAGCATCCTCCACACCAACATTATTCACTGTCTCAAAGTGAACCGATGACCTGAAGTGTCAAAAATACATTTGTAAAGCTGAGTACTTTCCAGCCCGCTATCTTGACTGGTGCTATTTTAAGTCGAGTGGGACTCCTGGGTGTGTGTGAGTGATCGTTGGAGGTGGAAATCAGTGACTTCTAAAAATCCTGAAATTCTTGAAGAAGCCATGGAAAGTCAGCACGAACTTTTTAAACTATTTTAAAATGTGTGCCTCTCGTCTCTCACCTTCTTTCCTGGGAAAGCTGTCTATCCATGACCTCTGCTGTGGGGGTGGGATAAGAAATGAGCTTCTGGCTTTTCCCAAGTCTCTGCAGTGCCTTTCTGTGTGTGCGACTCGACAGGAGTCCCTCAGCTGCCTAGTGAGGGACAGTCCCCCAGGTTGGCCTCTCAGCCCCGGGCCCTCTCCCCAGGACCCCCCACAACCACCCAGTGCCAGCACTCAAACAGCCTCTCACCGGTTCCCACTGGAAACCCTTCACTCTATTTTAAGAAAGATTCTTTTATCCCAGGCTACCACGTGGTTTTATACAGCGAAACTTAACTCTGAGGCAAGTCCTGGAGGCCAGTGTAGCTCAGCTACCTGCTACTGAAGTTAATGATGAGTTTTTATCAAAAGAAAAACAGTAAGAGATACCATGGTTGCATAGATTAATAGTATAATTTTAAATTAAACTGTGCTTCTAATGTTTGTTTTTGAGAGAGAGAGAGAGAGAGAGAGAGAGAGAGAGAGAGAGAGAGAGAAAGAGAGAGAGCGTAAGCAAACATGAGCTGGGGAGGGGCAGAGAGAGAGGGAGACACAGAATCCGAAGCAAGCTCCAGGCTCTGAGCTGTCAGCACAGAGCCCAACGCAGGGCTTGAACTCACAAACTGTGAGATCATGACCTGAGCCCCCAGGAGCCCCTAGACTGCTTCTAAATACACACCTGTCATGTGTTGATGCCAATACCAAGCACGCAGTGTTTGTGTTCCCGTCTCGGACCTCAGACTGAAGGCTAAATCCCACCATGTGTGCTGAAATCCCACCTGTGCTCAGGGGGGGACGCAGAATGTACAGAGCCATCTTTATGAAGTCATCATTGAAAATAAAGGGGCAAAATCTGGGTCTGTTGGCTTATCTCCATGGAAGAGCCAGCTCATGGACTTGGGCTGCACACACAGTTCCAGTGACAACTCAGGAGCAGTGGGCACTCGACAGTGCCCCCTCTCAGGCACTGCACCTGCCCTCTCCCACCTCCTCTGGGCACCAGCCTTCTGTGTGAATTCATCTGAGGTAAGTTTCGGTTCCCTGCACTAAAACATTAGGGTCCTTGGTAAACAGTCTTTAAAAGTATTTTTTTTTTTAAATTTTTGAAAGCTTATTTATGTATTAGTTTGAGAGAGAGTGCAAGTGGGGAGGGGCAGAGAGAGAGAGAGAGAGAGAGAGAGAGAGAGAGAGAGAATCTCAAGCAGGCTCCATGCTGTCAGCACAGAGCCCGACGCAGGACTTGAACTCATGAACTGTGAGATCATGACCTGAGCTGAAGTTGGACACCTAACGAAGCCACCCAGGTGCCCCGTGAAAAAGTCTTTAAAATAAATAAATAAATAAATACGTAAACTGCTAGACTTCCAATAGCTCCATTTATGTTACCTAATAACTTTTATATTTTCAAAGATTTCTCTATTGTTTTATATCATTTACCACCCCACCTGCTTGTTTCTTCCATCGGAATGCTTTTATTTTCATTTTATGATAATCATTCTTTGAAATCTATAATTTACCCCCTTTCCTTTCTTCATGGTACTTACTCTTCCTAAGCTACTCTCTGGGTGTCACATTGGCTTAAAGATAGGCTTTTAGTCTCTAGTGTTTCAGGTTTGCACAAAGGACAGGATAATTAGACGGCTATGACCATCTTCATTTTAATAACTAACGTGGTAAAAACTAGTGTACTCTTGAGTACCAAGTAAGTCAGGGAGTTACTGACTTTGCACACTAAAGAGTGAGTGGCCGGCAGGTTGAGAAAGCCAGTTTCAATGGGATGGAGAGAAGACGGTGGGCGTGCCCAGCGGAGAGCAGTTCTGCAATCCCTGACAGACTGAAGCCGTAGTGACAAGCGAGCAGACGTGTGACCCAGCTCTGAGCAGAGCTTTAAACCAAAGAAATTAAGAAAAACATATTTCATTGCTTGAGTGATGTAACCAGCTAACTAACCTCAGTCACCCAGATTGCACTATGACAAAATCCTGGGCCGGGAACAATCCTGCCTTTGTGCCAACATGCAATCTGCCCCTAGGGGGCATGTGTTTGGATGTGTGCCTCCTCGGCCTTCACAGCTTCATGAAGGGAATGCTAGTTCAGATGCCACCCAAAGGATACACAGTATGTTTCCTGAAACAATGTGTCATTTTACTAAGTAGATAGAAAAACCAAACCAAAACAAAACTAATTCATTGAAGAAACCCAAGTTTTTGTCTTATTCTTCTAATTGTGGTTTGCCTAAAACACCCTTCCTTTGAATCTGGGAGTCCCATGAGGAAAGGGTACCATCATCCCACCTTGTTTATTGTTGAATCCCTAGTGCTATGCAGTTTCTGGTGCAGAGTAAATACTAAATGCATGAATGAACAGATGAATGGATGGTTGGATGGATGGATGGATGGATGGATGAAGAGAAAAGTCATTGCACAAGATTTACCTATCAGATCTCACCAATGGTCCTTAAAAATGTTTTTGTCAGTAGAGATGCTGAGAATATTCATATATATCCATTTATTTCGATACTATAAAAAGTCTAGGAGGTTTTTTCCTCTTTGGGTATTTATATTATCGAGTACTATGAGTATAGGGTCCCTCATTCAATTAAGGTTTCTTTAAAAATGGACAATTTTCAGCAAAGATTCTCACCAAATTATTTGTCATAATAACACTTAAAAAAATTGATACAAACCTATTTAGCTTATCCTATATTCTGTAAAATAAATGAATACAATTATACTTACATATAATGTAATAATCTCTGTTCTTCTGAAATTCTAGACCCCAGAGGTTAGGGCTGAACTCTTGAAACTTGATGGTGAATTTTACATCTTGGTCTGGTCTGGCACAGTTGAGAAGAGGGGTATTTTCCTTCTTAATAGTGCATCGATCTGCTTGCTCTTTATCAACCATATAAACTTTATAATATTCATACTGGCCAACAGTTTTAGAGTCCACTTTGGGGCAAATAATATCCAATTTGTCTCCTATCTGTGGGTATAGTACCAGTCCTTGTCCAGGTAGAAATCTAAAAGCATTAAAAAGAAAAAAAAAAAAAAAGCCACTGAGTTGATAAACATGAACAGTATTCACAATAATTAAAATATAGCCACGCAAGGCCAGTAATTCCAAAGCATACTTTTATAAATCCACATTTGTATTCATCCAAAGTATCTTAGTTCAGATCATCACGGGGGGAATGTATTTAGGAACCAAGCTTTAAAGAAAAACAGTCAAAAAGAAACCACTCTCCTTACTCCCGAGTAGGATCAGTCAACCTCCTGACACTTCTTTTTACCACCTCCTCGCTTGTAATATTTCAGGACTCCTTTGTATAACTTCACAATAACTTTTCCTCGGTGGTGAGTCACACCTTCACACCTGTTTGTTATTTTTTAAACCATCGGCAGCTTTAGTTTATTGGGCATGCCACAGAAAGATGGCAGGGATTCCAGGGAACAGTGGGTGCACTCACACTCTGTTGTCCTGTTAGTTTCCATTTGCTGTGATGTTAATTAACAGACAAGTTTCATCAAGAATGTTTCAAATTACTTATCGTAATTAGTGAGCCACTGATCAAACAATGGGGTTTTTATTACACCGAACAAAAGAACTGTCTTACAAACCCATAAAAGATAACCAGAAGTAATTCCCTCGAGTATTGATTCAGCTGCAAGATGAAGAGTCCCCAAATTACAAGGACAGCCACTACGGTCCCTGCTTCACAGACCTTTTTTTCTGCCTTGAGATGTATTTGCTCCAATTAATTCTTAGAAGCAAATCTTCAGAACTAAGATGACTGAGACAATATCCCCCTGGTGCTTACAGCTGAAAGCTTACAGCTTCTCTCCTCTTTTCTCCCTCTTGCTTGCCATGCTGCTGAAAGATCTTTCTTAATGGGGAGTTTCTCTGAGAAGCGGACACAAGAGCTTTCTAACGAACATCCACCTACAAGTGCTAACACTAACAACACACTTAGAAACCCCATCTCGTTCCTCCCTCCAAGCAGCCAAGCCTGTAGGCTCATTAAAATACTCAAGCCCAAGAACAAAGCATCACGTCTGAATCCTTCCAATCCAACCCTTTATTTAACCAGGGAAGCCCACCAGCCATGACAATGAATGGGTCATAATTCACAGAAAGAGAGAGAGAGAGAGAGAGAGAGAGAGAGCGAGCGCATGCATACCTGGATGATGAGGCACCCCAATTTCAAATACACAGTGAGGATACAGGTTATGATTTATGCTAATGAATGGTATTAATTTTTCTGAAAAGCACATGAGGTTGTTATGAAGCATCAAAGAACATAAGAAATTGTGGTATAGATTTATATTAAAAACCAATACTCTTTATGGCAGGAAAAACGCACGCTGCACACGGTTTATCACCTTCCTCGGGAATGTGTTATTTACAATCCCTAAGAGAGTGTGTGTGGTTCCTCCTCCCTTTCTTTCCCCCAGACTCCTTTAGCAAGGATATGGCATTCATAGAAAGAGAGAAAGAAAGAGAATCTAACAAAATCTTTCTCAAAATGAGTATTTTTTAGAACAATGACAAACTTCAAACAACCATGTGTGCACCTTGAAGAATTTCTACAACTTCTGACAAATGAGGGTCACCACTAGTCAAGAGCCTCTCTGTGACTTTTTTGGCCATTTGTACAGTTTTCTGGGGAGATGCTTTGAAAATTCAAGTCCCAGGCTATTGCCCCCGCCTCCTAAGTGCCAGTGTGCTCTCTTCTCGGCAATTCTGTCTTTCTTGTGGGTAAAACACAACTCTGGGTTCTGGGGGCGGACTGAAGGCCTGAACCAGAATTTACTCCTGCCTCTCACAGCAATTCTCGTGTATTCTTGTGGTCGCGCAGTGGGGGCAGGATGCTTGGCAGTCGGTACGAACGAAATGTGCTCGCCTTCCTGACACATCCTTTTCCTCCTCTTTTATTCCTTGACCTTCTTAGGAAATCTTCTCTGCGTCCAAGAACCAGGGGCCAATTCCTGCCTGGGGGTGCCCACCGCACTCCTCCAAACTTTTTCTGTCCTAGGTCTGCTCCTCGGGGAGCTGGCAGAGAGAGAGAGCAGCACATGTTAGCTGTGTTAGAAGTATTCCTAAACCACAGCTAAGGCCTGCAGCCTGCAGGCTGGGTCTGCCTCCTCTCAAAGCACTGGTCTTCACCATCAGCTGTGACCTGGGACCATCTCCCCAGGGACTCGCCCGGGCTTTAGAGACCAGGATCCTTCGCGGCCAGATGGACCCACCTTCTTGTGCATCCAGTCAATTACCTCAAGGAAATGGTTGGCTCTGCCCCCTCCCCCCCAGCCTCGGATCATGGCCACTTATCAGAACTTGCCCGTATCACACCCCGTATGTCACTAAGCCCTCTCTTCATTCAAAATGCTCCCTAGAGGGGCGCCTGGGTGGCGCAGTCGGTTAAGCGTCCGACTTCAGCCAGGTCACGATCTCGCGGATCTCGCGGATCTCGCGGATCTCGCGGATCTCGCGGATCTCGCGGATCTCGCGGATCTCGCGGATCTCGCGGATCTCGCGGATCTCGCGGATCTCGCGG
>NW_024412405.1:6054612-6074553 GCF_014898765.1 Herpailurus yagouaroundi | reverse complement strand
CTCCGATTCTGTGTCTCCCTCTCTCTCTGCCCCTCCCCCGTTCATGCTCTGTCTCTCTCTGTCCCAAAAATAAATAAACGTTGAAAAAAAAAATTAAAAAAAAAAAATGTTCCCTAGATTGTGTATCCTTCATGGGAGGGCTTTTTTTTTTTTTTTTTCCTGGCTTCACTAAAGAATCACTGCAGATTTCCTCCCCGCCATGTAAGTAACTGCTTATGATGGTCTCTTCACACTCCCCAAATGCGAGTTCCAGCTTGGGCTGTGGCTGACGGGCTGAGGCCACGAACCTATGACACACGGGCCGGTCTGGCTGTGAGGACCAGCATGTTTTAGACTGTATTCTCAGAAGGCACAAATCACCTAGAAACTGGAAACTGTCAGTGATGAGGGAGTGACGTACGGGGAGGGTTAAGCCATGGGATGGCCTGGCAAAATGAAAGAGAAGGGCAGAAATCTCGAATTTCAATAAGCCTATCTGATATGCTCATAAAAACTAAATCCTGATGAAGCACCCTATTGCAAACACTTTGCAAAGTGTCTGTTTGCTTTTCAGAACACATTGTGGCAAAAAGTAAGCGACGATTTGATCCTTTTCCCTTTCAAGAATCCCTTAAACGAAAAAAAAAAAAAAAAAATCCCTTAAAGAAAAAAAAAAAAAAAATCCTTTAAAGAAAGGCCCAGCACTTCAGTGTTTTAAAGGTATACTTATTATATATATATATATATATATATATATATACACACACACACACACATAATATATATTTGCACATAAACTGGTTTATAGAACATGATTTATATATAATATAGTGTATGTAACATAAAAAATATATAATGTATATAAATACACGCATACATACTGATGAGACTATGGTTTCTCAGCAGAAACTGAGAGCCTGAATCATACATTTCTTGCCTACATTACGCACTGTGCACCGTCAAACCTCAGAAGCTCCTTTGCTTCCCAGGAACCCTCAGTTTCTAAGGCAACACGAGAGCAAAAAGAGAGTCAAGTGAGTGTAACAACTAAAGCAACCTATTTTGTGCCAGATGCGCCGAGCGACAAAAGTGTAAGGCTCTCCTCACCAGCAGGGCACAGTCTAGCTAGCTCCCTGAGGGCAGGCAGGTCCCGTGTGTCTGAATACTGAATGCCCGAGGGCCACATATGGCAAATGCTCAATAAATTACGTATTCATCAACAAAATACGTAAGAACCAGTGGAAGCTAAGAAAATGCACAAAGAAGTTCAAGTCCAATTACGTGCCATTGTCTATTTGTGGATCACAGGCATGGAAGAATTCTGTAGACAGGACCCCCGGGTGTTGGGACAGGGATGGACTGAGATGAGAGCAGGGATGGGATTTCCAAGACCTCATTCCAGGCCTGGCGGTCTTTCCGGAGAGCACGGAGTAGTGCAGACTGAGCTTGCGATCCATTCTTTCTGGAAGGATCTGTCAGCATGGCAGTCTTGTACAATCCCTTCCCATCTAAAATGCAGGGCACTTAGCCCCTCCAGAGTCACTAACAACAAAAACACCGCTGCTTTGGAGAACTTATTCTCGGCTACGCACCGATCAAAGCCCTTTACATCACATTATCTTCATTTAGTCACTGCACACGTACATGACATGCCAAACAGATGAAGACTCGCTGTGCCAAACACGCGACACGACAGGAAAAGCCCCCTTCCTTTGCACACTTTTCAGTTCTCGCTGCATCACATTACAGCATAAATCTGGTTTTGCGAGCCGCAAGTTTTTCTAAATTGAGGTTTGCATAGATAAGCCACGAGGCTAAGCAAAATGAAGAGAGAGTCAACGGGACACACAGGCTTCCAAGTGCCACGTGGGGCCTAACTCCATGCCAGGCATGTGCCTGAAGCCTGTTCCAGATGTGGTCAGCTGAGACCACGGCTCACAAAGGCGGCCATCTGGTAACCCTACCTGGCCCAGGAGGCTGTAAGCAAACAGGTGGGGAAGAAACTGACCAACTCTATGAAATTTGTGTTTTGATTAGAATGCCACGGACGGTCTCCTGACAATTCATGAGAATCCAAAATGTAAATGAAAACAAAATGGGGTGAATTTCTTAATACCACTTTTGAGTGGAAAACAATGCGTCCCATGTGTTAACATCAAGTCGGTAACCGTAGAGTTCTGCTTTTGAAGCTGGGTCATTTATATTTGGATTTTACTACCTCGAGATTGAGAGACCTTAACAATAAGTCAGACTACACAGCATAAACAATGCCCTGAATATTTCATAATATTTAGTAATACATTTCTCCTATTTTGACTTAGGAAGTGTTCAAAAAAACCCACAGAATGATGGGGGTGGCAATGGGCTAATTTCAAATCACTAACCTGGCTCTCCACGGTGGGGATCAGATACAGATTTCTTTTTGTGTGATGAAATAACCTTTACCTTCTAACCAAAAGGAGCACAGAGGAAAAGCCCCAGAGGTACAAGCCATGCCACGCAGGGGAGGCGGTTTTTATTAAACTATACGCAAACAAAAGTAGGTATAGGTGTCACTTAATAAAGTCTGCCGATTTCTAATCCCAAACAGAAAACAAAGACCTACAGGGCTTCGTGTCCTAGATAGGACAGAGACGGCTCCCTCTCTGAGCCAGCTACTCTTCTTGTTGGGAAGGAGAAGTCACATCTCCTGTCCATCAGGAGACCTGGGGCTCAGGGCTGCTTCCTGGAGTGGCGCGGGCTGGGCGTGTCAGTGGAGGGTTCCCCAGAAGGCTCTAAGAGGGGAAGGCTGGGCATAAACAGGCAGCTTCCATGGTTTTCCCCAGTGAGTCATTTCCAAGCAAGACAATAGATGTGATGGCTTTGAATCAAATATAGAGACAATAACGGAATAAAACAGAAACCCTACATAGGGTTTCCAAAGTTAAGCTGCATGAAATGAAAAGGTCTGATAGCAGAATGTTTTTTATCTTCTGATTACCTATCAAATGTAATCCAAGTTTTTTTTTTTTTTTAAAGTTATTCAGCAAACCAGACTCTAGTATTTCCCATAGGGAATACTTTGAATCAATCTAATAACTGAAATTAGACATTAATATTTAGTAATCTAAATTAGATCTCTAATAATCTAAATTAGACATTTCAAGTTCATATTCATTATTGTAGAAACTATTTATAATACAGCTCTCATGTGACATGATATTCCTTAATGTATTAATAATCCACACTGGGGGCACCTGGGTGGCTCAGTCAGTTAAGCATCTGACTTCAGTTCAGGTCATGATCTCACGGTTTGTGAGTTCAAGCCCCATGTCAGGCTCTGTGCTAACAGCTCAGAGCCTGGAGCCTGCTTCAAATTCTGTGCCTCCCTCTCTCTCTCTCTCAAAAATAAATAAAATGTAAGAAAAAAAATGTATTAATCCACGCTAGGTATCCATGCTTAAAAAACCAAAACAACAAAAACCCCAAGCATAATACATTTGAAGTATAAACCAGCTATTTCAGAGTTCAAGGGTCACAACATGCAATTTTCTCTGACAGACCAGAACATCACACGTGTGACCTCAAGTCTGGATTCCTCTGTTGACTCCTGTTATGTTACCAGGACTCAGAGGTGCCTGGGAAATAATCGGATGGAGGCAGGGGGCGCCCCATCAACTTCAAACCCTGGCCAGATGGAATGCGAGGACCCATGGGAAGTCAGGAGCGGAGATACTTAGGGATAGCTGTGTCGGGGAACCACAACTGCACCCCTAACCCCACGACAAATGCCCCATTTCCTCCCCTATCTGGTCCCGTATTTGTCCCTGACCATGACACCCACACCTCAGGACAAACATTCAATGACTTCCTACACTTTTCTTTGGAGTTGCCCACCCAAAATTAACCTAGAAGAATGGCCAAATTGTGGGATGGCCCCTTGATGCTGCTACAGTCTGTGAGAATCTACATGAAAATCAGAAGGCCTGGTTCTCCTGGGGGAAGCAATCCTGGGAAGGTCGACTGAAGACTATGCCAAACTGCTATATAAACAAGGGCAACTCAGTACATGGGAGCCGAATGCAAAAGTACCACGCTGACACGGAATAACAGAGATCAGAATAAGATGTAGACAGGACTGACCAGTTTCTGTGTCCAAATAACTGGGTCGGACAAACCCCCTCCAGCCAGACACGATGACAGTGCTTCTAATGTAAAAAAGTCTCAGCCCCGGTCAAGAGCCGTTTGTATTTGCTACTATGTACCTAAGAATCTATTTAAACATCTGATCTTTCTGCATAAGTAGGGCAGGTATCATCCACCTGAGAACAGGAACCCTGTCAAATCCTGCCAATGGGCAAACTGGGGAGACTGGGGACCCACCCATGATGTGCTTGCTACCTCAGGAGCACGCGACTGAGCGAAATAAGATTCATAAATGAACAGAGGTTACTTTTTTTCACGGAGGACTGATCTTTCCTTTCGTTTCAAAGTTACATCAGAGTATATGGTCGCGGCCAATTTCAGCTGCAAACATGCACGCTTACACAACGTGCCTTACACCATTCTGCTGACGACACAGAAAACATACACCGATGATCCAACTGAGGGCCTTTACCTGAGACTGC
Organism: Herpailurus yagouaroundi; assembly: GCF_014898765.1. Lineage (NCBI taxonomy): Eukaryota > Metazoa > Chordata > Mammalia > Carnivora > Felidae > Herpailurus > Herpailurus yagouaroundi. Next base: position 6,069,967 of record NW_024412405.1, on the reverse strand, counting down.
TTTGAGCTACCAGGTGGTAGATTTAGGGTGATTTTCAGCTTTCTGCATTTTTCACAATTTTCTGCAGTAAACATTAAGTGCTTTTGTGATCAGACCTGGGACATTACATTCAGCGTACAGAGAACAAACTGTAGCCTGTTCCCGATCAGTCTTTCCAAATGCTGGTTTTAAAAATAAGCACTTAAAATATTTAAAGCCTGCAGACGTTTTAACCTTTTTGGTGCACTTCCTTAGAAAGTAACTAAATAAAGTTATTATGGGGGGAAGTGTGGTCTATTTAAGAAGTCAGTTCCTGAGTCCACAAAAGCTTAGTAATTAGTGCACAAAAAGTGTATTCACATGAATGAAAAATACGGGATGGGTATGGTTTATGCTGAATCACTGCACTGCAGAACTCTGTCAGTTGGCTAACATTTGAGGGAATCTGAGTTCCAGCTTCAGAAGCAGGTTTGGCCCAGGAGCTGGCACCAAAAATCACATCGGATCGCGGAATGGGTTTATTTGCACGCCGGAGTTCTTGATTAAGTACGCTTTGCATTTACTACATTTTGGAAAACGTGCCCTTTTCCCAGAAGATGCTCCTATTTTTAATTAAACGTCAAAGACTGCAGAGAAAAGGAGCGGGTCTGTTTGTAAATTAGTCCCTTTTGAAATCTGAATGAGAAGGAGCCCTCTGTAGCTTGGCTGGCCCCTGGTGGGGCTTTCTGGTCACCCCTGACAAACGGCTCTGGGTTAGCCCAGACCCACGCGTGACCCGGAACGTCACTGTGCCCTGGGGGCCTCCCACGTCCACATGGGCTATTAGAGCATGGACACAGCAGCCCAAGAAGATCCCGTTCAGAAACACTCTGTGCACCAGAGAATAGAAATCCTGCAGAAGCAGGACTTCAGTTCGTATGTGGATTTCATCAGCGAGCAGAATATACTCCTCTTGTATCACTTTGTTTAATGCTAGATTGCTGCCACGGTTTAATAAGACCAGCTCTCTGAGTGCCCCGCACACAAGTGTTTCTTACAAAGGGAATAAATAAAAGCAGGGCCCGTGGCAGACAGAGGCAACATGGACCTGGACAGATACTTGGAAAAAGTTTCCTTTTTGTGGATAGCCCTTTACTGCCCCCTTTAGCACTTTCACATCAGAACAAGATTCTGCACAAACTTTCTCCGAAACCAGAGAGAGTGGGGTGTAGCTGTGGGGTGTCAGCTTTATCCAGAATTAGGTCACCAGATACCACGGCTCGGAGTAGCAGGTTAAAGGGCGAGTGCACCACGATCATATCAGTGGCTCTAAACCTCCAAGAAATAAGGCAGTCATTGGAGGTCTTAATTGACATTTTCTGCTTTAATTCGAAAGTGTATGGGTGCTGGGACAATGGCTTGTTTTCACAGGTGCCCCTTCTTTCACACTTTTCTCACACAAATATCATCTGCAACATGAACCTGATTTATTCAAGGAAAAGAAAGGGGGAATAAAAGCAGGCTGTACAATCTGGGACCATTAAAGTGTTATAAATCTAAGAGCTGAGTTGGGGGTGGGGGGTGAGGGGAGGGGTGCCTTTCAAGCTTCACACCAATGACAAGCAAAATCTTTTCCAGAAAAAGAAAGATGAGAAGCAGAGAAATCGCAACGCGCTGTGAGCCGGTGGATGAGCAAACCAGTTTACCAACTTTTCAAGGTGAGGAGTGTGCCTCTTTGTCTCTGTACACGCTGGAGAAAAAGCATTCAACTAGAGTCTAAAGGAGGAGTTTTCTTTCTAAAATCCTAATATGCAAAGCCAGAGGCCTCACTCTGGCCAATGACCTCAACTGGTGCTGCTGAGTGCTTTTATTTCAACTTAATCCACTTCCCTGTCGTCCTACAATTACTGTACGAGTCAAAATAATATTAAGTTTCACAGGCTGCAATGCTGCACAATTGAATGAAAACGGACTCCTTTTGATGTTAATCTTGTTTTTTATTTGTGACATAGTGCTCAAACATTGGTGGCTAAGGTGAATTTTATTTTAGAATGTTCAAATATTCTCATGGTTTAGGTTTCCATTCAGGAAAATAGCGCAAGTTATTTATTTAAGTTTTATCTGTCCCACTGTAATAAAAACTTCCAAGTCAGAGGGCAGTCTACAGCAAGCTGGGGTTGAAAAAGATATCTTCGCACACTTACGATGAGCAGCGAGTACTACAGACAACTGTTGAATCACTCTGTTATACACCTGACACTAACGTAACACCATGTTAACTATACTGGAATTAAAATGAAAAACTCAATAAAAAAAGAGAAAAAGATAGCTTTGTCTCTGTAAGTCAGACGCTGAGCATGTCACTGTTTTCCTTTCCCAGGTTCACAGAGAGGAGCTGATCTCTGCAACGGAATTAAAAACAAAGATCGGCCACTTGCAACAACAGCAACAAAACAATAGAGGTTTTTATTTATGGAACAGATCTAAGCTCCCCCCTTGTCTCAAAACTTTAAGAAAAGCCACCCCATGAAGTCTGTAGCTCGAGAAGGCAAAACTGGGGTGGCTGGGAGGCGCAGTGGGAAAGCAAGAGGGAAGTGAGTCACCCAGGCCAACTCTGTCCTGCTGGCTCATCCACTGGTCCCATTGGCGAAACAGGTATTTCAGAACCCTCAGAGGCAAGAGACGCTGCGAGCGTCTTTCCCAACTGGGATCTGTTTGCACCTGTAAGGTCTTGTTCCAAACGTGCTATTAGCAAGAGTCTATAAAGGAAGGTGGGACTCCTGCTATTTATAGGTGAGGCACCAGAAAGAAAAGTGGCTTTCACATCCATACAGAAGGAAATTCAAGGGGCATTTCCAGATGGTTCTCTGTTGTTTTAGAGAGAAGTGTGTGCATCCCCTTGCTCATCTACTTGAGTGGGAACATCGCAGACATGAAAGGCACATGTAAATCACAGAAGGGAGTGGTTTGGCATTTTAAAAACTGGAAGGAATGGGATTAAGATCTCCACGCACAGCAACATCACAGTCTAGAGTGTGGGCGTCTCTTCCTTCCATCTCTTTCTTCCCCATCATCACGGTTTTTTTTTTAATTCCAAAGAATCTTGCCTATTTAGAAAAGCAATTCACCCATGTTTCATGGGTGAATGAAAAACCTCTCCCGTTTGGTGGGGAAACGGCACTAAAAGAAAGAGGCACACCAAGAGGGTCCAATTCCTGCTCTTCAGGCTGGGGTGTGACCCCGAGACTGAGCCTGTTGTGTTTACTGAGGGATGCCCAGCCCTCCACCCCACGGCCTTGCACAGAGTGGGCTGCTCAGAATGAACACTTGGATAAGTAAGGTTTAAGAAGAGACAAAACTCGCTTCTCTCCTGATAGAAGCCTGCCAACACAGCTTACAAGGCCGTGTGCCATCGCTTTACAACCAACCACCTAAATGCCTGCCTCCTGTGCCCTTCCTTCTTCCCGGGCTCCGGAGGAGGGTCAGGGACAGGTGTGCTGGGGGCACTGGGCAGGACACAGCCCAGAGTGGGGGAGGGGGGAGGGAAGGAGGAAAGCAGGTCCCACGGCGGGCAGGTGGGTCCTGCTGACATCACACAGGAGTCAAACCTGACCGGCTGGAGACTTGCACGCAGATCCCCCCGAACGGTATTTTATGAAAAGGTCCACGGCGCTCTGCTCTAACTGTGCGCAATACATTTCCTGCTCTGTCGCCACAAGCAGCTCGGATGCGGCTTCACCAAAACACAAAAGTGCACAGGAATTCAATACTCTTAAGCTATTCAAGCAGGCCGCGTGACTGAGTTAAATCGAAGGACACGGGACACGGACAAACGAGGAGGACGCCCTGGGCCCTGAACTCTGGCCTGGCTGAGACCTGTAGCCGGCTGCGGGGTCCGCAGGTGAGCAGACGTCGAGGTCAGGTCCTGGGGAAATTGAGGAACCTCCTTCTGGAGGCAGGAGAGGCCCAGGCTGCCTGGCTTCCTAAAACAAACTGCTCCGAACTCGCAGAACATCAAAAGCCAGATGGGATATACTGAATGGATCCACAGGCAAGAAGCCAGAATCCCAGTTTGCTGTAGAAATAGGCCTGGACTTGATTTGAGTCTTCTCAGCTCTGACAAGCTGGAAGCTGGCCCGGGTCCCAAAATCCAAAATAAAATGGCATTTAATTGTGACTAGACTCTAAAAAAGATGTCATCCTATCTCCTTAGCCTGACACACACCCGTGGCACCTTACCAAATGCAGCCCTCCTCGGGAAGCCGACCTCTTCTCCCAGCAAAGAAATGATCAAATATTTAAAATTTTTAAAAGGAAATGTTAATAGTCAAAGAAACAGTACTCGATAAGTGCATTAATATTACATACTTTCATAACGGTCTAGTTTCCATTGGGTAGGACTTTGTTATCAAAGATTCAAAGGATCCATTTAGAATTGTAATAGCCATCATGGGAAAGGTTATAAATCAAGATCGACATGGAAAGGATTATACCTCAAACTTTTTTTTTTTTTAAACCCACCATGCATGCACTGTTTTTGGTAAACGTAGGCTTAATTTAGTTACACGATTTCTAATTACTCCGTGCCATCACATGAGAGAGAGAGAGAGAGAGAGAGGCAGAGAATTAAGAGAAAGGGTCCCGGAAGCAGAGGAACCAGAGGAACCAGGTTCAAACGCAGACGGTACCACTTATTAGCCATATGACTTTGGGCGAGTTAATTAATGTGCCTTGGTTTCCCCACCGATATCACAGGAGTCATCAAAGCACCTCCCTCAGACAGTTACTGTGAAGGTTTAATGAGTCAGTATTTGTCAGCTGTTGGAGTAGCATCTGGCACATGGAAGGAGCTCTGTACCACTGTGGTTAACACCAACTGTGTCCACCAGGTGAGTAGGTTTCTAAAGAAGTAACATGTAACATTAATGCAAAAAATGCTACTCTTCTGCCCATCCCTACAGGTTGCATTCATGCATGTGTTCAACAACACGATCTCTTACTTCATCCTGTACTAGGATCCACAAAGCGGATTCAGCCCAGGCTCTGCTCAGTCCATGGTGGAGAAACTGATTTCTTCAGTGTTATAAATGTTACAACAAAGCATCAGGGGTCGGGTCAGGGAAGAGAGGAGAGAGCGCCTACTTTACGGTAGAGAGGAAATAACGTGCTTCATATAACAAAAAAGTCTTAAAGAATGAGTAGAAGTCTGGCAGGTGAACCCGATACAACACAACAAACCTTGAAAGGTGAACATGGCATTTTGTAATCTTTATTCACATGTCATTTTTACGTATTCTGCATTTGTATACGGTAGGCAAAGTAAACCATAGCCAGGCGCACAGATATTCAATTAGTTTTTATTAACAATAGTTGACATTTATGGCTTCATTGTGCCAAGCACAGAGCTAAGCTCTTTTAATCCTGACCACAATTTTATTACTCTTTTATTCAGCACTATTAGATTACCGCCTCCATTTTAGAGACGGGACACGGAGGTTACTCCCCTAGTTACACAGTAAAAAAACAGCTGCACTGGGACCGGCCCCAAACAGCCAGATTCCGAAGCATGTACTCTTAGCTCTTAACTCGGTGAAAACAGCACTTGCCTGGTTGTCTTTGCTAAATCAAATCGCCCGACCTTTCCGTTACCATCACATGCGTCTTGAACCAGGAGGCACTGCTAATTGTCCTATTAGGAAAGGTAGCTGAAATCACTGTTGGCATCCCCCCATTTGCCTCATTTGTAGGGTCTGTCTTTGAGCTACGCTCACATGTATGAAGTGCTGTGGGTGCTCACGGATGTACCCTTGACGGACACACACACTCTGAGCTGTGGTGCTACTGCTCTGACTTGCTTCCTGCATATTTCAGAGACCTCCTGGGACGACACCTCCACCACGGCTTCCCTCTCCTTGCCTCAGAATTTAAGTCTCTTGAGGGTAGAGACAGTCCTTTCTCTCATCAGTAACGGGGCCTCAGAGTTAACAAATGCCTGTTGACTACATCAATGCTTTATCCATTGGGGATGACCGAGATGATCCCTATGGCCTCCAGCAAGGCCAGGACCACAGATTTCTTCAAAGATTCCAAAACAACCTTAGAAAATTATGAGCTAATGTTGAGCTGTTTCCAAAAAAAAGAAAAAAAAGAAAAAAGAAAAAAAAAGGTGATTGAGGGCAGTGGTTCTCAAGGTGTGGTCTCAGAGTGGCATCAGCATCAGCTGAGAGCTGGTAAGACGTGTAAATTTCAAGCCCTGCCCAGACCTTGGGAAGGTAGAACTCCCGGGGTGGGGTCCAGCAAAACCCTGTTTTAACAAGCCCTCCAGGTGACTGTGTGCCACTAGGGCCACTGCTCTGGAGGGTAGAGCTCTAGTAATAGGTGCCATTTCAGCACAACACGAGCAGCCATAAACACACATCTGGGTTGTGTCTGGCCATCGGACTAATTCTTATTGGATGTCACTGCTAGCTAGTAGTAGGTGTGGGGACTGCCAAAATGAAACAGCTCTTGCCCCCACCTCTTAGGGATAGAGAGGGCCCTAACGGGGATTAAGGCTTGCAGTATGAATCATGACAGCACAGTGTATAAGGTTTTCTATACCCTAGTTATTTAACTAAAGTGCTGTGGGATTATGGAGAGAAGATTTAAAGAAATTATGTCTGATCTGTCATAAAGAGGGCACTCATCTAGGGGAATCTGTAAGCTCTATTAGTCCATTATAATGAAGATCCATCTATAGGAAGGAAGATCCTTCCTATAGACAAGGGGAATTCGGGGCTAACAAGAGCTTGTTTTTATCTAAGATGTACCCCCAATTTAGTTCTGGTAGTTAGATAAAAACTGGCATTTTCTAACTTCTTTGGCAGGGAAGTTACATTCTGAGCTGGCCCTGAACACGACCGGCCTGGGCCCACTCATTCGTAAGACAGTTGTGACTCAAGGCAAATGTTTCAGGCCACTGTGAGCCAGCTCAACTAGTGGAAAGAGCAAAGCACCATGATTCAGAGGCATTTCATCAGGTGGTGGAACCACGCTGTGCCTCAGGTCACCCGTGGGAACCATACAGACTGCAGAGAAGCTGGAAACTCTGATACGCCAGAGGTGAGGCGTCCTGAAGGGAGTGTGGCTGGGGAGTAACAGAGTGGGCAGACAGCAGGGTGTTGCACCTGACACACACACACACACACACACACACACACACACACACACACACGGGCGTTGCATTACAAGCACACACCCTGTAAGTACCACCCAAGCCAAAGGCCCGTCCACCATCACTTTCTTCCAATACAAACACGTTGCCTCTACTGGTGTCAACAATGAAGAGTGGCACTTATCATTCTGGGGTGACATGGGAGGAATCCGTACACTCTCAGCAACTACTAGAAGACCTCTACAAGGACTGGAATTAAAACTGGACGTAAATGAGCTTACATTGGGAAAATAAACTGGACCATTCCATGGTTTCACACAGAAAGCACGAAGCCTCAATAGCACTGGAGAAACCAGAGCTTTCAAAGCAAAGCACGTCACCCGTGGTTCATTCCGAGCGTCCTGAACGTCTGCCCGCCACTGAGCTCTTGGAACCTTTACCTATCCGTGCTTTTGGAGAAAGAACATAGTAAACTATTAATACTTCACTGTAGCCATTTCTCCCTTCATATTCTGGGTAGAGAATTACTAAGGGCTTGTTTTTCCTTAATGGAGTGTTCTCCTACCAGGTTTTTTTTTTTTTCCTTTTTTTAATTCAGCAGGCATGCACTCACCAGCCACAAAATGCTTTGAACTAGAATTACACGTTTGAGTTTATACAGGAAAAAGGAAAATAAAGAGGCCCTGCCAATTCTCTGCAGGAGCAGCAGGAAGAGGTTCACCTGGCACTCAGCGTGCGTGGAAAACGTGTCATAACTGATCACCTCCTTTTTTTCACCAGCACACCAGATCCAACCATCCTTATCTCTAGGATTGCTGAAATACGCTCATGCAGGTAGAAGGAGCGGCCTGAAGGCACCACATGTCGGTCAGCGGACAGAGGCAGGGCTCCCCGGTTCCATGTAATCACTTTAACCCCCAGTTCCTAGCAGAAAGCCCGAGGCCAGGGCAATTCAGCTTCTCCTTTTGTCATTTGCCTGCCATAAATATGCACCAGTCTGCATATGAAAAGCTGAAGGAGGCCGCAAGCTTGCTGGACATTTATCATGCTCTGTTCCCTGTTAACAAGCAAATACTTTAGCTGAATGGGCCATTAGCAATCATTGTCAAACGTAGAATGCAAGGTGCTTGGATGTGACCAGCTTGTAAATTAGGGGGTGTCCCTTCTCTTTGGCGAATCTAGACAAGTGCAAAGGATCTTTTGATATGGATTACTGAATTAGACTGGAAAGGAAGGTAAAGTCCGCAGGCACTGGACCTGGGCGAGTGCAGGTGCAATAATTTTTAAATTGTTTGTGACCTATGAAAGCTACATAGTAATGACCAGAACAAACAGGCGACAAATCCCAGCGCCAAGCAGAGGGTCGGGTCGGCTGACCATTAGGAACCAAATCGACCCAATGGGTCTGGAATAGAGTATTTAAGATTTGATGCAGATCTCAGACGCTCACAGGAGGAGTTAGTCTAGAAGGGCCCCATGTTGCTGTTAAAGGGAACAGCATGGAACCCTCTTCATCCACTCCATCAAGAAAGGCACTGAGGGTGTTTGTAGCTTTTGGGATTGTCAACGTCTTAAGGGTTCAGACTCTCCTAAAGAAATGCTGAGACTCTTCTAAAATGCCAAACAGGAGGCAATAAAGCAAATATTTCCTCTCTGGCCCAACCCGACTGGCGGATGTCACTCCGCTTGTAACCCAATCATGGTTTTGTGTTTTGTTTAAGGACTAAAATGGAAAGTGTGGAAGGCAGAAACAAAAGTCCAGTTTACTCCCAAGATTGTTCAAGACAGAAGGCAGTAAGACCCTACAGCACAGCGATTCTTTTTGTGTTTGTTTTTAACTTTCAAGCGGAGCAGCGCTAACACTTTACAATCCTATCCCTAGGTGAAGGGCAACCATCCCATTCAACTCTAAGGTGAAAACTCACATCCATGAGTAAAACATCCTCTAGATAGAGCCCATTGGTTTGGTCCTATTGGATTACTGCTGATTTGAATGAAAACACCCCCCACCCTGGTACTTATTGTATTACATATTCTTTTCCAGGGTGGGAAGGACCAACCCTGGAGGAGAGCTCTCTGGCTGAGGGAGAGGGACAATATGGAAAGTTTACCTTTGCTTCTCCCATGCAGGGGGATGTGGCACCGGGTCTGAAACATGGCTACAATCCAAAGGTCTCCCTTTCTTTGCGGGTAGCGCCAGCCTTACCTTCCCCTCTGGTTTCTGAGCCTTCCCAGCATGGCCCTGCCTCAAGCCCAAACAGATGTAGGCAAGGACCGCCAAGGGCAGTTAATCCTACAGAATGGCCGCCGCTGTCAGGCCAGGAGTTAAAAGGGAAAATCTTGCAGGCTTTCACCGCGGCGCTGATCCGAAGTTTTAATCAGCCCCGTATCTCAACCGCTAGGAAAAAGGGCGGCCAATGAAATCTACCTTGGCCATATTATCCACCATCAATGAGCAAGAACTGAGCAGCTTTTCTTTGCTGCTTGAACCATCCCGGGCCACAAGTAGGGCTTTCATACTTTCTAATCCGAGTTTCCAAGTCTGTGTGGTTCTCACATAATAGCCAACAGCCTGGAGCAAGGGCCTGCGCTTCGACACCCTTTTCAGGGACGTGTCATTTCCAACATCAAGCTAATCTATATGTTGCCATGGCTTCACCCTTTATCTGCCTTTACATCTTATGAACTGCATGGACTTACCACATTATTTTTATCTGAAAGACAGAAAATGGTGGTTTTATTGCCATACAATCAGATTACTGCCGCTGGTTTCTCTATGCCTTTTTACCATACTTCAATCAAAAGGGATCAGTTTCTTTATACTCTGCCCTTGATTTACATTACATCTGTAAAGACCTAGTCTGGGTTGTAATCCCCTTATTAACTATGACCAGGGTTGATTTGCCTAAAAATAAAAGCAAATTGTGTCAGACCCTTTCACTTTGTTTTTGATTCGGAACTACAAAATGGATTACTGAAGAAATCTTCAGAGTTCACACGGCTAGCATAGCACTGAATTTAAAACAAGAATTAAACAAGTTAAACAGGGGGCCGTGTCAACGGTTTACATTTTCCATCATGGGAGAAGGACTGAGTTCCTTATGTCTTTGTATTCTCTGGCTTTACAGAGACAATGAAGCCACAGGAGTTTTCCCAAGCTGTTCGGAACACTGTCCCCTTCGCCATCCTTCTCTTCGCTTTTCTTCTATCCCTCTCCCAGCCCCATTCTAATCCCATCCCTAAAAAAAAAAAAAAAAAAAAAAAAAAAAAAAAAAAGGTTGGGGAGGGGGGAGCTCTTCCCTGAAAGAGCTAATTCCTGCCTAGAAGCTTATAGCTCTATGGGTTCTGCATATTTTAATCAAAATATTTTAAACAGTTGAACACTCCTATTTAAGGCTCTCCTTCACTGCACAAAGGCTGAGCTCATAAGCAAATCTATGTAGATGTATGATAAGTGACCTGAAAAACAGGCCCTTTATGTCAGCAGCCAACGAAAGCAGAGATTAGACAGACAGAAGTGCCATTTTCATCACTATTTTTCTTACAAGAGCCCTGCTTTTTGTCTACTTTGTGAAGGAACGGTTTAAGAATAAAGTTTTCATAAGACGGTAAGGAAATATCCTTCCTACAACAACAACAACAACAACAACAACAACAATAACAATATCCTTTTTTGCCGAGGGTCCACAGTCTGTATTTCCTTTCCCTGCCACTCCCATTCCTATGACGCATGGCTGCAGTCACGCTGGGATCTCAGATCGTCCCCATTAGGCAGACGCTCTGGGAAACATCACACTAAGGTAGATGTCACCCTCAGCCTCCTGCGAGCCACCCAAAGCGTTTCAGGGGAAGGCAAGGTGGCAGGGATTGACTTGCACCCGCTGCTGCAGTGTCCCTCTGAGGATAATTACTGCACTGATCCACCAAGCAAAGGTTTTCTCTCAGGAAATTTACAGACAAGAGGTTTTACAATAAGTAATCGAAATGCACCGATGACTCTTCAGCCAACTCCACATGGAGAAACCATGCCCATCTATAGTTTTCAGCTGGTCCGGGGGATGGTGGCTAATCCACCTGTCCTTCTTCTGCCCAGGACTCAGAAACGTTCGGGAAATTTGCAGTCATTTGCATTTCTTTACATCCATAGGACAAGTGTCAACAGCTACGCTTTGTGAAAGATTTAGAACCGAGTGCTTAACAAATCATCTTAACCTCCAGCTCCCGTTTCTGAGGCTTGAAGCTGTAATTGGCGAGGTTAAAAAGTGCAGTCCCTAGACACACGATTCCCAAATAAATTCTCTTCTCGCCTGAAAAGGAGGCGACCAGGCATGTGGTGAGATATCGCTTTAGCTCCGTCTTTGTGCTCGCCCTGGCTCAGTTGTCCTGTGGAACAACGACAGTCCATTACCTATAGTTTATCATCCTGACAAAACGTGAGGAATGTGGATGGTAAAGCACTAACAATTTCACCCCTGGTGTTTTGTGCTTTTTTCTCTCTATATTAAAACCGACAAGATTAACCCAAACGCAAACTGTGGAGCATAGTTCAAGGGGCTATTCAATCCGTGTTGAATGTGCATTTGTTTATCTACAAAAATAAGAATTTCAGACACAATGGAAGGCAGGCTGGCTTATATATGGTATTGAATGGACTGTTTAAACAGCACTATCCTTTGTAGTTTATTTTATCAATCTCTGACAGGTCCGTATTTATTCAGAGCCTGACTGTGGTGGGGCCCACGTATCATAGGTTATCTGGATATTATCCAGCCATTCTTTTGTATCAAGTCAATCAATACCAGGAATTCAGCATTCTGCAGGGAAAAATGACATGAGAAAAGAAAAAATGATTTGCTAACTAACCAGTATATAGTGCACAGGGAACAGTGCCCCTAGCCAAAAGAAATTAATGCTCGGCTGAAATCTTCAACAAAGTCAGTGCAATTCATTGCAGAATGCCACACCAATACAGCCTTGCCTCTGACGTGGGCATCCTTTTAGAAGAGGCAACTATTTGATTCTGGCAAAAACATCACGCTCCTTAAAGCTGTTCTGCTGAAATGTTAATTGGAAATGAAAGCTAGGCTTTGCTATTCTCTGCCGAGTTGGGGTGGGGGGTGGGGGTGGTGGAGAGGCTGAAACAACCTGATGGGCAAAAACTGAGGCAAGCCTACCAGCGCCTGTGCATGAGATGTGGGTGACCCACCTCGCAGGGCCGCCGCTAATGTTTCAGCATACATAACTTCTTTTGATTGCTGTATAAACTCTCGGGGATGGGAGCAGCAGACAGTGTGATTCAAGTAGTTATGGAGACAGTGAACTTACAAAGGATTTTCTGGACCCTGCATCCAAACAGCTGCTCACGCTCCCTATGTCGACCACCTGCTAAAAAAGCTGACCTCCGAATGAAACAAATCTAATTACTGATGGCTGCTTCATTACAAATGAATTGTTCCACAGTTCATACGAACTGATGTGAAACTTCCATGCATTTGATTACCTTCCTGCCACATCGCATCTACTGACTGAAACTTTTCCCTGGAAATAAATACGCAACTTCCCCAAATAAAGCAACCCCTTGGCACGAGGGGTTTTTATTCATTCTCCAACTGAGAAAAGGCTCTTTCATATCATTCCTCCAGGAAGAAATCTTTCTGACCTCTCAAGCTAGCATTCACAGTTGCATACTTTCTTAAGTAGACCTTTTCCAGGGACAAATTATCCAGTCCTCCAGGCAAGGCATTATCATGACAATTTTAAAAGAAATTCTACTCTTAAGGACCGGAGCCGTCATAGCCAACAGAAACCTCATCAGGGCAGGGAGGCAGGCTTCTCCAAAATGCAGGCCTCCAGCAGGTCTCCACATCTGTGGCCAAAGCACAGAAAAACAGTAATCCTCATCATCCGGACGGTGGGTAAAATACCAGTCGCCTGCCCCCACCCCAAATACAGCAGGAAAAGAAAATATTGATGTCCATGGTGGGGAATAATCATGGTTCTACATTTTTTTCCAAGAAGGTTATTTCTAATCTTCCTCCGGGATACACACCAAGGAGTAAACACGGTGACACATAGATACTGAGCTGAGCAATGGAAGGCTTAATGGGAGTTTCTTCCGACGAGATTTAAATGTAAATATTAAATCCTGGTGGAGGGGAGCGGGGGAGGGGAAGCAGCCTCCCCAAACAATCCGTCAGTGAAAGTGCAAAGTGGAGCGGAGCAGACAGCCCGGGGGAAGAGGTGAGGGCTGGCGCCGGCAGCATTGCGCGTGGAAGAGTGACCTCTGTAGGCGCAAAGCGAACACTGGCTGGCCTCTTCCCTGCTCGCCCAGCCCCGGCTCCCGGACCGCCTGGCCCGGACGCCGGCTGCTGCACGCGGGGCTGAGCCCGGCGCCTCCCCGCACCACCCGCTGCCTCACCACTCCGGATCTGCGCGAAGATGTCACCGCGACTACTTTCTCAACAAATACAAATCTTATGTTAAGGGAAAACAGCAGTCCCTACAAGACCAGGCGGATGGAAGGGGACCGCACGGAGTAACTTTTAACGGGGAGCAGTGTTGCAAAGTGCCATCTAGCATCATGCAAGAATGTGTTTAATCCGATTTATCGCTGTGACGTTTCTTGCCTTTGTAATGGGGAACTCTTGGTAAACATGTTGGCAGATTTGAAATTTATCACTTTTAAAAGAGTGGATGCAATTCTTTAATTAAAATGTGGTTTGTAAATCAATCCCTCTTCTCTTTACTCCTAAACCCATGGCCAACTTGCCTGTCTTCAATTAGGCCATTGGTTTTCCTTCTGATCTCAAAGGCTTACTCCAGGAACCGGCCAATGTTTCCACACTTTCCCCAAGTTTCCCAAGGCTAAAATCCCATGATTCTGTAAGACATTTCTGGATCTGATTCGAAATGTATCCCAAGGAGGAGCTAATACGCAGAACTGAATGTACAGGTAACTAACTAGGAGTCACCGCCGGGTATATTTAGGGAAAAATCGCCTTTTCTAAATTCTAAATGTGTCGTATGCTGGTAGCTTCCGCTGAAAGTTAATCTTCACCAGGCCTAGCTTTCTCCTAGCTACACTGCTTGATAAAACCAAATCGGATCCAAGGACCCCATTTCTACACAGGCTTCCCAAGCGCCAAGGCTTCAGAGGCCGTGTCGACTGGGCAGGGCCTTAAGCTTTTGCAGAAAGCGCCCTTAAATTCAAGTCAACTAAAAGGACCGCGCAGAGTTCGGGGCCGCTGGTTTAGCAACGGAGGGAGAAGCCGACGTGCAGAGAGCTCTCCGGGAGAAGCCTAAGGCCCGTCTCCCCAGCGGGGAGGAGAGGGCTCGCCGCCCGAGTTCTCCGGTGGAGCTGGCGAGCTCCCCGCGCACCCTCGGGCAGGCGGCGGGGGGCCGAGGCGCGCGGGCTCCGGGGCGCAGAGGGCGGCGGGGGACCGCAGGCTCCGTCCCCGGGGGCGCGCTCCTCTGGCCCGGGCTCATCGCCGCCGCCCGCCTGCGGGGATCCGACCGCGCTCCGGCGCTCCCGGAGAGCGCAGCATCCCCTCCTCTCCCCGCAGCCCGCCAGCGCCTGCGCGCCGGCCAGCCCGGTTTGTGGCCATGTTCTCCGTCCTCGAAAAGAAGTGAGGGTCAGGTACCGCCATCGGATACTTTCCCGGACGTGACAGCCTAGCCGCCGAGGGCTTTTTAGCACACACCCCCACCCCCCGGGAGCTCATGGGGGAAGAAAGGCGGGGAGGGCGCCCCTTAGAACCAGAGCTCCGGCTGGAAAGCCGAACGAAGAGTTCCACCAAGTAAAATGTGGCGAGGGTGGGGGCCAGGGAACTTGGGGTGCGGGGAACCGGGGTTCCAGACACAGGCTCCGAGGCTCCGCGGCTCAGCCCTTCCTCCCGCCCGGAACGGCGCAACGCGGCGAACCCCCAGGCGGGGACCGGGGGGGGGGGGGGGAATCGCGGACACCACTTACTTGGAGTTCGAGGAATTCCAATAGATGGGCTCTAAAACTATCGACCTGGAAATGGCAGTTCTGCATAAAACCATCAAAACTCCCCAGCAGTACTTCCACACGGAGTCCCTCCTCGCGGCCATGGCCAAGCCGCTCCCAGCTCCGCGCACTCCGGACGACGGAGGGAATGGGCGCAGGCCGGAGCCCCAATCCTCGGGGCACACAAGGGGGAGACGGCAGGCAGCTCCGGGGCGCGCCGAGCAGCTCCAGGCGTCGCCGAGGTCGGGGGGCGCTCC
>NW_024412405.1:6018951-6054212 GCF_014898765.1 Herpailurus yagouaroundi | reverse complement strand
CCGCCCCGCGCCCGGCATCCTGGAGCCACACGGGAGCCTGCCGTCCGCGCACGCGCGGGGCGCGGCGGCGCGGCGGGCTCGGGGCTCCGGGGCGCCGCGCCGGACGCAGCTCGGACGGCAGGCTCCCGTGTGGCTCCAGGATGCCGGGCGCGGGGCGGCAGGGAGGGCGCGCGGCCGGGACACAAAGGCGGAGAGACGACTCGCGCTGGCGGCGGACGCTGCGCTCCGAGCGGGCCGCCTCGCACTATAGATCCAGGGGGGTGGGCAGCGGCCCGAGCGCGCGGGCGCCGCGTCGGCGCGGTTCCATGTCCCGGAGCGCAGAGCGGCGAGAGGCGCCTGCGGGCGCGCGGGAGCCTCCTCGGTCTTCGCGGCTCCCGGCCCGCGGAGCAAGCAGGAGGGCCTCGGTCCCCGCCGCGGGCGCCGGACGCGCGCGGGCCTTTGTGTGCGGGGAGGGCGCCGGGACCGCTGTGCGCGCGGCTCCTAGCTCCCGCCGGCGCCGCCGTCCCCGCCGAGGAGAGTCAGCGCGGCCGGCGCGCTGTCAGAGCACTATAAACGCGGGGCCCCGCCCCGCGCCGCACAGCCCATTGGCCTGCGGCCCGGCAGCCGCGCGCCGGTTGGGCAGCCGACCCGTCCGTCATCCACCCCCGCCCGACATTGGGCGCCGCGAGGCGGGGCGCCGGCTGACAGGTGAGCCCCGCCTCCGGCTCCGGGCGGTGGCGCAAGAGGAGCGCAGCCGGGCCCGCCAAAGACCCGGCCCTGACGCTTGCACCGGCGCCCCTCAAGCGGCGGGGTGGGGACGCTGTTCGGGACGGTAGAGAGGGGAGAGGGGACAGCACGGGGCCACCTGTCCCCGCGCCCAGCACGCGCCTTCATTTGCCGGGCAAGCATTCTAACTTCAACAGAGAGACAACGTCGAGGGCGAAACTTTCCCTGCGGAATGGAAGGCTTTTCCCGCGGGTCTCCGTGTTTTACACGGAGTGTGCCCTCTGCGGGACCGGCTCACACCCTGTACGCGCATCCCTTCGCTGCCCCCAGCAGCCGTCCGAGCGTTGTGTTTCACACCTGACTTCGGTACCTAACGTCAGCTCAGGCCCGACCAAAGTCAACGGGGGCCAGGGATGCATACGACTCCTGGGGAAGGGGCGCCAGCGGGGCGGCCGACGATGGGTCCTGCCCCCTCACCCTCCGCACCTCGCTGCGGGCGTTCCCTGAAAGTGTCGCTGGCCCGGCCGCGGGACCTTCTCCTTAACTAGTCTCTGGGACACACTCACGCCTCCCCAAGGTGACCGAGAATTTAGGGTGACGGTGACAAATAACGCCCAAATGGAGAGGTGACAGGAATTCTTCACTTTGGTTCTCGGCAAGTGCTTTCCCAAAGAACGCCTTGGACGCGCGCCACCGCGCCGACGGCTTCCACGGACCCACAGCGCCCACTAGCGACCGGCCTGACTTCCCTGCGGGCGAGAGCGCGACGGCCCGCCCACCCGGAACCAGACCGCCGGGACTCAACCGCGCACCGAGTCCGCGCCGGCAGCTCCTGAGATGACGGACAGCAGGGAGGACTCGGCAGAAAGAAGGCATAGTACCCACGTACAATTGTTTGAATAAGAGGAAGATACGCCGTATGCCCCCAACATGCTTTAAAAAATTTTCTGTGTACTCCAGGATTTCTTTAATGTTTCAGACGCAACGAACCAGACGGTATTCCTGCAAGATCTGTTTCTTTAGCTAAATTATCTACACTACATTTAAAAATATACATGGTAAAACATCTTGTTTGGATATTTACCAGTATTTCCTTCACTCTTCTTTATAACCACGTCTGAGAATGTTTACGCCTTAGTAAGTATTCCTTTTTGGCAATACTAAACAAAAGTTGATGTACGTTTCCACTGGAAATGTAAAAGTTTTGTTAAGGCTAGTTTGTTAAGATCGAAAACACTATGGCACGCGAGGTACCGAATACATTCATTCATATTATTCCGGGTAAATCTTTGAGACGAAAACTATTTTATTTTCTCTAATCGCTGGTTTTAAAATAAGCCTCCAATTTGAGGATTTTTTTTTTTTTTTAAATGCTCAAATACTGCACACCCATTTGAAGTCACGGACTGATTCCCGTGAAGACTAAAAAACCAGGAAGGGGCAGATAGTATTATTCATAACTTTATCACAAGGGTTAAAAAAGGAGTGGTTTTACCAAATGTCCTAAAACATTTAAGGAATTCGTTTGAAATTTAATGTAAAGCTAGATTTTCTAAAAGAACTAAAACCGAAACAGTACCATCCGTTTCATATTTAGCAAAGTTATTTTGTGAAATTTAAATGGTGACCTCTTCGCTCCCACATCCTCTCTCCAAGTAAACTAGAGGAAATAAAGGAAATTTGCATGGTCTGAAAATAACCCTGGCTTCCATTTTTAGTAAATCTGATATTCACACTTCCAAAGCATTTTACCTTGGGTAAAATGTAATGTAAAACTTGTTTTTAAAGAAAGTGTGTATTTGATCAAAAAAATAAAATCCTAAACAAAGATTACCACTGTGTAACTAGGGTGTGAATATTTATCAATTTATTTTCAGTAAAGACGGATTATCTGTAGAGACTAGGTGAAAAACATCAACAGTAACAATTTCAAAGTGAAAATGTTCCTCTGCTGTTTACCCTAATTTCAGTTCCATTAACCTGTGAAGGAGGAGAGGGTCGGGAGCCCCTGCCCCCCCATCAAAAATCCTTGTGTAACTTTGGACTTCCCAAAAACTTAACTACCAATAGTCTTGTTACAGAACCCTTACCAATAACAAAATCAGTCACCATATTTTGTTGTTGTATGTATATTCTGTATTCTTATAGCAAGCTAATGTTAAGAAAAATCTAAGGAAAACACATTGAGACCACTGTATTTATTGAAAAAAATCCCTGTAAATGGAACCACGATTTCAAACCCAAGTTGTCCAAGGGGCAACTGTAATTAAAAGCATCATCTCAAGCCATTTGTGTCTGTATCTGTACATATATGCCAGGCAGAAACTGTTACATCAGCATGTTACAAGACAAAGTTCAAACTTTAATGGATGCCAAACCAAAAAGAACCTAATCACATCAATTTGATACATGTTTGTATTTGGATTTCACTTTATGATTAAAATTGTAGGAAGAAACACAGTTATTCCTGAAAATCCATAATTTTACCAGCACATATTTAACCCCCCCCAAAAAAAAAAAAAAAAAAAAAAAAAAGGAAGTTTTATTTCAGCTGAGGAAGTAACTTCAACTACTTCCAAAGTTAAAGAAGAAATTTCTAAAAGTCAGGTTAAAACTTGGGGCATTTCAGATAGTCAATTACAAAAGTCAATAGAAATATAAATTTGAATATGTAATGAGGTAGCAAGTGTAAATTTCAGTTTAGAAGATTAAGTTGGCAATCAAGTTTGCCCAAGTAAATGTACCTTGGTAGTCATGTTCCTGCCCCCTTGAATTCCTAAACATGCTTTGGTCTTTAGACTTTATGGATGTTTCTTATATATTCCTTGTATAGTAATCCATCAATTCTCAGATGTACTTCAAAAGACATCTTTAACATAACTTCTATAAAAACAAAGAACAAAAGCCTTATCTAAATGTAACATTACAGAGAAATTACTGAAATTTGATATACATGTTGATTAAACGTCGTCCAAGCCATGAACTTCCCGTGTAGCTGTGAGCCTCTACTGTTTCCTGGCATTGCATGCGGTTTATTTCATAAAGGTCACTGAAATTTTTAGGACTCTTCTGCAAATGATACAGCTCAAATTACTCAAAGGGAAGACCTTTCAAAACAAGAGTAAAATAAAAGTCTTTTCTTAGTAAACTTTGCCATACACTCCTGTGTCATCTTTCTGCTTCTAAAATTGTTTACACACATCGAAGCATCTTAAATTAGCATCTACTTATGAGTTTGGAAGGCAAAAGTTATTTTTACACTGGGCTCTTGGGCCCAAAGAACATTTTTCCCAAGTTTAGTGACAACTGACCTTATAGACCAGAACAATATATTCCTTATGGAACTAAAATACTTCTCGACTACAGTAGTCATTTCAATTTCTAGTTTATAATCTATCACTGGTTTCATATTATTAATGCAAAAGCAGCTTATGTGGAAAGAGTACCATTATGGCTCCAACTAACTTGGGCACCTGGCATGAAATCTCATTTCCTTATTTGCAAACCAACAGGTTTAGAAAACCAGCCAAACTCCTGTCAACCTTCCAAGTTGGTTTAGGAGTTTGGTGGAGACAGATAGGTAGCAGCTGTGCTGTTTTGGTTTTACCACTCACAAACACTAATACTTTAACCTCTCCAAAGAGGATTCCCACTTCATGGACTGATACAGATGTACTGTATATTACAACAAGTTAAATTCTGCTCTAAACACATAAGTGGTATTACTGACAGCAATCATAAGGAGATTAACATCTACTGTGGCTCCATAAGATCATTTTTGCTCCCTCCCTAACCCACTTTACAGTAAGATGTTCAACAGCACTTAGAAGAGGCTGCATTATATATTCCTTTGTTAATTCCTTGCTACTTGCTTTCAACCCATAGTGCAGTTCCAGAAGCCTGGAAAATGAGGAAGGAAACAATCATTATCCAAATGTATATAAAACCACAAACCTATTTTATTCTAACGCTCAAGGACCAGGTTTAGTAATCAATTGTTGTACAGACCCTCTTACACACACCCACAGCCGCAACCCTTAGGAATTCCTGAGCGACAGTGAAAGCTGCTGACCACTGAAAATTTTACTCCTTAACTTACTGGTTTCACATTAATACATCTGAAGAAAATATATGTGAAAAATACAACTGTTCGACATCCTCTGGTCCAACCACTGGAGGCTCTGGAAAAGAACACTCTTCGGCCTATCAGTTATATACAATATATAGATCAAGACCATGGGATCTAGTCCTCTGAAAACCAGTGACCAATCTGCTTCAAAATGTATTGTGCAGGCCAGGAGCAAGGAAGTGCAGATCTTCTGGATTACTGCACCAGTAGCAGCTCTATGATCATGCAAAACTGAATGCTAAAATAACACAAGAGTAAACACAAAACAGAAATAACAAGTATGATAAAGACAAGTAGGCAGGAAAATGGCAATTCAACAAATGAAAATGTAGGCCCTATTCTTTGGGCTTCAACACCCACTCGAGATTCCTAGATTGAGGCCCTTCTCCCTTTAGTAGTCCTTTCACTAATTAATAACATTCTGGTATTTGAGTGTTCATAACACTCCTTCCTGGAGCAAGTGGCAAGTCTCAAAAATTAAGATATCCTGTCTTCAGAAATTCTCATGGCCAGTAATCCAAAACAGATGGACGGTTCTGGGTGTAAAGGAACAGAAAATTAAGGTAACTGAAATGAGAAACTCTAGTTAATAATAACAGCTTTGGAGAAATTTTAGTTAAGGGGCAAGTGGAGGTGCTTAATATACAATGAGGGACCAGAAATGATACATAAGAGTTCAGCAAGCCAGGAGCCTACGCTTATGTTACTTTGGAAAACAAGAGGTGCAACATTACTGAAAAAGTTTAAAATCCTGGTGGCCATACAAAATAGCTGTGGGCATCTATGAGGCACGACTACATGGCTGGGTCGTTACCTTGAGCCGACTTCGCTACGACTTTGTAAGGGAAGCTGGAACAGTCAATCTTTAACTAAAAACCCCTTTCCCCTCTTTGCAAGCATTAAAGAGTCCTCACACCAAGCTAATTTAAAGGTTTCGTTTATACAATTGATAATTCTGCAAACTCCACAATAAAAATTGCAATAACTACATATTTTAAATACTGTAATAAAAATAAACAGTCATTAGTTACTGCTATAATGCATTAATAATAACCTGAAAAACAAATTATGAATAAAGGCGTGTTTAATAAATTAGGGAACATCTGAACTGCTAATTGGGAGAAAATTTGAACTTTTATAATACGTACACAAAGGCAGTGGAAACAAATGAAGAAAACAAATTAGTACACATTGTTGCAGCACAGAAAAGATTGGGTGTATTTTATTAACAATCACATCCTCTTTCCTGTAGCCTGGCACAGGAACAATTTCAATATCTGATGCGAATCTCCCGCAGCCAGCAGATATGGCGGGGTGTCACTAAGCAACTTACTGTGATTTCACACCATATGTGGCAGTAAGAGATTTTCAAAAAATTAAAAGGCACGCATAAGCTAATTTAAAAATGTAAGTCCAGGCTACTCTCTTAGATACAATGTTTGTAACACTTGTAGAGCAAAACAATTTTTAAATAAACATTTCCCAAAACTTGAATATACAACCTAAGAACAATGGATCTGCACCAAAAAAAAAAAAAAAAAAAAAGTTACATTAAAAAAAAAAATCATGAAATAGAGCTAACCTATATTTAAAGGCTAAAAAAGGATTCATAAAGCAACCTATATTCTTTAGGTAAATAAAGTGAATGTTTTAGAGTAATAGGTATCATAAGTCAGTTCTCACTACAGTTCATGCCTACTTAAAATTCTATCTTTAAAGATATTTAAACTGATAATATTGTTCCTTACCACAAAAGACTCACTGAAGAGCTCAAACTAAAGCAATAGCATTTTTCTTAGCATGCACACACAAAATAATCTACCATTTAGGCATCTCATTAACTTCTGTTTTCACTTTGAAAGACTGATCAAACGGTCTCAAAAATATTGGAGAACATGTTCTCTACTTTGAAGACATGTTTATGCAGCTCAGGTAGCATTTTTAGATCCATATCCTTGTCTTGAATAAATGTTTTAATACCAGTAGACTTAAACATACGTAGATAACTGAGGCAGATTCTAGTGTATTAAGAGTCATCCGTAAGGTATCACATGCAAAAACAAAAACTTGTAAGAAGTTTAAATGTGTTTGTCCCAAAAATAAACGTGCAGGCACCCTACATCAAAGAGGATTTGACTACCTTAGCCTTTAGTCAAGGTATAAAGCTAAGTTCTTTCTGATGGCCCACTTTGAAAATAATCTAAGGTTCTATACATTTTTAGAAGCATTTTTCTTGCCTTCATTAAGTATAATTTGTGATCGTAGTATTTTATATCCTAAAACAGAGGCACAGGATTGAGAATTTAAATCTTTTTCTGGGTGCTCTTTCTTAAAGGTAATACTGACGTCTTAATTGCCGTAGCAGCATAAGTTAGGTATTTGTAAAAATAGCCATTAAATACTAATACGTGAGGATATTTAATGTACATATAAATCCTATTTTAAAAGTATGAGGAAATATAGCATGGTTCTAGGATTCCTAAATTGTTGACCATCAAAAAGTAAACCACCCTCTTTAAGACTTAACAGAACTTTAAAAAAAATTGCTTCAACATATGAATTTAAGACTTTACTTTATTCAGCAAAATCATTTATTTACACAATGGGGAATGCTGGTTTGATTTTGTCAATGAAATAAAAACAAACTGAACAGAGACAATACTGAACTGTATATATAGTTTGTGCCAGAGCTGACCAACTGTTTCCTTACCTGTATCAGGAGCATCAAGGACACTGGTTTAACAATACACCACACAGGTCCAGTAACACCCTGGGAGCTTCCAATGCAATTACCAACTTTTTCTTTTTTTATAAATATATAAAAAAACAAAAAGTCAGCAAAACCAGCATTATGACGTAATAGACAGAGTAGAACTCTGAAGTCAATGGGTCAGTAAAAACCTTATCAGACCATCCAGTTTACCAAGTGATCTGCTCTCCTTCAGACCATACTACAGAATCCAAACAGATGAAAAATAGATCCCTCTTTAGAAGACAGCAATGATCTGATAAGGATTTGACTTAATGGAAGTTAAGGGGGGAAAAGGAATGCAGAGCAGAGCCCCTATTAGAACAAGCTAACTTTTCCAGATTTTCCAAATTAAAAAAAAAAAACAAAAAACAAAAACAAAACAAAACAAAAACCACTTCAACATGAAGCTACCATACAAAGTTTTTCCATTTTTCTTTGTAAAAAGTTCAGAGTTTGCAATTTAATCCTGTGTTTTTAGTGAGAAGGACAGTTTGGGCCTGGACTTCCCTTTGCCCAGGATAATTTTTTGTTCTTCTTTTTGTTGACGTTGTCGCTCTTGTTCTAGTTTCATCCTTTCCTCATGAATCTTTCTTTGTTCTTCAACAATTCTCAACTGTTCCTCAGCCTGAAAGTTAAAAGTAAACATTAAAACTTCCAAGAATTTCAGGTCTTCCATTAGTAATATTGGGAAATCAGGTGACACAGGAACATACGTACTACAGTATGCTTAATAAAACTCACCCAAAAAGTGATAAAGGAAAAATTATAGTGGAATTAGAAAAGAACTCCTTATTAATTCTTCCTATTCTTTCTTTTTATGAAAAATATATTTAAAAATTGTAGAAAAGCACTTGCACATTTTGAAAATGGAAATTTCTAAAAATCGTATCTCGAAACCAGTATAGATTTTGTCCTAGTACCTGTTTTTATCCACATCTTCAGTGAATCAGATTAAGATTGTCAATTATGAACAAAGGCACCGGTTTCTTCAAACGGTTAAGTTCTCTACCAATTACTAGAACTAGATTTGTAATTAGAAAGACATATAAAAAAGTTACACGAGGGACACCTGGGTGGCTTAGTCAGTTAGGCATCTGTCTCTTGATTTCAGCTCAGGTCATAATCTCATGGTAGTTGAGTTCTTGGCTGAAAGCTCAGAGCCTGCTTGGGATCCCCCACTCCCGCCTCTCCCGTTTGCATGCTTGCTCTCAAAAAAAATAATAAATACACTTAAAAAACAAGTTATAGGAGGGGTGCCTGGGTGACTCAGTTGGTTAAGCGTCCCACTCTTGGTTTCAGCTCAGGTCATCATCTTGCAGTTTGAGTTTAGGCGTCGAGTTAGGCTCTGTGCTGACAGTGCGGAGCCTGCTTGGAATTCTCTCTCTCAAAAGAAATAAATAAGCTCAAAAAAAAAAAAAAAGTTACAGGGGAAAAAAAAACAAACCTCTACTGGGGCTACATTATATCGTCAATATGCAATCAAGAAATACTAAAGACCCCTTTCTCTGGAGTGAAAAAAATTAAATACCCTTTTCACCCGCTGATTATAACACGCTTTTTGGTTTCAAATGGACACTGGAATAATTAACTTTTGTGGTGACTTCAACTCCTTCAGTCTTAAGTAACCAACTCCCTTCCTGTGTTGTCTATACGTTTCCCCTCTTTACCAAAAAATTCCAGCCATTCCAATTCTCCCTCCTCATGGTCTCTCTCCTTCAGGTCTACTTCCTTACTCCCCCCCATCCCCCAGGTGCAAGTCTACCCCTCCAGCACAAGGGACATTAGGCCATGTGTGCTGGTGACTCCGGTGGTCACGAATGGGAGAGTGGCTCCTGGCATTTAGTGGGTAGAGGACAGGCATGCCAGTAAACATCCTACCACGCACAGGTCAGCCCCCCACAGCAATTATCCACTCCCAAATGTTAAAGTGGCCAAGGTTGAGAAAACCTGCTCTAACCCTTTGAGTTTTTAAATCTCAGTGATCACTGTGGTCCCTTCTTTCCTATTTGATCTTCATCCTAAAACACTCACTGCATCCTGTGAATGCTTTCCTATTTCCAAAGTCAAGTCTTAAAGTCACTACTTCTGTCTCCATTATTCTACTAAAATTATTTTCTAGATGGTCAGAAACTCCATTCTCAATGACTTCCTTATTCATTCTCCTGTTCACTTGAAGTCTTTTAAAATTTTTTTCTCTTCCCACATATTCTTTCATACAAAATACAGTGGTTGAAAACATACATTAAGGCTCCAGGTATCTGTGGCTCAGTTAAGTGTTTGACTCTTGATTTTGGCTCAGGTCAAGATCTCCTGGTTCCTGAGATAGGGCTCCGCACTGACAGCATGGGGCCTGCTTGGGATTCTCTCCCTCTCTGCCCCATGCATGTGCACGCTCTCTCCGTCTCCAACTGAACATTTTTTTTTTTTAAAAACAAAATATTTAAGGCTCTCCACCCTGATCAGTTCTGTTTGTTTCCACTGATAGGTTTTTTTTATTCTGAAATAGTAACATTCAATGTGACTGAATTACAGGCTTTTCAGCAGAAGACCGGAAAGATGATGGACTCTGGTATGCAGCATAGAATGTTAAAAAAAAAAAAAAAAAAAAAAAAAAAAAAAAACCTGACATTTAAATACATAAGTAACACAAAGAGGTTTGTTTTACTTTAAGATGGTATGGGTGTAGACTAAAAGGCAGAAGATAGATGGTGGGACAAATCCACTGAAATCAAGTGAAGGGCAAATGGGAGGAAGATCAGAATTAAAAGGTGGGAATTTGGGGGCACCTGGCTGGCTCAGTCAGTTAAGTGTCTGACTTCAGCTCAAGTCACGATCTCACAGTTTGTGGGTTCAAGCCCCGTGTCAGGCTCTGTGCTCACAGCTCGGAGCCTGGAGCCTGCTTCAGATTCTGTGCCTCCCTCCCTCTCTGCCCCTCCCCCGTTTGCACTCTCTCTCTAAAATAAACAAACATTAAAAAAATAAAAAATAAATTAAAAAGTGGGAATTGGGTCAGTAGGCAAGATGGAAAATCCAATGGAGAGGTGAAACAGATCTCTCTTTCAGACCTTTTCCCTAAGCTCCGTTTCTTAAGCTACAGCACACTACAGGACAGAGAGAGAGCTCTTCAACATGTCCAAGATTTAGAATCCTCAAAACTAACCCTAAAATAAATCAGCCCTCTCTACTACCTTCTCTATTGCAACCCATATTCTGTAGCTTTATCCTGTCTTCCCCGACACAAGCAAATAGCCAACCAGTTTGTTAATCCTCCCCTTATATTCTTTTCCATTACGTTCTCTCATCTAGAGCCTGTCCTCCATTTCAACTGCCACCACACCAGCACAGGGCCCCACATCTTCTTAGAGACCTGAAATGGTTTCCTCATTCCCAGTCTTTGCCCTTCATCCACCATCCACCCTACAGAACACTACCAGTTTTGGGAACATCTTTCTGTTCTCTCATGCTCCCAAGTGATCTCCACCAGGTGTGGAATATGGCCTAACTTCCCCAATTAGCACACTATTTAAGACGTTCTATAATCTGGCTCCAACTGTGTGTCTGCTAGTATGTCAAAATTATGCTTGCTTTCTATCTTGCCTCCGCTTCTCCTATACTCCTGCCATTCTCTCCTCCTACTGAAGTCCCACCTGTACATCCATCTCAAATCTCCACTTTTGTGCTTAGACTTTCACTGATGATTACAAGAGAAAAGAATTACCTACTTCTGTTCATCCTCAGTAATAAATTCATATGCCAATTACTTTGCCCAATTTTAACAAATCATCACACATTTGGGGTAAGAGCCTGGCAAGTACAATTCAATCAAAGAATAGTAAAGAATCTTACTTTGTGTCCATGTGCTTGGGAAACCCTTACCAATATAAACACCCAGATTCACTGCTGCCTATGGTTCTAACTCAGCCCTCAACGAAGCAGATTAGATCCTTAAAGAGCGAAGAGTTTGAACATCACAGCTTCACCCTTAAGAGAAATCTAATTAAAATTACACGCTATTTTTCACTGTATCATATTGACAAATTCAAAAGTGAAATACGAAATACTAGCTTATGAAGAGTACTATGGCACTACTTACCAAAATTTTATCTTCATAATACTTTTACCCAGAAAATTAATTTTCTGGAATATCCTATAAATAACACTTGCAAACATGCTAAATTGAACAAGGTTTTTTAATGCAACATAGCTTGCTCAAGACTGGAGAAATCCAAAATTTCCAAATATGGGACTATTAAATTATGCAAAATCTATGTAACAGACACTGTGCAGGGGCACCTGGGTGGCTCAGTTGGCCAAGTGTCAAATTCCTGATTTTGTCTCAGGTCATGATCTCACAGTCATGAGATCAAGCCGAGGCTCCGAGCTGGGGTGGGAGCCTGCTTAAGATTCTCTCTCCTTCTGTCCCTCCCCCACTCACGAGAGCACTTGCCCACTCTCAAAAAAAACACTGTGTGGTTAACAAAAAAAACACAAAAATAGGAATCCCTACATACTGAAATGGAAAACCCCCCAAGTTATACTGTTAAGTAAGAACAGCAAAGTCCCAAATAGTTATGTATAGTATGCTATTTCTCTGCAAAAAGGGGAGAATAAAAATACATGTGTTTGTATCTGCCAAAATATGCATGTTAAACTCTGGAAAAATAGACAAAAACCATAATTGAATATATATTTTGGAGATGGGAATGAAAAGTAGGTGGATGGGGAAAAAAGAGAACCATTTATTTTTCTAAAAAATAAATCTGAATGATGTGATCACATACCTAAATTAAAATGAACAAGATTTTTAAACTAGTTTCCTTCATTAACAGGAAATACTGATTCTGCACTGAAATTGACTTTATTTTTTAATGTTAATTTATTCTTGAGAGAAAGAGAGACAGAGCACAAGTCGGGGAGGGGCAGAGAGAGAGGGAGACACAGAATCCGAAGCAGGCTCCAGGCTCTGAGCCGTGAGCACAGAGCCCTACCCAGGGCTCGAACTCATGAGTCACGAGATCATGACCTGAACCAAAATCCCAGACTGTGCCACCACCCAGGCACCAATGAAATTAGACTGGGTAAAGAAAGTTTCAATGTCATCCAGGTTTACAAATACAGGAGACGGAAGTGCATGTGTGCAGAAGAGGGGCTGCAGTCTCTCTGGTTCTCCCTTAGTGCTGAGCATATAGTGCCTACTGGAAGTACCTGATAATGAAATGACTTTTAAAAATGAAGTGAGCAGGTGAATATCCTGTCTTTACATTCAAATGTTTATACTTTGTTCCACTATAGCTTTAAACTAAGCATAAATATTATTCAATTACACCATAGCAAAATCAAACCAAACAAAAAAACCAAAAAAAAAAAACCAAAACCAAAAAAACTAGTCAAGCAAAACCCAAAACCATCAATTTTAATATAGTGGTTCTCAAATGATGAAAAACTGGTTTCCTACCCCATCCATCTGTGAGGTTTGACCCTACACCTTATTTGCTAGGTATTCTAAACCCTAGCCCCCTCTGCAATCTGATATGCCATTTCCTTCCCAATGCCCCTGGAATATCCACTACTCCTCCACCCTTCTGTTGTTTCAAATGCATGCAAAAGAAAGAACTATTCCGGGGGGGGCGGGGGGATGTACACGTGTATTCATACAGAAAAACAATACCGAGCTCTCCTACAAGGATTACACATGGATGTCATGGAGGCCCAAGAGAAAGCCAACATCCACCATACTAGAGCCATGAAAAGAGGGTGGGCCTTCTTAGCCATTAAGTCCAGGACCCTCACAAAGGTGGCTTTCAACCCTGTACCTCACTGGGAAGAGTGACGGGTGAGATAAAATACATAAAAGCAAAGTATACCATTCTAGAAGAGTCTATTACCCCTTCCAGTACCTTTTGTTCCCCCTTCTTCTACCCAGAGGTCCCAGTGTCCTTATTACAATTGCACCTTTCTAAGCATCCCCCACCTACACGGTCTCTAACTGTACATTGGGGTGATCCCTAGCAGCAGTTTTTCAGCAAATAAGGATGCTGAAATCTACTAAAAATACATACGAAATTTTATGAAATCTTAAAAATACAGAGAGAGAATTACTTGTTATCAGCAGTGATTACGGGAATGACAGGCAAGAATGAAAAAATATTACGATTAGGAAATCATGCCACCACTCAGAAATGTGGATTTCTGCATTTTAAACTTCCCAGACACACATCCTGTTAAACTCTGCCATTTGTAACTTTAATTCTGTGACTCATCTTCACCCCTGTAACAAGTGTAATGTTTATCCCACTTTAGATAAACAATGCATAAAAAAAATATTAAAAAGAAATTTGAAGTAATTAATTCTGACCCTTAACAAATTACGGATCAGTAAAGTTTTCCAAAATTATTAACGTACAAGGTTAAAAAAAATAACATACCAGGATTTTTTAAAAAAAGTAATCCCCCCCCCCCCCCCGCATGGCAATTTGGTTATTCTGTTACCTAATGTTTACAGTGTATGCTATAGGATATTGTTAGCTATCATATAAAGAGAATTCGTATCACTCCTTCTAGCCCCTTTCCTTTGCAATTCCTCAGTTGCTACACCTTTATAATCTTAAATATATTTTTGGAACGTCAACATTACAGAGCATCTCCCAAGATCCCGTATTACTTAAAAGTGGACACAACTGCTTCAAGAGGGAACTGATAGCCGAGACTGGTATGGGATACTCGACACAAAAATCAGTGTCCTCCAGGGCTCAGCAGAGACCACTCTAAGAATACTGCCCAAACACCAATCTCGTACCTTCAGGATTTTAGTATTTGTGTCCTAACGTGAACTCATCCAGATGTGGTTCTTTTAATCTTCCATACCCTAAGTTCTCTTTTCTTTCAAGTCAGTGCTTCTGTCTGCCTTGGTCACTCATTCCCTTTTGTGGAGGTTTTCTCAAGTGCCTGCTGATACCTGGCTGTCAGCATGAGATCTTCTCTGGTCCCCACACCACATTTTCTCCTCTTCTTTCTCCTCTTCCTCCCTCCGGGCACTTTTATCGCTCAACCAGGTTTACTCTCCTTACAGTTTCTCCTGCCACCTTACCAATTCCAGGCCCATCTTCTGACAGGCTTTCAGTGGGTTTCTGGTTGACTTTCTGTCCTTCACTCACACTATATAAGGCCAATTCAGTAATATCCAGAACATTTTCCAAATACTGTTGCCCAAAATACACTAACACACTCTTAAATGAGCTTTTTACCTTATCAGTTGAAAACAAGCCTCTCCCTGACTAAACATTGACATTTACATTTGGCGCCATGCCGTCCCTGTCTCTCTTAAAACGTGTAAATACATCACTATTAACTGCATATATCACTCAGTCCTGTGCTCTCTCAACTTAGATGAGCTCACTCTACTTACTATAAATGCCCCATTCCTTTTCCATTTGTATTAGTTTCCTGTAACCACTGTAACAAATTACCACAAACTGGATAGCTTAAGAGAACAGAAATTTACTCTGGGAGCAAAGGAGTCCAAAGTCAGTGTCACTGGAACTAAACGTGTGGACAGGGCCACCTTCTGTGGACAGGGCCTTCCTTCTGTAGGCTCTCGGAGGGAATCTGTTCCTGGCCTCTTCAAGGCTGCCAGGGTTTCTTGGCTTGTCTATGCACTGCTCCAATCTTCAAATTTCTCTCTGTGCTGTCCTCAAGTCACCTTCTCCTATACGAGTGGAGTCTGCTGGGAGTCTGCGAGCCCTTCATCACGGTGTCCTCCCCATGTCCTTTTCGGTCCAAGTTGGCAGTGTTTCTGCTGACACAGCATCCTCACAAACCCTGCGGGTCTCCCAAATCTGGCAGGCCACTGGACAAGATGCTCCCCAACAGATCTTTCCTGGATAATCTCATTTACTCCTGGTGTCTGCTACTAAAGTGCCTGAAGGAACTTATGAGTCACAGGCATAATCTCTTCAGCCCTAGCAAATGGTTGTCCAGCCACAGCCTTGGCTTTGTTTGCAGTTTTTTAACAGGAAGCCTCCTGACTTTATAGCATCTTTTGTAATCTAGATGGGCTGAAATTTTCTCCAAACATCAACTGCTCATTCCATTTTACTTATCTGTTCTTTCCTCTATCTGTTCTTGAACTTTACTATCAACAGCCAGGGGAAGAAATCAGACTGTACCTTCAACACTTCACTTAGAAATACCTTAGTTAAATATGCCAGTTCAACACGGAGAAGTTCCACCTTCCACACAATTGTAGGACACTACCAGGTTTCCTACCACTATACAGCGAGGACCGCCTTCCCTCTAGTTTAAAGTAACATCCTCTTCCTCTGCTTCTGAGCCTTAACCAGAAGCACCTTTAAAGTCCCTATTTCTACCAACGGTCTTTTTTAAGGCCGTCCAGGCATTTTCTATCATGTGCCTCAGAATTCTTCCAAACTTTAACTGTCCAACTCCAAAACTACTTCCATATTTTTAGTAATCAACTGGGTAGGTCCAGACAACATAAAACTATTCTGGAGGCCAGAAGTTCGAAATCAGGATCCCTGGTCCAAAATCAAAGTGTCAGCAAGGCCCGCTCCATTAGGAGGCTCTAGATTGAGAGTCTATTCCTTGCTTCTTCCAGCTCCTGGTGGCTGCCAGGATTCCCTGTCTCCTGACCACATCACGCCAATCTTCAAGGCCAGAATCTTCAAAGCTCTCTCTGCCTTCCTCTTACAATGGTTATGTGGAATGGCTTTTAGGGCATAGTGGATAAACTCCCCAAGATTTTTAACTTAATCATACCCACAAAGACTCTTTTTTTGGGACCACACAGGTAACTAGTGTTACTAAAGTAACAGGAGATCAGGACACAGAATACACAAATAGCTTTGTGTATGTGGGGGGGGGGGGGGGGGGGGGGGGGGGGAGGAGCGCAGGGAGGTATTTTCCAGAGATATCTCTTAATTGCAAAGCGAGCTCTGGTTTACTTTAAGTATGTGGAACACATTTCACATATAATCAACTTCCAAACATGGTACAATTTTTTCATTTCTCAAAAGAGAGAGGTACAAAGCGTTAAGCATGATGAACATAGTAAATCTCCTTATTTGGCAAGTGGGTAAGGAAAAACTATTTTTTTCTTTGTTAATTTGAGAGAGAGAGAAAGAGATCGAGTAAGTGCGCGTGCAAAGGGGAGGGGCAGAGAGAGAATTCCAAGCAGGCTCCATGGTCAGCATGCAGCCAGATGCAGGGCTCAATCCCACCATCCTGGGATCATGACCAGAGCCGAAATCAAGAGTCAGACACTCAACCAACTGAGCCACCCAAGCGCCACAAAGAAACTGTTTTTAATATTAAAGAGAGGAAATACACTGTAGATCTCAAACTTATGATTTGCATATATTTTAAAAATTCCAAACAATGTTTCCCAGTTAAAATCAATTTTTCCTTTTTATCAGCATGTTTATAATTTTATTAGAAACTGTCCGTCTGACTCTTATTATAGTTTCAGTATTTACTCACAAATTAACCAGATTACATTTGACTACCACTTTCATTCACCCACGGATAGTCTGAGGGTCATGTTTTTCCTACTGCTCTAGCCTCCTGCAGGGACACTGAATTCCACAGCAACATCTATCGCTTTTCTTAGTATATTTCCCTTTCTAAATAAGTAGGATTCATACACATTTCAGAATAATATCTGGGCTTTTCCCAGGCACATCACAAAAAACTTTTGTGAAGAGGAGTAAAAAAAAATTTTTTTAGTACTATTTTTAACATTTTTAAAAAACATTAAAAATCTCCATTGTACTAACAACACCCTTTCAAATATCTGAAGACAGTGGTGCACTGCCAATAGTCAGGCAGAACTAGATACCAATCTGCCAAAAAGCCAAGTCCAGGCAAGCCAAGACACGTGTCAATTCTTCCTTGATTTTATTCATCAAGCATGTCTACTGGTTAATATGCTTTTGCCTCTTTTTGGACAGATAAAATCAAATATCTTGACAAACAATTTGGAACGGATGTGAGCAAAAACTACTGGTCTAGAGTACCTAACATGAATTCTACATGAGAGAACCCATGGGGCTAAGCTAATACATTCCTTATTACAGTCATTACTGTGATCAATCTTTGAACTTTTGTCATAAGGACCTACTTAAAAGTTAGTCAAAGTGTGGTTTAAATTTACTTTCTCTACTAATTATTTTTATGTGATCATGAAAGTGATGTATGTTAGTTGTAGAAAATATAGAAACTAGAGAAAAGTATAAAGTTACATGTAAGTGTACCAATTACAGATAACGATTCTTAGCATTTTTTTCCCATCTACTAAACCGTGCAAATATACTTTTCAAATTAGCAGGATCATAATGTACACGTAAGTTCTGCATTTAGCTACTTCCCCTGGATTAACAAATACTTTGACTAAAGAAAAACCAACTATATAAGTAATCTAAAAACCTGTGAAATTTTCACTATTCTAAATAATAAAGGGAAAAGTTTTTTTTCTTTATTAGTTTACTTGTATCTGATTCACTTTTCTCAAGATAAAATTCTTAGACACAGAATTAAAGGCTCCTGATATTTACTGATTCACTGTTATTTTCTAAAATGGTCACAGCCATTTAAATTCCCCAAATCACCACATAAAAAGGTCCCTTTATACCTTATCCTTGCCAACAGTTGGTGCTAATGAGGGAAAAAAAGTCTTTTTCTACTGGTATTTAGCATTAGAGGAAAAGAAAGGGGGGGAGGAGAGTCCTTTGTTTTGCTACATTGTCAAGAATTTATGAAGGCACTTTTCCATTCCATTTGTGTGAGTGAATTCTCTTTTAAGTCTCTTTTCTTTTTCTATTAGGGAGCTGGTCTTCTTTACTGACTTCTAAGAAATCCTTGTATTATTCTTTCAAGATTACAATGTTTAAGAAATACCCTTTGGGGAACCTTCTCTCCCCACCCTCCTTT
This sequence comes from Herpailurus yagouaroundi, assembly GCF_014898765.1. NCBI lineage: Eukaryota > Metazoa > Chordata > Mammalia > Carnivora > Felidae > Herpailurus > Herpailurus yagouaroundi. Next base: position 6,035,682 of record NW_024412405.1, on the reverse strand, counting down.
AATCTGTTTTCGAGGGGCGCCTGGGTGGCGCAGTCGGTTAAGCGTCCGACTTCAGCCAGGTCACGATCTCGTGGTCCGGGAGTTCGAGCCCCGCGTCAGGCTCTGGGCTGATGGCTCAGAGCCTGGAGCCTGTTTCCGATTCTGTGTCTCCCTCTCTCTCTGCCCCTCCCCCGTTCATGCTCTGTCTCTCTCTGTCCCAGAAATAAATAAACGTTGAAAAAAAAAAATTTTTTTTTTAAAAAATCTGCTTTCGAACCTCATCTACCATCACTTACCTCTCACCACCTTCTTGACTACACAAAAAGCTGGTTCACTGCTCTGGCCCATCCCACTATCCCAAGAGCACCTACACACTCTTGCCTTTATTCTAAGGCCCCAAAAGGCCTTTTCCCTGCTTCATTTCCTCACACTCCTGTCCCCATCGTAAGTGCAATTTCTAACTATCCACGGAGGCCCAGCTCACACGATCTCTTCCAGGAAGGTTCCCAGGTCTCCCTAGAGACCTGGGCAATGATGTCAATTATCACACATCACCCGTTGAACTACTTAGTATTTTCATATTATTAACTTTTCTTGGAATTGTCCTTGTCTCCACAATAAGTACATTAAATACTTTAAGAGAACTTAACATCTTATCAATTGCTTTTTACACCTAACAAATTCTCAATATGGATTATGGATTGGCTGCTCCCTCTTCTCCCCTTGCCTTCTAGAAGCTAAGAATGCATCCCATTCTTCTTGCTATACCATGAACCGGTCCACATTTCTAGCATATTTATTAGGTCATAAAAACAAACAGAACTGTTGCTTCAACAAGATAAACCAGCACTACTGACACACTCAGGAAAAGTCCCGTGCCATCTACAACATGGGCATATTTCCCTAAGTACCTATTCTTTTAAAAAGAATATATTCCAGTAGTATCTCCCAATAAATGTGTGAAAAGATGAAAGAACTTGCTGAAAACTGAGAGGATGAGAAATGGACAAGAACGAAAGTCTCCGTACGCTCCTGGCATCTTTATGCAGTAACATTCTGTCTTTTCCTACACAAAGGATGTGCTAGTTTCCCTGCAATAGATGATGCCCAACAGAAACAAATAAAAATTTTCTCCAACACTGACAATTATTTCTCGAGCTTCCAACATTATCGTGCACAGGAAACAAATGAGTTATGTGCAAATTCTTACCAAACAGTCTCAAATGCAAACTCTTTTTTTCTCCAAGATATCTTTTCACGAAAGTTGTACTGAGAACATGCAATGCACAGTCTATTCTGCCAAATCCCAATGTTCCAGAACAGTGCTGGTCTAGGTATGATCCATGAATCAGCAATAGTCTGCAAACCATAATGGATCCATAACAAGATATGTAGAAACCAGGAGTGTTTTAGAAGCTTTTATAGCCACTTGATGTCATTTTTCTAGTAATTCATCTTAATTGTATTTTGCAAACATAGTCTGAGACAAATCAGGATTAAAAGACAAAAACAAAAACTGGCCAATTACCACCACCTGAGAAGCACTGCTCTAGAATAAGCTTGCTGATCTTTTCCCAGTAAGGACACACCAAAAGTTATGTTTTTATGGTTTGTGTGTGGGTAAACAAAGAAAACTGCCAAAAGAAATATAAAGCGCCAAGTTTCCCTAGGCACCAGACAGCTACCTCGGGGATCAGAAGGGATCCTGGCAGGGCATAAGCGGAGGAACTCTGTTCTAGGAGTCATAATCCGGCATTCCAGGCCACCCAAAACCGAAGTCACCATGCTATCCAATCTCTTACCATGGTCTAAGAGGGATTCACCCCACTTCGTGATGCCGATACAACATTTTCAATACCAGCTATACTGTTCCACCCTTCTGGAAACATCCAGGCCCTACAAACCACACTATATTTACCTTTCAAAAAAGCTCAACGTTCAAGACTCAAATGAAGGTTCGTACTTTCCATCTTCCTTCTTCCTACCTGAACTGAGATTTTCTTCTTAGCATCACTAAAAAAGCACGATCACGTACTCATTAATGAGCAGGTAGGGACAGACCTCAGAATGACTCCTCATCCATTTCACTTTCATAGTGCTTGCTCTACCTTAACAGATTTTAAGGCCTTTTCATTGGGAAAGGCAGGATTAAGTCCCTCCCTTTCACTATGACCTTTACAATAACCAGGATGGCGATGTGCATGAAGAATCCTGGTGTCATCCTCATTAAGTCGCTTAGTTACTTACTTAAGTTGCATTAAGTTACTGATATTTCCAGTACTGGCTTTTATCTGGGGCATACCACCTCTTAAAAGATTATGCCTTAGAACCAACTGGACCATAGTTTTAACTTTTTACATTCTTATCAATTACGGGACACATTACTTACGATCCTCCTTCACCTCTACTCTCATTGGGATCCACTGTCAATTAATTACTTAGACCAACTCAGATCTTTTTGTGCCTTTATAAACAGTCACAAAATTTGTTTTTTCTAAACCACTTAACGAGAGCTTACAACTTGCTTTTATCCTTCATGTGACAGTATGACTTCGCAGCAAATGTCTTCTCAACACATTTCTAAGTAAACAAAACTTTTCTAAGATGTCTAGAAGCAAGAGTCCCTCCTGGGTCATGTCTCCATTCCTGGGCACGAACTAGCACTCATTCTCCGTTCATCCTAAGTAACTTCCCTTCCACCTGATTTAGATTCTTACTTCAAAGTAGAATTCCTATATGCCACTTTCATGAGGCAAAGAAAGTTTTTCCTTTAATGCCTGTCTCTTCCTTTTGTTTCCTGGATTTTTTTGTATCCACAGTCATTTCATTCTGTTTTCTTCCTCATACTGAGACTGCTTCAGAATATACATTTCTAATGGAAATCCCTAGGCCACCCAAAACTTTATCCTACTTCTTTATTCTACTTTAAGTGCCAGTCTGTGCTAAAAATAAAGAAACATAACAAACAAAAACCTCTGGATTTTTGTACTAAAAGAAAAAAAAAAGAATTGGAAGGGAAAAGCAGAAACAATCACAGATTAGTATTTTTCTATTTTCAAAAGATGACCTCAATGTTCTTACACTGGCTTCTTCACTAATATTTCCAAATTGTTCCTCACCCCTGTTTAGATCCGTGTGTCATAATTACTTAAGTCTCTGTATTCCTTGCTGGATTACAAACTTGGAATAGGAAAAATAGCTTATGAGTCTGGCACACTATCAAATACAGACTCCCTACATACTATACCCAGTCACTGGGTGGGAACAAGGTCACTCATGTGAAGTGAAATGCTGCGTTTGAGTTTAAATACTTCCAAGCTTTTGTTTTTACTATCCACTGAGAAAAAATGTAAATGAGGTGAAGAGAGAAAAACTCTGGGACTGGGGATAGTACAATTCTCCCAGGAGCCCTGTTTTAAATGCAAATTTCAGAATGTTCTCCAGAGTTACTAGAATCTCTGGATTGCCCCCAGATGGATTCCTCTGGAAGACACTAGCTAAAATCTCATGAACCATTCCTGCTCTTGCCTCAAATCCCTGCAAACAGCCCTGAAGACTAAAAAAAATGTGTCCATGATAAAGCACAAAATCATCCCACAAAATCTGAAGCAGCAAAGCAAATAAAAAATGCTTTTCATACATACCAGTTTGGCTTGTGCTTCTGCAATTTTTCGGTTATTCTCTTCCAGTATTCGCTCTAGCTCCTCACGTTTTGCACGTTCTTCCTCCTAAAGGGGAGGACATGTTAAGATGTTAGAAAAACAAAATGTTTATTTTTACTGATAAATATTTACTAATCTTCCTCTGAACTTTTTTGAGCTGACTTAGAGGGCAGCTTTATAGCTACCTTCTGTCTGACAAATGATAAACTGTGCAGCCACTAAAATTTGTTTCTAGCACTAAATTTAAATCATCCCTCCCAGTCCAAACAGCAACCGACTAAACCCTCCCTAATGATAGTTTCCTGGCAATTATTACTAATACTTTAATATCACACAAATCAACAAGGACAACTACAAAACTGGATAGTATTTACCAAATTAAAAAAATAATATATAAAATATAAATAAAGTGAATATTTGTCTCACCAATTATGTATACCTACGTATTCTTTACCTATACTCCTTTAATCAGCATTAAAAGTTGAATATTTACTGTCTTGTCCAGTGTCCTGCAGAGTGTGCTCCTCGGCTGCCATACGCGCCAGCTTCCTCTTTAAAATGATTTGTACTGTTAGCTTGGCAATACCTGCATCAGCAGCTCAACCATTTATAAAGAAACAACATACAAGGAAGGCTGAGCTGAGGAATGCAGATGTTTATGGTAAGAAGGAACAAAAAATGTAATTCATCATTCCTAAGGCAAACAATTAATAAGAAAAATACATTTACTGTTAGTGAAAAATACAAATGGTAATCCATACTTCATGGAACTAAGGGCTTCTTCCATGGGGAAAATGGACTTAACATTCAGATGTTGACAATTTCTAAAGGCAGCTTATCTTGTCATCTACAGTCTGAACTGAAATTCAGGAATCCAGGGGGTGCATGGTCCGGAAATAAAATTCTGTAATTTATTTTTTATTGGAGAATTTAATGAGATTTTATAATGCAAACTATATGAAGATTGCTTGATGGTTTGGGCAGTGTTCAGATCACAGCATACATATTCAAATGATTTTAATATTTGGAAAGACTGTCAGAGGGTTGTGTCCGTGTAAAAAAAAATTGTTAATACGAAACAAAAAGCAAATGAAGAGAAAAAAATCTTCCTATGATTAATAACTCGCTACAAGACAGCACCATTACTCCAAAATTATCTCCATTATTAAAAGCACTGATATAAGTAAAATTTCATACATTCAATTGCACAGTCTGTGATAGCTACCAAATATAGACACGTGTATCTAAAGACAGCACAAGGGAGAATGCACTTGAAAAGCTAAGCTTACTGGAAAACAAGAGAGATTTAGTATGATGCCAACTTGCCCATACTAATGCCAAGATTAACAATGATATGAGACATATATTTTGAGTCAAATATTTAAGTTCGAGAAAATAGAACCACAGGATTTTCTATGGCACGCACCAATGGAATTCGTATTCATTACACAAACTATGTCAAGGGACACTCAGCACTGTAAAGTAATTTGCCTTGAGTGTTTCAGTGACTTTCAACAAGTTTTAGGAACCTGGAGTAATCAGTGCAAATAAGCCATAAAGCTTCAGTAGCAAATTACTGTCTCACAGAAAGACATTTTCAACTTCTGCTCCAGCTGCTGATAAAACAAATCATGTGTTTAGCTTGACTCCAGACAAGGACAACCTGTTCCTTCATAACTCTCTAGAGAAAAAAAGGAGTTGTTAGTAGATACTAAAAAAAGTGGATGAATACTCTGGACATTTTTCCTAAAAAGATTCTTTGAAACACATTAGGAAAATGGAGGGAGGGCCTTATGATCAGAATGCCAGAATTAGTCCATTGTGTTGAAGCAGGATTTGGGGGAGGGGGTGAGGGATAAAAGAAGGAAAAAAAGAAGAGCAAGAAAACCTATTTATCAAAAGCAGGTGCTGTCACTCAATGTTAGGCCCTGCTCTTTGTAATCTGACTGAAGGCAAAAAGCCTCTCACAGTCTAGGCAGTAAGAATGATAAACAGAAAAGAAGAATACGTAACCACAGGTGGATTTTTAACCTTTTCCCTTTACCACTCCCTGTCTCCCGCCACCCTCCCAAAAAAGAATGTAAGTCCTGCAGCCATGGCAAAAGTTTCAAACACTTCTCAAATATGTAAGCCAGTTCCGTTAAATCAAAAAGTATCCTTGAATACGTTTTATGAAAGTAACTTTTAGATGTCAGTCAGCACTTCTGAACAGGCTAAAAAATTAACTTTCGCAGCAATGTTAAGTTTAGATGAGAAAGGAATTAGTCTGTATTCCATCTCTTTCTGAACTGAGCAGGAGGCACACCCAACACTGAAAGTTTTGCCATGGACTGTCTCTACTTTCCAAACGACCGAGCGTTACCTCTCTGGCTTTTTGTGCTGCAAGCTCAGCTTGTCTCTGTCGCTCGAGTTCTTCGAGCAACTGCTTTTCCATGATGCGCTTGGCTTCCTCCACCCTTCGGAGAACTTCTCGCTCAATTTCATCCTTCCTTTTCTCCAATTCTTCCTCTACCCTTTTGGCCACTAATTCTTCCACTCTTCGTGCTGTTTCTTCCTCGATGAGTTTTTCTTCTATTTCCTGCTGCCGACTAGCACACAAAGTAGAAAAAAGTGACTTAGATGACAGAAGTAAACGTAAGAATTAAAACTAGTTATACGTCTGTAAAACATTCAGCCTGATTCTATGATTTTATAATTCATCTGAGTGCAACACTCAAGGAAATACTAGATACCAAGATGTTCAGGGATACAGAAAGAAACTCGAACAAATATGAAATCATGTTTTTGTTAGCTTTCACTTTCTAAATCCAAAATGACTCAACAAAGAGTTTAATTCATTAGTTTTAATTTAAGAACTGTTAAGAAATCTGAAACAAGAAGTCTACTTTTTGTTACCAACTTTATAACGAAAGGACAAAGTGCATGGATTTACTCATTTGCCAATGCACTCAGTCTAAGGGTTGAGCTTCAAGAGAAGTCAGGAGAAAATACTATGTAGCAAGCAATTCAGACTAAGTTCATCCCCTGCCCCCCACTAGCAAAATCAGAAGAAATACAGACTCAAAGAGATTCAGACTGTGAAGGCAATGAAGCTTTTTCTGAAAATACAGACCAACTTAATTCAGGTTCTGAACCTAATACCTTTCAGCGTACCTTCTTTCTTTGGTTAATTTTTAATTAAAAGCTCTTCAAGATGTGGGAGGGTAGATGAAAATATATTGCCAATTCTAATAAAAAGTTTAATGACGCATGATACGGTTTAAATTATTTTAATCCCATCTAGATATTATAAACCAACTTATTTACTCAAAATCAAATTCTGCACTGAAAATACTGACATTTATCAAGGCACTGTAGTGGACACCATGTACATTTTATACCAATGACATCCAATATGGGCTACTGGAAAATTTCATTGTACATATGTAGCTCACTGTATTGAGACAATAATTTGTACTGAATTAATAATAAATTCAGAGGCTCTGGAAGTATATCTAAATCCTAAGAGGCCAATTTATTATTATTAATGCTTCAACTTTCTCACAGCCCATGAAATTAAATACAACCTGTAACCTTTATATCTTTTGATGACTCATAAATATGTATGAGCCAGTCATTCAATTTACGTGTTTAGTAAAGACTTTATAGTGTCTAAGTGACCTTTAAACACCCCAATCCACTTCAACTAAACTGTATTTTGGGGGTGGGGGGGAATTCAATTCCCACTCAAGTGCTTTTATTCTCAACTCCTGTTACTTATTCACAGTGATACCATACTAACAGCAATGTATCTTTAACATTCTGATTCATTTCAGTTTCTGCATTTATAACCTCTTATGTTTTTCTGACAAGGAGATAGTAACTACTTGAAAAAGCACAATTATTTATTCTAGGTTCCAGACATATGCATCCCATTCTGAAGACTCTGTTGCCTGTTTCTTAAATATTTCCTCCCAACACTAAATTATTGATTTTTATTTAAAAAGATACAAAAGCCTAACATATACTCTAAACAATGCTCCTTTCCCTATTCAATACCTTCGAATAAAATACAGTTTAAGGTAGTTTCAATAAGCCTTTACCTATAGCAGCTCAATAAAAGAGAATAGTTATCTATCCCAACACTAAAATGAACTGCCAGACATACCTCAAGGAAACCAGGCAGGGATTTTAGTGGAAATTAAACTACATTTCAAATATAAAAATTTTGTTTCTTTACCTCATCCAAAGAGAAAAATATTAGGCTGAAAGAAGCCTGATAACTGTCAAACCTAGATGATGGGTGTATTAACGTCATAATATTCTTTCCACTTTTGTAGAAGTTGGAAAGTTTACACAATGCAAATTTTAAAAGTATACACCACTCACCACAAACAAACTTTTGCTAGTAAATGTAAAGGAGCCTAAGAAGAAGTTCTCTTTTAAGATGTCAAAAATGGTGCAATTCAACTCTAAGGACAACGTAAAACAGTTTCAGTTAAAACAGTTCAAAGTAAAAAGCAGAGAGAAGAATGGAATAAGGCTTTAGGTTAGCTCATCGCTAGAAAAGTCGCCAAATAACTTAGGAATTTTGGAAAGATGGAAGAGACCTGATACATATTCAGGGTTTTTTGTCAAGCAGTCTGTAAGTAATAGCAATAGCACAATGGCTAATGGGGTCACATTTCTGGATTTAGTATGGAGAAAATAAGCCTAAATAAATTCAGTTTATTACTTACAGCAAAAGCCAGATCAGCACAGTGTCAGCTGTTTCTGGTCCCACTCATGGACACCAAACCAGAGGGGACAGGTGACATGCAATACAGGCATAGGCAGTGGGCTGTATTGCTGCTAAGGAGTCAATTCTAAGGGCAGCTCAGCGGTTTTATAGCCCAGAGGGGAGGGCAAGTGGAAAGTCCCAAGCTCAAATGAAACTGAGAGGATGAGAAAAGGCCTCGTGGAGTTTCTCACAAGGCTGCTTATCTCCCTTTGTTCCTGGAGGAAGCACAGGACACACCACTGTGACTGTAATTAAGCCTTGCTGCTGTGTTCCACGTGGAGACAGGCAAGGTCAGGGCACCACAGCAGAACTGTTCCCCTACAAGTATTATCAACAATATAATTTTTTGTTGTTGCTGCTATTCTTAGTAGCAACAATCAGAAAAAAAAATTTTAAGTGATTTTTCAGATTTAGCACTGAAAAAGTTACTCTCAATGACGCTTCAATTCCCCTCTCCCCACATTGAATTCAGAAAAACAATGGGCACATGTACAAGTGAATTAAGCAGTTCATCTTTACTGTCTACAAGTTTATTATCATTATCAATGATAAAGAGGTAGAAGGCTAACTTTCACCAGGGGCACTGAAACTTTCTTGGGGAAAAAAAAAAACAAATACTTTTGCTCATTAGTATCTTATAAAAAACATTTCATGTCACTGCCTATCCACTCCTTAAAACTTTAAGATTTATTTATTTGAGAGAGAGAGAGAAAGAGAGAGAGAGGGAGGGAGGGAGAGACAGAATATGGGTGTGTGAGCAGGGGAGGGGCAGAGGGAGAGAGGGAGAGAGGGAGAGAGAGAGAGAAAATCCCAAATCCCAAGCAAACTCCGCGCTGCCAGAACAAAGCCCATCGTGGGGCCTGAACCCAAGAACCATGACCTGGGCCGAAATCAAGAGTCAGATGCTTAACTGACTGAGCCACCCAGGTGCTCTACTCCTTAAAACTTTTGCCATAGGAGTTGTCACTTTCCTGATGTTCTTTAGTGGCTCTAATCTCTTCCTCGGGCTCCTCTGCTCAATGTATTCCCTTGCCAAGAATTTGTGCCAATGTTGAAAGGGCTGAATCACAATCTTCAAGATTTCGATGGTGGTATGTATAACACTAGGTCCCCATTTTTTCCATGCCTCCATGCTTTCAGGTATTTTAAAAACTCCAGTCACCACCAACTTTAAAACGGTAACTATTAAAACAGTAAGGACCCAGCAATACAGCACTGTCAAACCAGAGTATGACTCTGAACATGGCAAATGGCAATATTATTTAAAACATTATACAGAAATATTTTAACGTGTATGAACTCAACCCTAGGAGTTTCCTTCTAGGAAGTGCTTCATAACATCACAGCAAACAGCATTAATTCAGTACTGAATAGGCACCAAATACTGTGCCAACAGCTTTATACACCATGTCATCAGTTACACCTCTGATGATTCCCAAGGCATAGGAATACTTTACTAGCTGGGCTCCAGGTCACTGCATTTTGCTAAGAGAGGACTCCTAACCTAGGTAGACTCCAAAGCTCATGATCTAAGACCTATAGTACCCTACAAAGGCAAAGGCATGCAATAATATTTACCCAAATCATTTAAAAAATTTATAAATTTCTTATCAACATCAGCTAGATCTTATGCCCTTATCCTTTGTCTTAAAGCCCTAAGTGTCCCCGAAATACAGTTCCGCATACTGAATTTGCTCATAGAAGCTGTTCTCTACTCTTACAATGAGCTCGTCAAGTACTCTAAGGATCACTCATATAGATCCCAGTTCAGCTTAGATACTTTAATTCAGAAGGCTCTCAACCTGTCATGCAATTGAACACTAAGCATATTGAAACCTAGATTATAACAGGCTACAGTAAATTATTATAGCATTAACATTTTCCGGATTTGCTGCAAGTTATTTTACAACTGCCTATTTTTTCAACATGCACAGTGAATACAACATGCACAAAGCCATTTCAAAAGAATACATATGAAAATGATAAGGAGAGAGAAACACACTAAATGGTTGGGACACAGGGAAGAGGCAGAACTTCTGAATTCAATTTTGAAACATGTGAACTAGCTATTCAGAAATGAGAAAAAAAAATTTAATGCTAAGGTCTACCTTTTACCATATTAATATAACTCGTAAGAGCACTTCATAAACTCACCAGGCACAATCTGGCTGCATTTCGTAAATTATATCACATGATGTACGGAGGCCCATTATATGCCAAGTATGTCTAGATACTTTAAATGTGCCATTTTTTTTTAAATGTTTCATTTTTGAGAGAGAGAGAGAGAAAGAGAGAGTGTGAGCGGGGGAGAGGCAGAGAGACAGAGAGACACAGACTCTGAAGCAGGCTTCGGGCCCGGAGCTGGCAGCACAGAGCTGGATGCAGGGCTCAAACCCGTGAACTGCGAGATCATGACCTGAGCCGAAGTCGGACGCTTAACGACTGAGCCACCCAGGCGCCTCATAAATGTGTGATTTCTAATCTTCATAACGAAGACCAGTATCTTCATTTCACAAATAAGAAATCAAGCTTACAGGTACGTGATTTATTCAAGGCTTCACAATTATAAACAGCAAAGCAATCTGGTTTCCATTATTACCACAAAATTAGTTAAGCCCAACAGAGTATTCAAATTTTGCAGTCTCTCCCCTCCCACAGACCCTTTTCCAGGTACAGGGACACTATGCTCTCTGTTGTCTTCTCTGCTTCCAGCAAGCACTGGTTTCTTCCAACAAACATTCCCTAAGGTCCTCTCAGTCCAGTAAGCCAACTGCTTTTTTGCCTTCACACGCTACCTGGGTCGTTCTATCTACTCTCAAGGTTTCCTCCTCAAGGCTTCAGTCTCCCATATCAAACTCGCATAAACTCACTATACCCAAGTGTTAAAGTGCCCACAGTGGAAGTGCCAGTTGAAACTCCCCTCGACCGTTCCCTGTCCGCTATCAGGTTTCTGCCGTTTTAACCACCGTCTGCCACACAAATAGTTCCTTAAACATTTGGTGCCCGACGTGCAATAGCTACAATATAAACACGAGAACCAATATTAATGCTTTATTTCCCTTACGCTCCAATCCAGTTTTATTTGCACTGTTTCCTAAATCTGTCCTTTCCCATTCCAACAACCGCCCCCTCACTACTCCTGTGTGGTCTTACTGTAACTAGTTATCTATCCTACACAGCATTCAGTGCTGTTTTGGGGGGGTGGGGAGGGAGAGAAAAAAAGAGCTCATCCCATTTACCTCCTCAAAACGTTTCCTGTTTCTAGGATGAAATCCAAGCTCCTTAACATGACTCCTTTATAAGATTCTCAGCCTCTGTTTACCTCCCCTGACTAAAGAGACTCCATAATGTTAGTACTTATAGAACTTCCCGTGTTTTACCTCACTTGTAAGCCATTCAGCCCCCCTCCCTCCCTTTACTCTGGCAAGGGCTGAAGGGACTCTGTTTTGGTCCACATGTACCTTCCTATGCCTTGCCGGACAATCTCATTTCTATCTACCACCCATTCCTTAGGAGGACGAAGGTGTTTACCCATCTGAGATGCTTCCTTCTTAAAGTCACATCACTATCACTGAATTTACCACACTATTATTACGTACCCACTTAGCAGTCTTTAAGCTTCTTGGAGAGGGATCAATTATCTTTATCTCAGCAGCACCTAGCACAGTGCCTGGCACTTATTAATTGCTCGAACCGTATTAGCTGAATGAGACCTGTAGACACACAACTACTTAGGCCCATTTCCAAGGCTCTAAAACCTAGGTCTTTCCATGGTTTCCTTTGTGTTCTATCTAAGACATTACACCGTACTGAGGAGTACCTACTGCATGGCACACAGAATTCAGTGTACAGGTGGCTGCTCGCTTTGCCCCTCTTCCCTTCATAAATGCTAATGGTAATCTGCTGCTTCTGCCAACTTGCAACTATACAGCTCTCCTATTTTCTCTTTTAATCCCTGGTTTCTGTCCCTGCTATTCATGTGCAGCTTGCTAAACACCTCTAATTATTCTCTGCATACCAAGTTCCCTTTTATTTTTCCTACAAGTCATAGCTTTTTAGAGAATGGCAAATAACTTCTCTTTGGACACCTGTTTTCACGTGGGAAAATTATGTGAGACATGACTTAATTTTTAAAATGTTCATCTGTTGACATTTGAGAGTTCATTTTTACAGTTAAGGATCTTGTTATATACCAGAAAAACCCGGATTCTATATAATCAAGGTTTGTTGCAAAACAATTACTTGTATGTATCTGATGTTAACGTATGTATCACCGACAGCTCTACATAAAGGAAAAATAAAGACACACAGCACATAGCTCTCCAGGTACTGCTTCCTCTGTAATATTAGTCAGTGCCCCAGTCCCATAAATCTTAAAAACTTTGCTCCTTAGAAACACACTCTGCTGGAAAAATCTACATAACGCAAAGACAACTGCAGAAAAATTTAAAGCCCCTAAACAATCAGTACATATATCTGTCTCACAAAATTCAGGTAATTCTCCTACCTCGTGTGCACCTTCTAAACACCGATGGGCTGAGGAAGATGGCCGGTTAAACACAGACAGTTCACATCTAACACTACCTTTCCAACTGGCTTTGAGAAATGAATACCTAGAGCATCAGGGTACTATGGTCTTAAACCAAAACCAAACCCAAACCCTACATTTTAAAAACAAAAGATGATCAATTTGGAATTATTTGTACCTACTCTTGGATCTAAAGATACTTGAGAGGTGACTCTCAGAGATACTTTTACCCCAACAGTATTTCAAGTTGGGGAGCTCACTGTGATCCTGATTTTCCCTACATTAAGTTCCATACGTGAGCAATGCAAAAATAAAAGCAAATATTCAAGTGTCCTCTACCACAAGGGAAAACAAAACGCAGGATTGCACCTACTTTTGCTACACAGGAATATAAAGCCATATAAATGAGAAGTATAAGGACGGAGCAACTTTTGATAAGGATGATGGTTATGCAGGTGAATTCAAGTATCAAAATTCATCGTACTGCAGGCCCAAGGTTTGTGCACTTTATTTTTGCAGCTCAAAAAATAACAAACAAAACCCGAACAGACTCGAAAAAAAAAGAAAAAGAAAAGCAACCGCGACATCTTTAACAAAAGGAACTCACTAACATAAAATGCATCTTTGGCTGTACTGTTGGGACCACCAACAGGGTCTCATTTCCCGAGAAGCCCTGTCAAATCGAAGCCCCGGTACTAGAATGCTCTGGCCAGCTGCAATTTGCATCCCAAGGGTTAATTCTTTCCGGCTCCCCCCCCCCCTCCCCACCAGCGGGCCCCAAACGCTCTCCATCCCTTCTACGGGCTCCCTTATCCCACGCCCTCACTGGCCGAGGCAGCGCCTCTACCCCACTCTGAACTCCACCCCCTACTTCCGGCACTCAGCTCCGCTCTCGCGCCAAAATCGCTTTCTCTGCTCCAAGCCCTTCCTGCGCAAGCCCCGGTATTTCCCAGCCCAGCCAACTCGTGGGTCCGTCCGGCCCCAGGCTCTCCACTCGCGCGGGCTGCAGCCTCTCGGGCAGGTTCCTGCGACCCCTCGACCCACGCCCCCCCCCGCCCCCCTCACGCCCCCACTCGGCCCACCCAGCCCCGCCGGCCCCCACCCGCCAGGCTCCCCGCCCCTCCCCCCGTGGGCGCTCACATTTTTCGCTGCCGCTCGAACTCCGCTTTCTTCTCCTCCTCCTCTCGCTTCTGCTTCTCGTCCAGGCTGCTGCGCTTGCTCACCGTGCGCCCGAAGATGTCGATGCGGTCGGGCGGGGACGAGGCGCGCTCCCGGTCCCGCTCGCGCCGGGACACGGCCGTGTTGGTGGAGCGCGAGCGGGACCGCGACTCCCGCCGCCGGTTCCGTTTACTCTCCCGGGACTTGGAGCGCTTCCGCACGCGCTCCTTGTCCCGAGACCGCGACCGTGACCGGCTCCGCTTCTTGTTGTGTTTGCTGCTCTTGGTGTGTTTGGAGCGGGACGAGCTCCGGCTCCGAGACCGGCCCATCCTTCCGGGCGACGCTGTGACTAACCGCTGGCCTGGGGCCCCGCACGCGTCCCACTGCCCTCGCTTCCGCCTCTGGACGCGGGCTGGGCGTCCTATCGAGGCCGGAGGAAGGAAGGCCGTCGGCCAGCTGACTTTATACCGCTCTCTGAGGTGAACGGCCGCCACGAAGGCCGCCTCCGACGACCAGGCCGCAACGCCAGGAGTTGCTAAGATGGCAGCCGCGGCTGCACCGGCCGCCCTTCCCACAATGCCCCGCGCGGAACGCGCCGCTGCGCGAGCCCCGCCCCCTGACGATTGTTGCCGAAGGCGTAACGAGCGCTTCCGAGCTCACTCGGCTCCTTCCGTCTGCCCCGCGCCGGCCCGACGCTCTCGGGAGCCGTCGTCCCCCAGCTCGCTTTAGTGCCCTTCTGCTTTCCGGTAAGAGGCCAATGCCATAAGAATGAACCTGTCGCGTTTTGGTGAGCATGAAGTCGTGCCTCAGCAGAAACCACTGATTGCATTATTTTCTAGGAGCTGGTTTTGTCAGGCAGCCCTACATTGTATCAGAGTGACTCTGAGCAGATGCCTTGCTTCTCTGAGCTTTTAGCTTCCTCGTTTGTACAGTGAATGTACCCACACTTCACCAAGTGGTTGTGAGGCTTACGGGAGATGACGTGGGCTTTGATGCGTGGAAGCCAGTGCTTGATACGGGGGGGGGGGGGCTCCGTGTGCTTTGCGTTTTGTGAACTGGTGGTCCGTTCTCATTTTGGGGGTGGGGACGCTGAGGTCCATCAGGTAAAGACCTTAGCTGCCCAGAGGGCACAGCTAGCAGGTGGCAGAGCAGGTGTGTGTGTGTGTGTGTGTGTGTGTGTGGTGCGAAGCCCTTGCACATCACGGGTAAGACCCACGGTGGCAACAACAACAAAAAGTACTTAAGAATAAACATTAACAAGTTACAAGATCCTCCTGCTGAAATCCCTCAACCTTTGCTGAAAGGCAGAAACAAGACCTGAGTAAACGAACAACATATGCCATATCTTTGGATGACAAGTCAGTCTCAAAACCATGCCAATTCTTTCCAAGTTAAATTACAAAATTAGCGCAATTCCCGTCAGAGTCCCAAGTACTCTTGGGAATGTGTTAGAACTAACTAAATAATTTCAAATTTTATACAGAAGATCACCTAGTTGTGAGTTATCAGGAAGCCCTTTAAAAAAAGAGTAGTAAGCATTTGCCCTATAAAAGATTAAAATAAACGGAACACCAAGGTATTGGCACAGCAATAGGAAAATAATCAGAATAAAAGGGAAGATTTATTATTTTTCTTGAGATACATTCAAGTAAAAACACTTAATAATCTAGATTGTATAGAATTACCCGTTATAATGTAGATATTCCTGTCAATCTAGTCTGTACACACACACACACACACACACCTGAGATGATGCCCATCTAATGCTAAAGATAGTTATTTCTTTTTTTTTAATTTTTTTTTTACATTTATTTATTTTTGATAGACAGAGCACAAGTGGGGGAGGGGTAGAGAGAGAAGGAGACACAGAATCCGAAGCAGGCTCCAGACTCTGTCAGCACAGAGCCTGACGCCGGGCTCGAACTCACAAACCGCGAGATCATGGCCTGAGGTGAAGTTGGACACCCAACCGAGTGAGCCACCCAAGTGCCCCAAAGATAGTTATTTCTGATTCATTGATACATTAGTTTTGTAGAGCACCACAAACTCATGGCATGAAACAAAAGAAACTTATTCACTTACAGTGCTGGGGTCCAAAAGTACAAAATCAAGGTATTTGGCAAGCTTGGTTCTTTTGAGATCTCTGGAGGAGAATCTGTTCTGTGTTTCTCAACTCCAGGGGTTACTGGCAAAACGTGGCATGCCTTGGCTTCCAATCATTGTTGCTGTCTTCACATGGTATTGACTGTGTGTCTGTCTTCTTATAAGGGCACCAATGACTGAGTTTGGACCCATCCTAATCCAGTATGACCTCATCTTAATTATAACTACAAAGACCCTATTTCCAAGTAAGACCCCGTGTCTGGGGTGGACATGAATTTTGGGGGACCCTAGTCAACGTACTACAGGTTGGATTTTTTTTTTAATTTTTTTTAACGTTTTTATTTATTTTTGAGACAGAGAGAGACAGAGCATGAACGGGGGAGGGGCAGAGAGAGAGGGAGACACAGAATCGGAAACAGGCTCCAGGCTCTGAGCCATCAGCCCAGAGCCCGACGTGGGGCTCAAACTCACAGACCGCTAGATCGTGACCTGGCTGAAGTCGGACGCTTAACCGACTGAGCCACCCAGGCGCCCCCAGGTTG
>NW_024412405.1:5879059-6018551 GCF_014898765.1 Herpailurus yagouaroundi | reverse complement strand
CAACAACAACAAAAAGTACTTAAGAATAAACATTAACAAGTTACAAGATCCTCCTGCTGAAATCCCTCAACCTTTGCTGAAAGGCAGAAACAAGACCTGAGTAAACGAACAACATATGCCATATCTTTGGATGACAAGTCAGTCTCAAAACCATGCCAATTCTTTCCAAGTTAAATTACAAAATTAGCGCAATTCCCGTCAGAGTCCCAAGTACTCTTGGGAATGTGTTAGAACTAACTAAATAATTTCAAATTTTATACAGAAGATCACCTAGTTGTGAGTTATCAGGAAGCCCTTTAAAAAAAGAGTAGTAAGCATTTGCCCTATAAAAGATTAAAATAAACGGAACGCCAAGGTATTGGCACAGCAATAGGAAAATAATCAGAATAAAAGGGAAGATTTATTATTTTTCTTGAGATACATTCAAGTAAAAACACTTAATAATCTAGATTGTATAGAATTACCCGTTATAATGTAGATATTCCTGTCAATCTAGTCTGTACACACACACACACACACACCTGAGATGATGCCCATCTAATGCTAAAGATAGTTATTTCTTTTTTTTTAATTTTTTTTTTACATTTATTTATTTTTGATAGACAGAGCACAAGTGGGGGAGGGGTAGAGAGAGAAGGAGACACAGAATCCGAAGCAGGCTCCAGACTCTGTCAGCACGGAGCCTGACGCCGGGCTCGAACTCACAAACCGCGAGATCATGGCCTGAGGTGAAGTTGGACACCCAACCGAGTGAGCCACCCAAGTGCCCCAAAGATAGTTATTTCTGATTCATTGATACATTGGTTTTGTAGAGCACCACAAACTCATGGCATGAAACAAAAGAAACTTATTCACTTACAGTGCTGGGGTCCAAAAGTCCAAAATCAAGGTATTTGGCAAGCTTGGTTCTTTTGAGATCTCTGGAGGAGAATCTGTTCTGTGTTTCTCAACTCCAGGGGTTACTGGCAAAACGTGGCATGCCTTGGCTTCCAATCATTGTTGCTGTCTTCACATGGTATTGACTGTGTGTCTGTCTTCTTATAAGGGCACCAATGACTGAGTTTGGACCCATCCTAATCCAGTATGACCTCATCTTAATTATAACTACAAAGACCCTATTTCCAAGTAAGACCCCGTGTCTGGGGTGGACATGAATTTTGGGGGACCCTAGTCAACGTACTACAGGTTGGATTTTTTTTTTAATTTTTTTTAACGTTTTTATTTATTTTTGAGACAGAGAGAGACAGAGCATGAACGGGGGAGGGGCAGAGAGAGAGGGAGACACAGAATCGGAAACAGGCTCCAGGCTCTGAGCCATCAGCCCAGAGCCCGACGTGGGGCTCAAACTCACAGACCGCTAGATCGTGACCTGGCTGAAGTCGGACGCTTAACCGACTGAGCCACCCAGGCGCCCCCAGGTTGGATTTTTAAAAACTCCTAAGTGTTTTTCTACATGTTGTGAATTCTTTATAAATACATAATATTTTAGAAAAAAATGTAAGATGTTTCTTTCAAAAACTACAGGAATGTGAGAAACTCTACAGTAAATGATAAAGACGATGTTTTAGTGGAAAAAGAATGGTTTATTAAATGCTGTTCCTATGATGAAAGTAGAGACACTTAAAAATAAGATACAGTTGGGGCACCTGGGTGGCTCAGTCAGTTAAACATCTGACTTTGGCTTAGGTCACGATCTCACAGTTTGTGAGTTCAAGGCCCGCCTCAGGTTTTGTGCTGACAGCTCAGAGCCTGGAGCTCGCTTTGGATTCTGTGTCTCTCTCTTTCTACCCCTACTCTGCTTCTGTGCGCGCGCTCTCTCTCTCAAAAAATAAATAAATGAACATTAAAAAAAATAGAGACAGTTAATTAAAAAATTTGTGGCATCATAACAGGAACAAAAGTAAATTTAAGATGGATTGAAATCTATATTCAAAAGCATATGCTTTTTTTATAATCATGTAAGACATAAAAATAAGAGACCCTGAGCCAGTGGTTATACCACTTGGAGATTTGATAAGACACGCAAAATCCTGTGTCATGCCAGAAATTCTCGTACAGTGCTTGAGCCCCAGAACCCCCATTTTTTTTTAATTTTTTTTCAACGTTTTTTATTTATTTTTGGGACAGAGAGAGACAGAGCATGAACGGGGGAGGGGCAGAGAGAGAGGGAGACACAGAATCGGAAACAGGCTCCAGGCTCCGAGCCATCAGCCCAGAGCCTGACGCGGGGCTCGAACTCACGGACCGCGAGATCGTGACCTGGCTGAAGTCGGACGCTTAACTGACTGCGCCACCCAGGCGCCCCAGAACCCCCATTTTTAACTAGGACTCCATGTGATTCTCTTGTAGGTGTTCCACCAACCACAGTTTGAGAAGCACTGGTACAAATGAGCAGGTTAATATATTTGTCTATGTAAATAAAAGACAAACCTTTGGGAGAAAATATTTGCAATATTTAGCATGCAAGGCATTAATATCTCTACTATAGAAAGAGTTTCTAAAAAAGGGGGGGTTTCTAATCATCAATAAGAGAAAGACAACCCAATAGAAAAATGAGCAAAGAATATACATCTGCAATTCACAAAGGAAATACAACTGATTGAAAAAAAAAAAACGGAAGAAAGAATCTAAACCTCACTAATAAACTAGGAAATGCATATTTAAATAATAATCATGTGTGTGTGTATTTTCCTTTTAGATTAACAATTATTTTAAAAATTACTAATAAAGTGTTACGGCAAAGGGTTGATTTGGCCTTGCCTATCAGCATTTTAAGTTTTTACATCCCGTAAACTGGCAATCTCACTTCCGAGAATTTGTCTTACAGACACAACAGCACAGTGTATATGATATGATGACGTATAAGAATACTCACTGGGGCATTGTTTGGATGTCAGACAATTGACAACAATCAAACATTAAAGGTTGAAAAGTCTGTGGTACATCCACAAACGTAGCACAACACAGATTTATGTGGACTGACTTGCAAATGTGTTCTCGGTATACTTATGGCTGGTGGGTGAAAAGGAAAGTTGTAGAAGAATGTGCAGGTTGCCATCTCATTTTTTTTTCCCCAAACACAGTTGCGTGCTTATGTTTCTCTGTGTGAATGATAGCTACAAATTACATATAAGGGTCTGGAATTGGAGGAGTAATCTGGGAATTTAGGCTGGTTGCTTGCAAAGCACATTATCTATTTTGTTTAGATGACATGTATTCTGGGGTTGGCTTAAAGGTAACTTCTGGAACTTTTAAAGGAAGATGATATATATCCCACTCAAGCCATGTCTTTTTGCTGCCCCTGGGGGAGCAAAAAAAAAAACAAACCCTAGAAACAAAAGTGCATCAAAGACCGCCCTCCCTGCCCCAAATCACTAGGGATTTTCTCTGAGGGTGCAGCAAAGAAATGAGGGACACATATATTTCACCCCTCACTTTATAGTATAATTATCAAAGTCGCAGTATTTCAAGCTCCCAGAACTTACTTTGTTTTCTTATATACTTATTTATTTATTGATTCTCTCCTGCACTGGAATCCAAATTCTAGGGCCATTTGCCATTTTGTGTTCAGTGACACCCACGGGTTGGCATGCTAACCGCAATAAATGTACACCAAATACATGTTGAATGACGAAGATTTGAGTGGTTTTTAGTTTGAGTGTGATTTTGGTTTTATGTGTTTTGCTTTCACATTCTGTTTAAATTTCCAGATGCCCACCTTCTCCATTCCCTTCTCCCAGAATGTTTCCTCAGTTCATCTTGGAATAATTACAATAGACAAATGTAAATAACAGATCCTTCATAAACAGATCATTCTGAAGCACAATCTCCTAGTTTAAACAAAAAATACCAATGAGATGCCTGAATATATCTCTCCTCCTAATTCTTTTATTTTTATTTTTTTTAATGTTTATTTTTGAGAGCGAGAGAGAAGAGGGAGAGAGAGAGAAAGGAGGGAAGGGATAGAGAGGGAGGGAGACATAGAATCCGAAGCAGGCTTCTGGCTCTGAGGTGTCAGCATAGAGCCCAACGCAGGGCTCGAACCCACAAACAGTGAGATAACGACCTGAGCCAAAGTCAGACGCTTAACCCACTAAACTACCCAGGTTCCCTAATTCTTAAATGAGTAATCCTCAATTTCTTTTGACAGCTTTTAAAATTTGAGGTGTATCCTGTAATGTGCCGATGACGATCATTTATTCACGCCCTAAATATCGAGTATTTAGTTCACGCCAAATACTGTACTGGTTGCTCATAGATTCATACCTATGCTTACCGTATAGGTGGAGCCCTTGGGCACCAGGTGCGAATCTCTCCATAGCTCACTTAACAACAAAGTGGTTTTCTTTGCCTGGAGCTGTCTGACACCCCAGCCATACTCATCCCTCCCTGCCCCACTCAACTCCTTACCCCTTGGCGGGTTAGTTCTCCTTGACAGAACTTGTCAGATTTGTAATATAAAAAGTGATTTAGTGAGCTTCTCAGGAGGGAACCACGTCTGATTTGTTTGCTGCTGTTTTCTCGTTGTGGCCATACTACCTGTCATATGGGAGGCATTTAACAAAACATAATCTGAATGACTAAATAAACATGGGATATGCATTGCCTGGTTTTCCTGGCAACCTTAAAACATGGCCTCTTTTAAAACTGCTTGAGACATCCAAAATTACAGGATGTTCCATAATTTGAATGTAGAGCAAGCCGATTTCATCACAGCCCTGATAATAAAATCAGCAACACTCACTTCCAAAAACTATTTTTTGATTTAATTAAATATGTTCAGTTCTCTACAACACATACAACCTTTTTTTTTTCCCTAGCAAATGTTACTCTCATTCTCCACCTCAAGGTATTGCCAGGAGACCCTATGCTAGGTAAGGTTAATTGTAAAATTTTAAGCGCGCTTCTGTGAAAAAAAGAAAATCCAATGTTTGCCTAAGAAACAGGTAAGGAATTTTTTACTCAGAAAGAAAGAAAAAAAAAAAAACCCTTCAGACTGTTAGAGTACATACAGATAGAGCACAGCAACAGATGCAGAGATCTGTGTCTTTTGGTTCAAATGCGTGAAGAGCAAGACAGCCAAAGCTCTTGGTGTTGTAAGCACAGAAGAGCAAAGGGAGCCTCTTCCAGAAACTTGCTCAGACTGGACGGGACTAGAGCTGATCTCTTAGGGATGGGAGAGTGCGCTTGGCAGGCTCTGATGTGGAGCCAGTGCAAAGCAGAAGCCAAATTTCATGTCGAATTAGAAACAAGTCTGGACTTAAGAGAGACTTTATTCAAAACGATTATCGCAAGGGGTAGGGTGTCGCATGAGGGGGATGAAGCTGTTGCAATAGGGGGATGGAGACTATGGAAATGGGGACACTGTCATGACCATAACATCTGCAAGTGTCTCCAGAATTAGGCAAACAGGGGTTGTCTTTGATAAAGAGGGGTAAACAAGGTGAGAAAGATCCAGGTGTGGGGGAGTGAATGAAAGGGGGAGCATGATAGGATGGTACATCAGGGAATGTTTTCCTCTGAGGTCAGCCTAGTTCTCAGGAGGGGTTGTCAACGGGCTCAGGCTGAGGGTGGGCCGATGTTCAAGCACCTGGGGGCAGGAGGGAAGCTCAACCAAAGTTTGATAAACAAGCATTTTGTTCCCGTTGATCAGTGGGGACAAAATAATTCAGCTCATTTATGAGGGAAAGAATGGGAATTTGGAGGGTCTGTGTCTGGAGTCGTCCTGGGTAATCAAAAGGAGTTCCTGTGAGTCTTACCTATGTCATACGTGGAGGAGGGGTTCTTTGCAGTGTCATCTTCCAGAAGTCAAAGTACGGGTGGGATATCTCTTATTCTTTGCTGTTTTCCAGGAGCATGGGGTTCAGTTCAAATTCAACACTGTTGGCAGGAAGAGCTTCCGAGGACAACCTCAGAGTCTTCATTTATTCCTTCTCTGACTCTTTCTTTACATAGATCTGAGTTTCTGATCCCTTTATCTTTTTTATCCTTCTCTTTGGAAGAACTTTTCCCATTTCTTTCAGTGTGGGGTCTACCAGTGACAACTGCCCTCAGGTTTTATCTGAGAAAGTCTTTATTTTTCCTTTATGTAACTTGGAAGGATAACTTTGCTGGGTACAAAATTCTGGGTTGGTGTTTTTGTTTCGTTTTGTTTTTTCCTTTCAAAATTTTGAATATTTCTTTCCACTCTCTTGCTTACATGGTTACTGATGAGAAATCTGATGTAATACTTGTCCTATATGTAAGGTATCTTTTTTTTTCCTCTCTCTTCTTTCAAAACTTTGTCTTAGTCTTTGGTTTTCTGCAGTGTGAGTACAATGTGCCTAGGTGTAGATTTTTTGTCATTTTTCAGACTTGGTATTTTTTTGAGCTTCGAGAATCCATGGTTTAATTTCTTTCAGTAATATTGGAAAATTCTAAGTCAGTGTTATTTCAAATATTTTTTCTGCTTTCCCTCTCATGCTTCTCCTCCTGGAATTCCCATTAACTTATGTTACATCTGTTGTAATTGTCCCACAGTTATTAAATATTCTGTTCAATTTTTTTTCATTCTTTTGTCTCTTTCATTTCACTGGGAAGTTTCTATTGACAGATCTTCAAGCTCACTGATTCTTCTTCACCTGTACCTAGTCTACTTCTGAGCGTATTAGAAACATTTCTGGGGTACCTGGGTGGCTCAGTTGGTTAAGCATCTGACTTCCACTCAGGTCATGATCTCACAGCTTGTGGGTTTAAGCCCCGTGTCGGGCTCTGTGCTGACAGCTCGGAGCCTGGAGCCTGTCTCTGTCTCCCTCTATCCCTCTCTTGCTTGTGCTTTGTGTCTCTCTCTCAAAAAATAAAAGAAAATATTTTTTAAAAAGCATTTTTCATTTGTTGCACTTGTTTTGATTTTTCAGGTTACCTTTGAGTTTTTCAAGTTTCATCTCTCTGCTTCCATTACTCATCTGTTCTTGAATGTTATCTACTTTTTTATCAGAATGTTTAGCATCTTTATTGTGATTATTTTAAATTCTCAATATGATAATTCCAACATCTCTGCCATATCTGATTCTGGTTCTGATACTTGCCTTGTCTCTTCAGATTTTGGGCTTTTCTTGCCTTTTGGCAGGCCTTGTAATATTTTGTTAAAATGTAGATATGGGGCACCTGGGTTCCTCAGTTGGTTAAGTGTCCAACTTTGGCTCAGGTCATGATCTTGCAGTTTGTGAGTTCGAGCTCTGCATCAGGCCCTGTGCTGACAGTTCAGAGTCTGGAGCCTGCTTCGGATTCTGTATCTCCCTCTCTCTCTGCTTCTTCCTAGCTTGTGCTCTTTCTCTCTCTCAAAAATAAATAAACATTTAAAAAAATAATAAAAATAAGTAAAGTTAGATGTGTTGTATTGGGTGATAGGAATTGAGTAGATCGGCCTTTGGTGTGAAGGTTATTCTTATGTGGCTGAGAGTCAGGCTGTGTTTACTGTGCTTAGGTATCAGAGACTTCAGTTTACGTGAGGGTCCTGGTTTTTGTCTCTCCATTTTCTTTGGGTTTCCCTAGGAGCTCCTTCCTGGGTAAAGTCTTGCAGTTCTTTTAGCTGTAACCCCCTTATTATACAAGGAGCCTATTGGTTTGGTGGTAAGGGAGTGGGAGGGGAATCATTGTATAATCCTGTAATTAGGTCCTTAGTGTTTTAGTGAGTCGTATCCCTGGGCCATGACCTTCATAAGAGTTTCTCAGCTTATTTTCTTTCCCCTGAGGTAAGGCAGGAAGGCTAGAGGGGGCTGGAGTTGGCTAACATTCCTTTCCCCTGGAAGGCTCTAGGGAAGTTTTTTCTCTTGCTGAGTAGGTGTTTGTTGTGACGTATTTCAAAATGGCTGCTCTCCCCACCCCCCACCCCCAGCCAGACAGGAAGGGATTTTTCTCCTATCTTCACCGTAAGAACCTACTGGGGGTCCCGAAGGTAGAACTCTGTGAAAATGTGGGGGATTCTTACTTACGCTGGGCCTTCAGGAGCTCTTAACTCTCAGGTTAATCCATCCTCAGCTTCCAGCAGTTTCTGAGGCACGGGCATGTCCCTGCCTGTTCTGGCTTCAGCAGCTTTTGGTTCAGGTCAGCTGTTTTGCGGTCTCTGTCTTCACCTATCCCTCTAGTTTTCGGGGTAGTGGTTTACCCGTGACCTCGTTTCTCTGGTAAATGTAAGAAAAGTCATTGTTCTGAGAGAGAGAGACATGACTTCCAAGCTTTGGGGGTTTTTTTGTTTGTTTGTTTACACATTTAAATAATTTTTTAAATTCTCACAAGAATTGCATACCAGTAATCTCCAAATTCACTGTTTCTTTCAGATAACACAATCTCAGAAATGTATCTGCACTCTCTCCCCTCTCTGGATTTCTTTCTCCCATTTAATGTGAACAATATACTTTTTATGTTTATTTTTCAGAGAGAGAGAAAATGAGTGTGAGCGGGGGAGGGACAGAGAGAGAGGGAGAGAGGATCTCAAGCAGGCTACACGCTGTTAGCACAGAGCGTGACACAGGGTTCACGAACCCATGAAATCATGACCTGGGCTGAGATTAAGAGTTGGAACTTAACCAATGGAGCCACCCAGGTGCCCATGTGGGGCTCGAACTCACGAACTGTGATGACATCATGACACGAGCCAAGACCAACACCCGGACGCTTAACCAACTGAGCCACGCAGGTGCCCCAGGACCCTATTTCCAAATAAGGTCACATTCGTGGGTACCAGGGGTCAGGACTTGAGCACGTCTTTGGGAAACACAGTTCATCCCACAGCAGTGTCCTAAACAGAGATCTAAACAGAGGGCTGTGGTTGTGGGGATGGCAAGATAATTAACCGTGGGACATCCCTTTGTTACCTCTTTTGTCATCTGAAGAACTTGGATTCAAATACTGACTGGCTGCAAAGGTGTACAAGAGCTCTGTCACCCCTCAGTCTCAGAGTACTTATCTGTAAGTGGACATTAACTGGAACAAGTGTGGCCCCACACAAGCAGCCTGGGCATCACCGCATGAAAAATGCTAAAGTCAGGCCCCAGCCCAGACCACTTGAGCTGGAGTTTGCATTTAAACCAAATCTCTAGATGACTCAGAAGCACAGTGACGTGTGAGGGGCACTTAGCACGGTCCTTGGGGCATAATAATCTGCCAATAAATGCTAACCGCCCCCTGCCCCCGACACTATAAAGGCCCTTCAGTAAAACAGCTGAGTTTACATTTAATTTCACAACTTTAGATGGAAACAAGAGAGAAGGGACAAGAGCAGGCCATTTTTAAACTACCCCAAAAGAAACTGGTTAACTAGCAATAGGCTGGTAGTAAAATGTTAACTCTTAGGGCACGTGGAATATCTCAAAAAAAATTTTTTTTAATTGAAGAAAATATTGTTCAGGGCACCTTGGTGGCTCCATTGGTTAAGCTTCCAAGCTTGAGGTCATTTCTACTAGAAACTAGTAGAAACAATACAACACCCCGGTGTTCCATGTTTCTGAATGGATGGTCGTCGGGAACGTTTGGTGGCTGCTGAGAACACTTAAAAAAAAATTTTTTTTAAAGTTTATTTATTTTTGAGACAGAGAGAGACAGAGCATGAACGGGGGAGGGTCAGAGAGAGAGGGAGACACAGAATCTGAAACAGGCTCCAGGCTCTGAGCTGTCAGCACAGAGCCTGACGTGGAGCTTGAACTCACGGACCGCGAGATCAAGACCCGAGCTGAAGTCGGACGCACACCTGACTGAGCCACCCAGGCACCCCATGCTGAGAACACTTTAGACCTTCTCCAGCCCTTGTCCTACTTTGCTGTTCATTTTGCTTGAGAGAATCCGAAAAAAAATAATGGCGTTTACATCATGAAAGTAAATCAGCTATATTGTATGTCAGAGCAGAGAAGCCCCTGGTTTGCTTTTCTCCTCAAATACTTTTCGAAGCAAAGCTGTATTCTCCAAGCCCGACAAAATCTTTTCCACAGGAAAAGTCTTGTCCACGTGTAGTTAATTGCCTAGATATTTACTTGAGAACTGGATCAAGTGTTTATCATCTGACGACGTTGTGACAGTTAAAAAAGACAAATCTTCGGGTTTGTTTCTATTTGTTCCCCCAAAGAGTCTGAGCTGCAGGAAGTTAAAATTCAAAGCCAGGTTTTATTTCATGATCTTCCCAAAACAAATACAGCATTTTGGCTTTATCTGGCCTCTACCGAAGATCAAGGAGACCGGGAGTGAGTTTTCCTTCTTCACTCCCCTCTAAAAATTGTTAGTAGTAGGAAAAAAAATGTGGGTGCTGGTGGCTGCCTGGAAGCTGTCCGCTGTATCACCTACATGTGGCCTCTTCGTGTGGCCCAGGCTTCCTCACAACATGGCGGCCTCATGCCAGCTTGGTGCCCCAGTGGGAGCGACCCAAGAATGAAGGGCGAAGCCAGCCAGCCTTTTCTCTCCTGCCTTCGTGAGCTGTGCTGCACACCAAATGCCACATGCTGTTGGTTACAAGTCACCCAGGGCGGCCCAGATGTAAGGTGAGGAGACGATTCTCCCCCTCTTGACCAGGGTCTGAGGAGTGGGCAGGTATCTCGTACAAATTGTCGCAATACCCTTTACGAGTGACCCACGTTTCACACAACGTGCAATGAAATTGGCCCTGCATTTTAGCTGAGGACGTTCAGCACAGTTTCTGCCTGAGCGGTGCCAAGACACCACGCCTGCCTGGCGCTCGCGTTCCTCCATCCTCAGCTCCGCAAGGAAGGGCCCCAGAGGCCACCACCCCTTCGCAGAGCTGCGATTTTCTGATTCTTCCTGCAGCTTCACCATCGAAACCTTAGAGGTCGTGGTTTGAATTCCTCAGACGTTCCTCTGGGAGGAGGCTGTTGTTCTGCCGCCTAGAGCCATCCAGGGCAGAAAGAGGCAGACAACACGTCTGATCTGATCTCAGTCCTTCTACCCACTTCTTTCCTATTGTGATTACTAGCAGACAAAGCTGCCGGGTACTGCGAGTGCTGGAGGCTGCTTCTTGGCCTCCTTTGCTCTTCATGAAGCAACCGTAGCCACGGAATCTCCTTAGACTCCCTTTGAGGGGTCTGCTCAGGCCCACCCCTCACCGTGGAGGCATCTTTCTGCTAGAGGTCTAAGGCTGTGAGCCCGTGAAGCAGAGTTGGTGAGGTTATCAAACTAGAAAGCGGTCAGGGCTCGGGGGGAGGCCTGACTCACCGAAGTGCTACATGAAGCATATTGGCACAGACAGACCTCCAACCGGACAAACTGGGAGGATGTCACAAATACAGTAAGACCTGGGATCGCGAGTAACTTGTTCTGCGAGGGTTCTGTTCCACAAGACGAGCAAACATTTCTAATACATTTTAACTTGATAAACGAGGGATGTCTTGCAATAGGAGTCGTACGTGACGTCGAAAGTCACATGATCACAACTGAGCCCGTGGTTCTCTCTCTCTCTCTCTCTCTCTCCGGGATTGTGGGTGATCGTCTCTCATGCTCGGTCTCAGGCCACAGCGTTTGGCAGAAATCAGTGATTTTTCAGGACGTTCGAAGGTGTCCACACCTGGCACTGGTGTATTTTTGGTCACTTCAGAGCACCTAGGGACAGTCCTTTGCTTTTCCGTGCAAGAATGAGCTTAGGAATGCTTTGCTCTGTTCTAGGTCAGGCTGCCCTTTCCTCTGCTGCCTTATTGCCACTTACATTAAATATAGTACATGACAATGGTTTGTGAATACCGTACGGTAGCATATACAATGGCCCCCATGCAGAAAAAGATTCCATGAGCCAATCAACAGCAGTGATTCCATTAGTGATAGTGAAAGCCTCTCTACACAATAACCCTCTTCTCTCTTGTCTCCCTTGCACCAGCCATAAGGGTTTTCAAAGGGAAGTGCCACTTAATTTGTTTATTTTTCTTTATATTTTGTATTCTCTTTATTATTGTATATTACAGTATTGTAATCATTTTTTTTCAACGTTTATTTATTTTTGGGACAGAGAGAGACAGAGCATGAACAGGGGAGGGGCAGAGAGAGAGGGAGACACAGAATCGGAAGCAGGCTCCAGGCTCTGAGCCATCAGCCCAGAGCCTGACGCGGGACCGCGAGATCGTGACCTGGCTGAAGCCGGACGCTTAACCGACTGCGCCACCCGGGCGCCCCATGTAATCATTTTTTAAACATTTTTTAAAAATTTTTTTTTTCAACGTTTATTTATTTTTGGGACAGAGAGAGGCAGAGCATGAACGGGGGAGGAGCAGAGAGAGAGGGAGACACAGAATCGGAAACAGGCTCCAGGCTCTGAGCCATCAGCCCAGAGCCTGATGCGGGGCTCGAACTCACGGACCGCGAGATCGTGACCTGGCTGAAGTCGGACGCTTAACCGACTGCGCCACCCAGGCGCCCCTAAACATTTTTTAATGTTTATTTATTTTTGAGACACAGAGAGAGAGAGAGCGCAAGTGGGAGAGGGAGAGAGGGAGACACAGAATCTGTAGCAGGCTTCAGGCTCCAAGCTGTCAGCACAGAGCCTGAAGTGGGCCTCGAACTCAGGAACTGTGAGATCATGACCTGAGCCGAAGTCGGACACTTAATGGACTAAGCCACCAGCCCTAGTATTGTAATCATTTTTACATGAATATTTTTGGGTTGTGGAATGAATCATCTGAGTGTTCCATTATTTCTTATAGGGAAATCTGCTTTGATATACAAATGCTTTGTATTACAAGCATGCTTCTGGAATGAATTAGGCTTGCAACCCAGGGTTTTACTATACTAAAAAAATACGTTGTTTATCTGAAATTCAGATTTAACAGGATGACCTGTATTTTTATTTCCTAAATCTCCTAACACTAACGACATAGCCTTCCTGTTTTTCTTGCACGCCAAGGTAGTTCTTGCCACAGCCCTGAACTGTGGGGGCCTCCTGATTATACTTTAGGGACAGCACAGAAATCCCTTTGGATTTGCCAAAGTGGCCTCCTCCGCCTGGGACATTGGGATCATCCCACCAGCTCTGCAAGACCATCCCTTTCCCGCGTGGCATATCGCAAAAGTCGGGAATCTGTTTGCTGTTTGGTGGGAAAATGTACATCTCGGTATAATTTTAATAGTTCTTGTTCTCATGGGTGAGGGTGAGCATTCTTTCGTATGTGTAAGGGTTGTTCGCATATGATGAGCAGTCTGTGAGCAGTCTATATCCTGTGTGTGTGTGTGTATGTGTGTAAGTCAAGTTTTTGTTTCTTCCCTCAATTTCTAGGAACTCTTTCATATCAGAAAGCTCGGTCCTTCCTTCATCCCAGACTGACTGAAAATACTTCCTCCCAGTTTATTGACACTACTGTGTCTTTTGTTTATTGATGGCTATTGTTGTCTCCTGAATCTGTTGTCTGCTTACAGGTGAATAAAAATCTCTCCCTGTGAATCTTGCTGCTGGGTATTTAATGTCCTTCATGTTATTTCTAATGGTTTGGGGGCAGGATTCTCCTCTGTGTCACATATCAAGAGCTCAGGTTTTTTTTTGTGTTTTTTTTTTGTTGTTGTTGTTGTTGTTTTTTCTGGATTTGCTTCGTTGTACTTTGCTTATCTCTTTACCTGAACTGAACCACTTTTATGGGGTGTGCCTTTTGTGCACAGCGTAGAGTTGGATTTTGCTTTGTGATAAAATATGACGATCTTTCTCTTTTAATAAGTGATTTAATCCTATTTTCATTTAATGATTAACAGATACGTTTGGTATTATCTCTGTCCCTTTACTTTATGTTGTACTCCAGTTTCTAGTGTATTTTTTAAAAGTCTTTCACTATGTGATTTGTTTTCTTTGCTTTTTGTATATAGAGTCTTTGTATTTAAGGTATATAGTCCCATTTTATTGGCTACTTTTATAAATATAACGTTACCTATACTTATACTCCTTCATTTTTTTTTTTAATTTTTTTTTCAACTTTTTAAATTTATTTTTGGGACAGAGAGAGACAGAGCATGAACAGGGGAGGGGCAGAGAGAGAGAGGGAGACACAGAATCAATCGGAAACAGGCTCCAGGCTCCGAGCCATCAGCCCAGAGCCTGACGCGGGGCTCGAACTCACGGTCCGCGAGATCGTGACCTGGCTGAAGTCGGACACTTAACCGACTGCGCCACCCAGGCGCCCCTACTCCTTCATTTTCTAGGCGGCATAGATGACATTAGAATCTTCCCCCTCCCTCTTTTTTTTTCTATAATCTGATTGTGGCAATCATTATGTATTTTTCAGTATTTACATTTGAGCAGTATGGTCTGCTTATGCAGACTCCCAGTGATCGTCCAGGGATTCCCTCTCCTTCCACTTCTGATCCCGTCTGGCCTGTGGTCCTGTGACCTCCCCATCCATGTGCAAGGCATGCACATTCCTGTCCTCACCCTTTATCACCGCCGCCGCCTACAGAGCCAGCCTTGCGGCGATGCTTTGGGTGGACTGAAGTTCATCCTCTGAGAGTTCCTCAGAACGTCTCGTGGGACTCATGGTCTCTGAGTCTGTGTACTTCAAAAATGCCTGTCGCTTATGTCTTTGAAAGACAGCTTGGTTGGAGATAAAATCCTTGTGTCCTCGGCTGTTTTTGTTGTTCCTCTATTTTTAATCTCAGAGTTACTTCCACATTGTTTTCTGGGGTTGACCATTGCTGGAAAGAAATCAAAAGCCACACTGATCGTTTTACCAACCCGCCGCCCAAGGAATCTGACTTCATCCTTAAGGCCGGGTCACCTCGCTAGGATGTGTATGTTCCTTGAAGATTCTCATCAGTTTCTCAGACGTAGTGGATGCTTTTCTCATTTGGAATTGTGCATTCTTTTACGTTGGAAAAAATTTTTTTATTATGTATTGAAATATATGTCTCATTTTACGGTTGCTGTTATTATTGTCATTATGAATAGGGAGAGTCTAGCCGCTCAGATGTTTTCTGTTGTAGTTTTTCATCTCTTATCTTCTCTCTGATCCTTCTAAACTTTTAATTTCCATTCTTTGTTCACTTTTCTCCTTCCTATCTCTGTTTCTCTACGTTTTTATTATCTCTGGTCCCTTGTTTGCTTTTCAAGTGATCTTCATTTCTGTATGATTCATTTATTTGTGTTTTTGTTTAGTCTTGCCATTACTTACAGTCTTGTGTTTCTCTTATGGGGTCTTTCTTCATAGAGGCTTTTCCCTTTGTTTAAGAATGAGAATGTTCCTTAGTTACTGGTATTAAATAATCTCTGATATATTTTCAGTGAAAAGAAAAAAGCCAACAGGCGGAGCTCTATGTCACTGATTGTATAAAAAAGGGAAAAAAGAAAGAAGAAATGTAAATGTGTTTGTGTATGTATATAACATATTTCTGAAATCACATTCGAGAGATGGTGACATTGTGGGCCTTTGGCAAAAGAGAGACTTTTTGTCATTGGTATGCCTCTTGTAACGTTTGTAGTTTGAACCATATGAATGTATGATCAGTTCAGATGAAATGAACTTGATACAAATAAAAATAAAACTGAGGTCAGCTGGAAATACATGTGTTTGTTTTTAAAGTGTTTTTTAAAAATTTTCAAAATGTTTTTATTTTTGAGAGTGACAGTAACAGAGTGCAATCAGGGGAAGGGCAGAGAGAGAGGGAGACAGAGAATTGTAAGCAGGCTCCAGGCTCCAAGCTGTCAGCACAGAGCCCCACACGGGGTTCGACCTCACGAACTGTGAGAACATGACATGCATGAGCTGAAGTTGGATGCTCAACCGACTGAGCCACCCAGGCACCCCTGTATGTGTTAGTTTTTAAAATAAGGACTAAAGGGGCACCTGGGCGGCTCAGTCAGTTAAGTGTCTGACTCTTGGTTCAGCTCAGGTCATGATCTCACGGCTCATGAGTTTGGGCTCTGCGCTGACTGTGTGGAGTCTGCTTGGGATTCTCTTCCTCTCTCACTGCCCCTCCCCTGGGCAACGTGCTGGGAAATTCATGCTTTCTCTCTCTCACTCAAAATAAATAAACAACAAAAAAAAATTTTTTTAATAAAATAAGGACTAAAAATAACATTAGCAAGATGTCCCCTGCTCTATCAGACATTCAGATGTTCCATCGAATTCTAGAACTAAGTGGGTTTAGGCCAACGTGAGAGCCACAGGTGAATGGGGTAGAATAGAAAAGGAAGACGTGTCCTTGCCCTGCACAGAGCTCAGCCCCAGATGGGCCCAGATCCCATTGTCTCATTCCTGCCTCATCCCCTGTCATCCACTTGGTTAATTTCTTCTTTCTCCCGGGTTAGTTCATCAGTGTACAAACATGATGAATTAGCCCCCATTAAAGACAAACAAAGCTCCTGACTCTAGGGATGTACTTCTCCAGGCACTTCTGCAGATGCCTGTTTTCACTATTTTTGGTGTCTTCACCCCTATTCTCTTCAACTGAGAACTCCTCCACAGCAACACCTCCTCCGTGCTGCCACTGACTCGAACCCTTCTGCAGCAGCTTTGAAAGAGCTGACCTCCCCTCCTTCCTAAAACACTCTCCCTTCTGGGCCTCAGGGCACTGGCCTGTCCTCTGCCTTTCCCTTCCCTTCCCCACCCTCTGAGCTAACTTCTCATTTAAGCTTTCTCCCCTGGAGGCCCTGCAGACTGCATGAATGCTAATGACCCTCCCAAACTTGTATTTCCAGCTGGAACTTTCCTCCTGAGGGAGGTCCTACGCCCACTTAATGCCACCACTTGACAGGTAGAAAGAATTTCTTATTTAAAACAAACATATTTAAAACAAGGCTCTGGCTGTTCCTACCTGGAACTTTGCGCATCACCAGTTTTTACCACCTCAGTTACCATCTCTCTTCTCTTGCGGCCGGTGAATCACCAAGTCCTGTAAGCTTGAACGTGGCTACACGCCTTGAGTCTGATCCCTTCCGATCCTCCTGGGAACGGCCGCCTCCCTCTCTCTTGGATGACTCCTCACTGGCCTGTTTCAGTCCTCCACACACTGCTCCACAAGCAGTGGAAATCCGACCACCCTCCCTAGCTACAAATCTTCATTCCGTGGCCTGCACAGACCCCCATCTAAATCTCTGAACTTCTGCTCACTTATTTCTGTCCAGCTGCTTTGGCCTTTTTGCTCCCCCCACCCAAATACCAAGCCTATTCCTGCCCCAGTGCCTTTGCGTTTGCTATGTTCTACCCCCAGACTTTCACAGGTTCTTTTCTGTACTACATGTGGGCACCCCTTGCATTATTCGTGTTCCTTTTGCATCTTTCAGGTGTCTGCTCAATTGTCATTCTTCACACAGGCCTGCTCTGACCACTTTTGCTGAGAAAGCTGTCCTGTCTTCTTCTCCACACGGTTGCTCTACTGCATTATTTGGCATTGTTCCTCTTCTTCCTACTTATCACAATTTGTTCATGGCCTGTGCCTATTACTTGAACAGAAGCCAGAAAGGCAGGGATCTCATCCATTTCATGCAGTGATGTATCACTTGTGCCTAAAACAGAGCCTAGAATATAGTATTTGCTCAATAAAGATTAGTTGAATGAATACGGGAAAGAATGAGTGAATGAACACTTAGATGTGAGCTTGTTTATGTAAAAAATTAGTATATAATGAAAGTAGCAGTATAAAACAGTAGATAGAGCACTGCTATTTATTAATACCAGGATAATTAACTAACCATATGGGGAATAAATAAATCTCATGTCTTACCTGTGTGCATATAAATTATGTATGATTCTAGAATTAAAGTTTTTAATTTATGTTTAAAATTCATGTTTTTATGTTTTATGCATCCTGGTATACATTTCCCTCTTTTTTAATTTATATTTTAAATATTTAAAGGTAAAAATCAAAACTATGCCCATGCTTTAAGAATTTATATTTTATTACATGTGTATTTTAGGTGATTGTTTAGTCATGACCCTAAGGAAAAACCAATACAGGAACATGTTAATTTTAATAAGTAAGAACTTAAAGCTTCATCTTTTTTTTTAAATTTATTTTAGTGTTCACCTATTTTTTTTGGGGGGGGAGGGGCAGAGAGAGGGAGACACCAAATCCGAAGCAGACTCCAGGCTCTGAGCTATCGGCACAGAGCCCAACATGGAGCTCCAACCCACGAACCAAGAGATCATGACCTGAGCTGAAGTCGGAAGCTTAACCAACCAAGCCACCCAGGCACTCCACGAGCTTAAAGCTTCTTAGTGTGAGAAATAAGCCCACTGACCCAATCACGGGAGGGACAAGGAGACTCGGAACACAGTGGAGTGCCTTCATTAATGTTCTTGGAAGAGCAGGTGTCTGACGAACAGGCACCCTGGGGGCAGTAACAGCAGATAATTTATCTCCTAGCGTGCAAGTCCCTCCCCTGGTTCCTCATTGGCTGAGTGCTACAGAGGTTACAGCCTGGCCCAGATGTCGCCTATGTCCATGGAAGGCAAAAAGTAGTCTGACTGAAGGAGCGTACATTCCTCGAGGTGATGCAGAGACTTTCATTCCCCCCTCCCTTTATTCTATGGCACATGCTCATTGCAAAGCCTGAGAAAATAAGCCCACCAAATGGAGAGGGGAAGAAGAACAAGGAAGTGAAGTGTCTAAAGGTTTGGGACTCCATTGTGTGTGTGTGGGGGGGGGGGAAGGGGCTTTGTACATATTTCCAGTAGGTTGTAAACCTACTGTTAACTGGACAGCACAGCTTTTATTTAGTATTTCTGAAAATGAATCATGTCTCTTTTCACACTTATGACAAAAAAAAGTTTAGAGACAATGTGTATAATGGGCTGGTAAAAAATATTTCAATATATGTTGCAAAGACCTAATAACCTTAGTATATAAAGAGAGCTTATAAATCAATAAGAAGGATGAATACCCAGTAGGTAAAATGAATACCCATGAACAGGTACTGCACTACAGAATTAAAGACGAACATTAACATTTT
This sequence comes from Herpailurus yagouaroundi, assembly GCF_014898765.1. Taxonomy (NCBI): domain Eukaryota; kingdom Metazoa; phylum Chordata; class Mammalia; order Carnivora; family Felidae; genus Herpailurus; species Herpailurus yagouaroundi. The sequence goes on along the minus strand of NW_024412405.1, from coordinate 5,999,656 downwards.
TTATTTATAGTTAAAGAATGATACTTAAAACAACGTGATTCTGTTTCTCTCTTATTGTATAGCAAAGATTTTTTTTTTTAAATACTAAAATGATTCCTTGTATTGGCAGGGGGAAATGAATTCCTGTATACTACAAATTTAAATTAGCGCAATTTTTCTGGATAGTAACTGGCACTACTACAGCTCTTTTAAAAACGTGAACTAATCAAACCCAAATTTATACGTCTTAAAATTGTTATTTTTAAAATTGGAATATAACATACATATCTAAAAATAGGGGGTTGTAGGATTTTAATATATCCATGCAAAAGAATAGAATCAAGTCATTATGAATACTGATATAGAGGTAAAATACTTACATGGAAAACTCTAACAGTTAATTAAAAAGTATGCAGATTGAAAATAGTAAGTTCAACTTTTGTTAATAAGGATGTGTTTATTACATGAGATCACAATGTAAAAATTAGACATGTTACTTGTTACAGTAAAAATATGTTATCAAGAACAAATGGGAATTACTAAAAATTAATATTAAAAAGGTAAAGTAAAAAAATATGAAAAGCAAGCAGGAAATTGAAAAGATGAATAAAAATATGAAAACTTACCACAAGTACATAAAACATAAAAACATCAGTTGGCAATTGGAAACATTTGCTTTAATTTATTTTAAGGTTTATTTATTTTTTTTTTTAAAAGTTTTTTTTTTTTCAACGTTTATTTATTTTTGGGACAGAGAGAGACAGAGCATGAACAGGGGAGGGGCAGAGAGAGAGGGAGACACAGAATCGGAAACAGGCTCCAGGCTCTGAGCCATCAGCCCAGAGCCCGACGCGGGGCTCGAACTCACGAACCGCGAGATCGTGACCTGGCTGAAGTCGGACGCTTAACCGACTGCGCCACCCAGGCGCCCCAAGGTTTATTTATTTTGAGTGGGAGAGAGAGAGAGAGAGAGAGAGAGAGAAGGGCAGAGAGGGAGAGACAATCCCAAGCAGGCTCCACACTGTCAGCACAGAGCTTAACACGGGGCTCAAATGAACCCCAGGATCATGACTGAACTGAAATGGAGAGTCAGACGCTTAACCGACTGAACTATCCAGGCGCCCCAACATTGGCTTTATTTTTTATCTACGCAAGTTATACATGAATGAGCTCTTGTTGGAAATATTCAGGAAGTATTGATGAAACACGGTCCCCTTGGTCATTCTGTCTCCCAGAGGTAACATCTATTATACTTGATGCATAGTCCTCTAGACTTTTTCTCGTATGTATTAAATATATTATTTTGTTTAACTTTTTAACTTAACCATATGTCTTAGAGTCTTTGCCTGTCAGCGCATCTAGATTTAACCCGTTTTTTTCAATGCTACGTACTATTTCAGAGTGTATACACAGGCTTGTGACTGAGCTCTTTTCCCTTTACTTGTCTATTTATTCACTTGTCTATTTATAATGTATTGCCTCACAGAGTTCCATTCTGGGGCTAGAGTTGGAGGAGCCCAGAGTCCTTGTTCAAGTCCATCATCTTTAAAAAAAAAAAAAATTGAAGTTTCTGCCCTCCCCACCCCCAAACCAATGCTGTGGGCTCACCTCCACTTTCTGTGTCGCTGAGTGGGGTGTGCGTTCGCAGAGGGAGTGGGGGATGGGGGGAAGGAATGCATGAGGTGTCTCAGTAAGAGTGGTGGCCCCAGCAGCTTTGGAACGCTGACAGTCATTCGCCTCACCCTTTGAGAGCCTGACATATGGCAGAAAATATTGCTTTAAAGATTCACCTGCAGGAAATACTGCTTTAAAGATAACACCTGCATGATGTATGAAGGCTGGTGCAAAACCGGATGCTATCAGAAATTTAAGTCTATGGTTTTCTTATTTGTTCGGATGAGTAGGGACTCAGCTCAGTTTTAAATAACTTGACTCTCCTTTCCATTGCTTAAGTTTATTTAATAAAAGTTGGTTCCACCCGGTAGTGGTGGGATTAAAATGCAAAGTCATGCGTGCTTAGAGCCAATTTATATCTGTGTGGAAAGTTATTATTATTTTTGCCTAAACAGGCTATATATCATGCTGGGCACTCCTACTGCCAAGAATCTGAGATCATTTTATTTGAGATGTGGTTCGCCTTGGTTGGCCTCAGAAGCTCTGCAGGGCATTGGGGTGGGGGTGGGGGGGAGATGTGCCCATCCATGTTTTTGTGTGCATCTATTGTGAAAAACTTAGACATTGGAATAAAAACAAAACTTTATCTCAGATGAGAGGGAATAAGGTTCTTATTACTGTTACCTGGACCCCTTTGTCATTTCCACAATTAGAACTTATTTTAGAGACTTGCGTTTGTGTGCGCAGGAGTTGGCATGGGTAATTAACAATCCCCGCTTTCCCAAAGTCCAACAGAACGGCAGAAAAGTCACTTTAACGCAAAGGCATAAACTATAAACAAAGGAAACAAAAAGGATAGGAGGAGGGACTGTGTCAGGTGAAGGATCAATTGGGAGCATTTTTACAAGTGGGAAAATGGAAGCGAAATGGTAACTAGTTGAATTAGGAGAAGGGGCAGAATCTGGAATCTTAGAACTTCTAGCAGGGGACGTCAAGAAGCAGCCAGCCAGTGGAAGCAGCAGGTGTGGCCGAGACCAGTCCGGGCTGAGAGAGGAGGAATAGTTGACCCTAGGAACAGTCACCCTTCTGGTTTCTTCTCTTGCCGCAGAATCTCCAGGAGACACAGCCCAGCAGGAGGTGGGGACGTGGAAACATGACAGATGCAGACACATAGCTTATGACAGAAACACAAATAAATTAGGTTATATTACAAACCAATGTAATTTTGTCCACAAGATAACTTACTTTGGATCAAGGAGTTACTTTATGCATATGATTGATGTTGTGTGTGTGTGTGTTGCATGTGTGGTGTGGTGTGTGGTTTATGTGAGTGTATGTGTTGTGCATGTTGTATGTTGCGTGTGTTGTGTCTATTGCGTGTACTTGTGTGTGTGTTATGTTTGGTGTTTGTTGTGTATTGTGGGGGGGTATGTTGTGTGTGTGTTGTGCGTGGTGTGTGTGGTGAGTGTGTTGTGCATGTTGTGTGTGGTGTGTGTGTATTGCGTGTGGGGCGTGTGGTGTGGATGGCTTGTGCTTTGTGTATGTGGTATGTGTATATTGTGCGTGGGGTGAGTGTCGTATATACTGTGTGTGTGGTGTGTGGTATATATATGTTGTATGTGTTGTGTGTGTTGTGTAGATTGTGTGTAGTGTGTGGTGTGTATGTTGTGTGTAGTGTATATGTGTTGTGTATGTTGTGTGGGGTGAGTGTGTGTATGTATGGTGTGTGTGTTGTGTTGTGTGTAGTGTGTGTTGTGTGTGTGTTGTGCATGTTGTGTGTGGTGTGTATGTGGTGTGTGTACTGTGTGGGGTGAGTGTGTGATATGTATGGTGTGTGTGTTGCTTATGGCATGTGTAGTATGTGTTGTGTGCGTGTTGGGGGCGGGGGATGTAGCATCTAAACGTTGCCCCCCTTAACCCCTCACAGCTCTTCTCCAAGAGCATTCTTTCGTCTCTTCTAAATTTTGAGGAGGGTACCTTTTGGGAGGAGCACTGGGTGTTGTATGGAAACCAATTTGACAATAAATTTCATATTAAAAAAAAATAAACAAATAAACACAAGATCCACGTTTCCGCTCTTTCTTCCTCTAACTTCCCTGCCGTGGAAGTCAGGCTCACGCCTGCCGTCTCTGCGACGCCCATCCACCTTGACCTTATCAGTCCTTTGTCCTCTGCCCCTGTGGCCCGAACTGCCCTGGCATTTAGAGTGGGTGGTCTCGGATTGTTGTTTTACTCTCAGTTGTTTTCTGTTCAACTAGCACTTGTGTCCTACCATAAAAGTTTTGTTTTATTTTCTCTCACTTCCATGTTAAAAGGTTAAAAGGTGAGGCATATGTACTTTACCTCATTCTATAACAGCATGACTGTAGAACAGGGGGGCGGCCATAGTTTTTAGCAGGCAGAGGCTGACCCAGATCATAGATTGCAGTTTGCTTTCATGGACTCAGAGTGTAGCCCTGCATATGCGTGTGTTGATCAAGATTTCACTTGCTGGAGTTCGTATGCTTTTTTAGTAAAGTCCTCAACAGATCAGTTCTTTTTCTGCAGTGGTTGTATTTTTATTTATTTATTTATTTATTTATTTATTTATTTATTTATTTATTTTATTTTATTTTACATTTATTTTTTATTTTTGAGAGACAGTGAGACAAAGTGTGAACGGGGGAGGGGCAGAGAGAGGACACACAGAATCTGAAGCAGGCTCCAGGCTCTGAGCAAGCGGTCAGCACAGAGCCTGATGTGGGGCTCGAACCCACAAACTGTGAGATCATGACCTGAGCCGAAGTCGGACGCTCAACCGACTGAGCCACCCAGGTGCCCCTGCAGTGGTTTTATTTTAACATAATTTTAGATTTACCTAAAAGTTGCGCAGAGTACTGAAGTATCTTTTTAGATAATACATAAATATATGTGTTTTTGATTTAAAGTCAATACATTTAAAGTCAATGAATTTTACATCTGATTCCTTCCGCTGCCAATCACCTTAGTTCCTCCCAAGTCAGAATCAAAATCTTCGAAATAGCCCTTTACAAAAGAATTTTTGTTCAGCCCACAGTTGTCACTATCAGTCCACAATTCTTTTGAACTCCACTTGAATACGGGCATACTTCAGAAATTCCCCACCTGTAGTCTTCGGGACTATACTTTCTTACTTTAGGACCATGTGTAGGGTCAGAGTAGATGGATGTGCCTGGTGCTCAACTTCAGACACCCTCTTAACATGAATGAGTTCAGATCATACTCACCCCTGAGCGATCATGCCCTAGAACTGTACAGATTGTTGGGGTATGTCAGTACCTGAGATTTACACAATGTGACTGTTAGGTGTTTCACATAGTTTTTTAGCAGATCTGTGTCCTGCAGTTCTTTCGCTTGGATCCAACACACAGTCCTGTGAGTAAAGGAAACCATACAAATACTCTACGAGGTGTTTCCTCTACGAGGAAAAGCTCCATTGGGATAGACCTCAACAATACATAAATATATTTTTAACTAAAATGGAACAAAATTGTTTTGCAACTTTCCTTCCTTTATTCTAAAATATATGTGGATATTGTTGCGTCAGGAAATACATACCTATATGATAATTTTTTTTTTAATTTTTTAAACATTTTTATTCATTTTTGAGAGACAGAGAGAGACGGGCTGTGAGCAGGGGAGGGGCAGAGAGAGAGGGAGACACAGAATCCGAAGCAGGCTCCAGGCTCCGAGCTGTCAGCACAGAGCCGGATGCGGGGCTCGAACTCACAAACCGTGAGATCATGACCTGAGCCAAAGTTGGACTCTCAATCGACTGAGCCACCCAGGTGCCCCTCTATGATAATTCTTAATGTCTGCAGAGAAATTACAAATGGACCATAATTTGTATAACAGATTCCTTATTTAAGCTGTGTAGACATGTATGCTATTTATAATTTTTTTTCCTATTTAACGAAACGTAGTGATGCTAATGTCATTAAATAATTTGTATATTTCCCTGTGCATTTTCTTGGTGACAATTTCTAGGAGTTACCAAGTTGAGGGGTAAAGCATTTTTAAAGACTTCCCACGCCCTTGCCAGGTCACCCCGCAAAGCTTTTGTCTTCACACCAGCTGCACATGAATGTGTTTGTTTCATTTGACTCCTGACCACATTGGACATTATCTTTTTCATGTTTTCACACTGGTTGCCAAAAACCGTGTTTTTCCTTTTCCACTGATTTGTATATATTTGGTGACTAGTGAGAGTGAACACTTTTTGTTTTGTTTTGTTTTGGTTTTTTTGTAAATGTTCAGTAACTTCCTATCAGATGTTAAGTAAATGAAACCCTCAAACCTTGGTGAGTGACAGAATGCTAGGTGTAGAAAGTGTCACAGAATGACCTGCAGGGCAGTGGGAAGCCTGGGGCTCTGGCAAATGGGATCTCAAGAAGCAAGAGTAGAAAAATGCATGAGCAGACTTTGGGAAACATTAAAAATGAAGAGCCTCCTTCCGGGCCAGCCTGAGCTTGAGGTGCTCAGAGGACACGCGAATGGAGATTTCCGGGGTCAGTTTGATATGCCCTCTGACCCTGGTTGACCAGCTCTCCAGCAATTCTGCCCCTTCACCTGTCTGACATTATGTGTCATCTGGGAAAATTATATACTGGATGGGAGGGTTTCAGTGAAAATTCATGACCACAAGCCCCACCTGGGCGACTCTGTACTCATGGTTCCACTACACTCTCTGAAATGGTTCCCACTTTTTCAACTCTTCTTGAAATTCATTAAAAATTTTGTGCGTGTGTGTTTATTTTGAGAGAGAGAGAGAGAGAGACAGAGCACAAGCAGAGAAGGGGCAGAGAGAGAAGGAGAGGGAGAACCCCAAGCACTGCCAGTGCAGAGCCTGATGTGGGGCTCCATCCTGCAGACTGCGAGATCCTGACCTGTGCCGAAATCAAGAGCTCAACCAACTGTGCCACCCAGGTGCCCCTCGAAATTCTTAGATCTCTTCCTCTCCACGTCCCTCTCTTTTCGCTGTCAACCTTGACTTCCAAGCAACTAGATGGGCAAACCCTCATCTCTCCTTCTCCCAAGTCCCACACCCGTCTGGCCCTATAGCCTGTTGTAGGAGTGAAACGTCACTGCTCTTCCTCAAGGGCAAGCTGCTTCCTTTCCATCTGCACTATCTGCCTGCTCCTGCCTGCTGCAGGGGGCTGCTTCTGAAGTTAGTCTCTCCCCCTGCTTTGCATCATCTATTTCTTCTACTTTATGGCCTCATTCCCAAGGGCACCCAAACAGGCTGTTTTGTTTCCCACCTTTAAAAGAACCTTTTAGGCTAGTAAGCAGGTGGAAGAGATTTGTCATCAAAAAAATTAAAAATAGAGCTACCCTACGACCCAGGATTTGCACTGCTGGGTGTTCATCCAAAAGATATAAAAATGCTGATTCTAAGGGGCACGGGCACCCCAATGTTTATAGCAGTCCTATCAACAATAGCCAAATTATGGAAAGAGCCCAAATGTCCATTGACTGACGAATGGATAAAGAAGATGTGGATACTACTCGATGATGAAAAAGAATGAAATCTTGCCATTTGCAACAACGTGGATGAAGTGGAGGGTATTATGCTAAGTGAAATAAGTCAGCCAGAGAAAGAGGAATATCATATGATTTCACTCATTTGTGGAACTGAAGAAACAAAACGGATGACCATAGGGGAAGGGAAGGAAAAATATGGTAGAAACAGAGAAGGAGGCAAACCATAAGATACTCTTAAATACAGAGAACAAACTGAGGGCTGCTGGACGGCAGGTGGGTGGGTGGATCAGATGGGTGATGGGCATTAAGGAGGGCACTTGTTGGGATGAGCACTGGGGGTTATATGGAAGTGGTGAATCCCTGGGTTCTACTCCTGAAATCATTATTATGCTATATGTTAACTAACTTGGATTTAAATAAAAATTTTAAAACGTTATATAAAAAAATACTCTTGTAGCTACAATACCATTTCTCTGCTGTTTCCAGGCAAAGCTTCCTGAAACATGTCCACATGTGTTACTGTAGTCTTCTCCATCGCTTTTTAAAATGTGAGGTATAATGTAAAAAAATAAAGAAAATGTGAGCTATAATGTAAAATATAACAGGCATGTAAGAGTACATAAAACACAACTGTATTTGTTTATATATAAATGTATGTGCTAGTTATATAAATATGTGTTTAGAGATTGATGTCTAGACTACAACATCACCTGCACCTTAGAAACCCCCTTAGAAATTCCTGAGTCGCACATCCTTGCCCCCATGGAAATAACCACTTTTTTAAGCCTTGGGCTAATCATCTCTTTCTTTATGGTTTTCCCGCTTTGTATGTCTCCCTAAACTACATTATATATTTTCTAGTTTGTCTGTTATATGGGACATATCATTGTATGCATCCTAAACTGGTTTGTTTTTTGTTTTGGGGCCTTTTCTTTTGGTTTGGTTTTGTTTTTGCTCAACATTATTGAATTTCTATTGTGTTGATGTGGGTATCTGAATTATGTTCAAAGTAGAGTATGACATTACGTGGATATATCCAGACTATGTATCTTTTGTACACTTGAAGGACATTGATGTTGTTTCCAGTCTTTCTATCTTTTGTTAACACGAAACATGCTGCTGTGAATAGTGTTGTAGGCAACTTACTACAAGAGATTATCTAGGGATTTAAGTGGTGGGTAGTAAGTTTGTACATTCTCAGGCTAACTGGATATGGCCAATTTTTCTTGAAGGTCGTTATACAAAGTACGTTGCCCAAAGCATTCTGTGAGTATTTCCACTGCTCCATACTCTTGGCAACCTTAGCATCAGCAGGCTTCTTAATTTTCCAGCTGTTCGATATGAAATGCTCATTCACTATGGTTCTAATGTGTATTTCCCATATTGCTAATAAGGTTAATTGTCTTTCTAAAAAATGTTTATTTATTGAGAGAGAGAGAGAGAGAGAGAGAGAGAGAGAGAGAGAGAATGAGTGTGCTCAGAGGAGGGGCAGAGACAGAAAGGGAGGGAGCCCCAAGCAGGCTCCACACGCAGCAACAAGCCCGAGCCCGAGGTGTGGACACTTGATCTCACACCCCTGAGATCATGACTTGAACCCAAATCCAGAGTCAGATACTTAACCGCAGGTGCCCCAAGGTTAATCATCTTTTCAAATGTTTATTGACCATCTAAGTTTGTTCTTTTGTAAAATTCCTTGTTTGCATCTTCTAGGTTGTTTGTCTTTTCTTATTGAATAATGCGAGTTCTTTTTATCCAATAGTATCCATAATATTATATATATTGTATATACCCTGAGCCACTTTATGTCTTATATTTTTACATTCTTTGTGGCATCTTTTTATGAGCAAGTTGTCATTGATTTAAATATAGTCCAATTTATCAATCTTATATTTTATGATAAATGCTTTTTGTGTCTTGTTTAAAAAATTTTTTTTTTTTTACATTTGTTTATATTTGAGAGGGAGAGAGAGAGACAGAGCATGAGCGAGGGAGGGGCATAGAGAGAGGGAGACGCAGAATCCGAAGCGGGCTCCAGGGTCTGAGCGTCAGCACAGAGCCCTACGTGGGGCTCCAACCCATGAACCGTGAGATCATGACCTGAGCCGAAGTCAGACACTCAACCGACTGAGCCACCCAGACGCCCCTCGTGTCTTAAGAAAAAAAAAATCGTTGCTTACCTCAGGGTCATAAATACCTTCCATATTTCTCTTAGTGTTTCAAAATTGTGCCTTTTACAACTAAGCTGAGATTTCTCAAATACAAAGGAGGCGAATGGTCCAGTTGCAATGCAAAGATTGGGCTTTTACAAGTTCCCTTACGTGCTGAAATGGTCAAGGTCTACAATTAATCGGTAACTTGATTGTACAGCTAGAAAGTGCAAGGACTCAGAAGACTGCATCTCTTCCCCACTGCACCGTGACTGTCGTCTTACGGTACCAGTTCTTCTATTCGCTTATTTACTACCATTTTGCTCTTCATTTCTTTTCCTCTCAAATGTTCCATCTGTATCGCTTTTTTCTGCCTTTACGCATTTCTGTAGGAGTGGACCGTCAGTGGCAACTTCTCGGTCCTTGAAAATATTTCTACTTTGCCCTTGTTCTCAAAAGGTATTTTCGCTGGTCTACAATTTTACGGCGACGGTCGTTTTGTGACGGTACCATTCTGTTGTCCTCTGGCCTCCATAGTTCCTGTTGAGAAGCCATCTGAAACCCTAGCTTTAGGGTTTTGCATCTTTTATTAAAGACAATCTGTTTTCTTCCAGTTCCTCTCTTTTTAACCTGTTTTTCTCTCTGTCATTGATGTCCTTTAGTTTTTCTACAGGTATAGATGGCTTTTTATTTATGGGGTTTTTATGTATTAAATATTCCTCTGTGTGTGTGTGTGTGTGTGTGTGTGTATTCATATATATATTTAATATATGTTAGTATGTATATTAATATATATTAGTATATATGTATATATATTTCTCATTCTTCTCGTTACTTCTCTTTCATATTTTACAGGAAATGGTAACAGGCATAGATGGAGCAAAGTGGCAAGGTATAAGAGTATTTCGGAGCGAAGAGTATGTGGTTACTCCAGCAAAGCCGAGAGGAGGCTTGCGTGGCCCATGCTCACAGAGTGAAGGGGCAGGTGCGAGATGAAGCAGAGACATGGGCGGGGACAGGTTGTTCAGGGTCTGTAGCCAAAAAGCAGTGGGAACCACTGGAGGGTTTACAGCGATGGTGAGAGGATCAGATCTGTGTATGGAGAAACTCTTTTGGCTTTTGGAAGAGAGAATAGAGTGGAAGGAGCCCAGATGAGAGGTCAGGAGACTAATTAAGAGGCTACTGTAGGGGCGCCTGGGTGGCTCAATCGGTTAAGCAGCCGTCTTCGGCTCAGGTCATGATCTCGCGGTCCGTGCGTTCGAGCCCCGCGTCGGGCTCTTTGCTGACAGCTCAGAGCCTGGAGCCTGTTTCAGATTCTGTGTCTCCCTCTCTCTGACCCTCCCCTGTTCGTGCTCTGTCTCTCCCTGTCTCAAAAATAAATAAAAAAAAAAAAGTTAAAAAAAATAATGTTTAAAAAAATAATAATGTTTAAAAAAAAAAAAGAAAACATCGGCCACCTTTAAAAAAAAAAAAAAAAAAAGAGGCTACTGTAGTGTCCAGGCAAGGAACGCCAGCTTGTCCTAAGGTGCCGGGAGTTGAGATGAAGAGAACGAAGTAGAACCAGAGATATCTAGGAGACAAAACTCAACACAGGTCTGCGTTTTGGAAGTTCTGGCCAGAGGATGAGGACGAAACAGAAATCAAGCTCATGCTATGACACAGAAAGAATATGAGAAGTCATTATTTTCAGACCGTATCCCTAGGGAATCTCAAATCAATAAAAATCTATTTGCCTTAGGGAAGTTATTTATGAGACCGAATTTTCCCTGTGTACCTCACTCTCTGGGCGGCTGTCTCCCCTCTGTTCTCTCCTCGGACCTTTTGTCTCTTGCCCAGACTCCTGTCAACCTCACCATCCACTCATGACCGTGCTAAAAGCAGCCAGGAGGGGAAATGCACATGCCGCCCTCACCACACCTGCTCACTCCCTCATGGTCCATCTTTCCCCTGTTTCTGCAGATGAACTGTCCACACCAGGACCACGCCCTCCAGCTGTGCCCTGGCTTCTATTCCCTTTGCCCCCTCAAATCCCTTTCTCTCCGCATCGTCATTTTCCCACCCTATCAGAACATTCCCATCAGTATAGAAATACGATGTGATTTTTCTCATTTAAAACAGACCCTCGGAGCCCACATGCCTACCCAGCCACAACTCTACTTCTCTTCTGTTTGCAGTTGTACTTCTCAAGAGAGTTGTCCATGGCCACTGCCTATGGTTTTTCCCTTCCTGTTCTCCCTTGAATACACTTACTAAGCCTCTGCTCCCTACTCCCACCACCACTGGACCTGCCGTCATTAAGGTCAAAAGTGGTAGTCATGTTGCTAAATCCGTGTGGACCGTGGCCAGTGACTGAATGAGTGGCCCAGGGGTATAAATGGCTGTCCCTGCCTCAAAGTAAGATGAACTCTGTGTGCAAGCTCCACTTCCAAGCCTCCGGGTGGGACCATACTAGAGCCCATCTCTAGGAAACCACATTGGCGCTTGACCTTCCTCTTGCTCTGTCCCGCTTCCTGTGCTCCCCTTGTCTCAGGCTCACTACGTACACCTCTTGAACCCGGATCCTCCCTCAGGTTCTGCTTCCAGCAGCCCAGTGTAAGACAGTTCCTCTGTGCCTCATCCCTGGATGTCCAGGGAAGGCTTTCCACATCTGTGTCAAATATTAAATGCTCCTACTATAGTAATTAACCTTGGCCAAGATGCTGGTCTATCTCGTGTCTGAAATTTTTAGTTAAGTTCTGCCTAACTCCTTCCGTCTCCCTGACCTAGTTTTACTCAGATGAGGATATCTTACTATTAAAATTTTAAGTAGCCTCCAGCACTGTTCCCCGTAATTAACACAGATCTGGCACATGGAAGGCATTCAATACATATTTTGAATGAAGGAATTATTTAACTCAACCCTCTGATGGGCTGTACCCATTTGCCTCACAGTGCCCTTATTTTGGTTCGTCTTCTACTTCCTAAGATCTATAGCCTTGAATAGATGCTGGTTTCTGCTTCTTCAGAAGTGGGGCAGAAACCAAAAAGACAAATCTTCTCTTGTTCTGAAAGATAAGCTCCTTGAGAATACGGAAGGGGTTTAGCACAGATGTCTTCTTACAAGTCTTCCGTGGTTGGGAGGAGACAATGGCCCTTGATGCCAGCCACTTCTTGTGCTAATCTTTCCATCACGTGATGCGGCCACACAGGCGTGGACCCGACGCGGGCATGCAGTGAGATAATAAATATTAGTGTTCCAAGCCACCAAATTTTGAGGTCATGCCTTACTCAGCACGAATACTAACAGTCTTACAGTGACCTAGTAAGACGTTTGCGTCTGCTCTCAGGGAAGCCTTTGGATTTCAGAGATGTAAGATCAGAAGTCATTCTGAACAGAAAGTTCAGGAATGGGAAAGAGCAGAGATCCGAGGGGACACTGATTAAAAACCAAAGTCAGATTGGAAACTAGTTTTAGGCAAACAAGAGCTACTCCAATGTTGATTTAAAAAAAAAAAAAAATCAGCCCTGGGGCGCCTGGGTGGTTCAGTCGGTTGAGCATCAGACTTCGGCTCAGGTCATGATCTTGAGGTTCGAGCCCCACGTCGGGCTCTGTGCTGACAGCTGGGAGCCTGGTGCCTGCTTCCCATTCTGTGTCTCCCTCTCTCTCTCTCTGCCCCTCCCCCGCTCATGTTCTGTCTCTCTCTCTTTCTGTCAAAAATAAACATTAAAAAAAGAAAATCAGCCCTTTCATAGTCAAGCGACCTTCATACCACATATTCTAAGTTAAAAAATAACAACGAGATCCTTGTGTTTTGCTTCCCTAGATAAGCACTGTTGTGATTTGTTTGTAGAACCTAAATGTTTTCCTGAACAGACACTGTAACCTTTCAAAAATGCGTATTTCTAATACTCTATAAAATGCCTTCCCCACCCCCCCCAAGCGTGTACTAACTTTTTTTTTTTTTAATTTTTTTTTTTTCAACGTTTATTTATTTTTGCGACAGAGAGAGACAGAGCATGAACGGGGGAGGGGCAGAGAGAGAGGGAGACACAGAATCGGAAACAGGCTCCAGGCTCTGAGCCATCAGCCCAGAGCCCGACGCGGGGCTTGAACTCACGGACCGCGAGATCGTGACCTGGCTGAAGTCGGACGCTTAACCGACTGCGCCACCCAGGCGCCCCAACGTGTACTAACTTTTGACTACAGCTGCATTTTCTCCTGTCTGCTAGGGTCAGGATGTCCCATCTTTCCTGTTTGTGTGAAACCCCTCCTTTTTCTGATGACGGGTGGGTGGGGGAGAAGTCTTAGAGGGGTATCGTAGTCTGTGGTCTTTTTTCCCAAAAGGGTATAAAATAAGACGATGAGGGAAATACCCTTAATTGAAATGGATACGTTGATAACATGTCAAGGCACGCTAGAGACTGACACTCTTGAAGTGAAAAAATGAGGAAGTGTGGTAATCTTACAAGTAAGCTCAGCTTTATTATTTCTAAGTATAGGGACAAAATAATTTCTTTATATATGGGTCAGGGGTGGTAACAGTATCACAGAAAAACAAATCTCCTTTTTGCAGCCCATCTCGTAGAGCATGACTTCGGGCTAAATTCTGGATGAGATGTTTGGAAATTGTGCAGGACTCAGACCTATCTTCCATTTGCAAACTGGGTATCCGGCATCCCTGCCTCCTGCCTACTAAATGCCAGTAGCTCCCCTTTAATAGTTGTAGAAATCAGAAAATACTCCCACAAATATTCCACTCTGGAAATCACTGCTCTGTTACTGTCTCTGAAATTCATCGTCAAGCCCTGCCATTCGTTACATGTGATGAGTCCTTGAGCAAGACTCCCCCCTGAGCTCAGGAAAGGAGAAGACTCACCGAAGTCAATCAGTGCATTGTATTCTCTGATGACAATGGTTGCTTTAGGGTACCTGAGTCACTTGGAGCCTATGACGCCTAAGGGAGTTTTAGCTTACCGTCTTCAGAAGGAAACTCTGGTCTTCCCGGGCCACTTGAATGAGAGGTTGTAGGCTGTGGGGCTGCCAGAGTCATTTTGCACCTTTTGGAGCCCAGTAAAAATCAACCCAGGGGAATGCACGGTGACTCTGGGCTACCTATAGATGGTTCTTTCCATGCAATAACTCCTGCTAGCCTGGAGAAGGAGGACACTATATTTCTACTTTACGGTTGGGTTGGAGGGTGCCTCACAGTGCGGTCCAGGAAGAAGTTGTATATGCAGTCTGTGGTCCCAGTACTTTCATAGACTATTTTTATTGTGCTGCCTTTATGCCTGAGTCAGTTATGTGTCCCCAAGGCTACATCCTGTACCCTTATGGGAGGGAAGGAAAGGCAGGGTGAACACACAGGTGCACAAAGACACTTTCCCAGTCCTAATTATCTTGTTGGTTGTCTGTTTCCCCCCTCTAGAATCTAATGTCCATAAAGGACAAGAATTTTCACTTGTTTTGCTCGCCGCTGTATTCCTGGTGCCTAGCACAGTGCCACAGAGCGAGGAGGGAAAGGTAAGTCTTGGTTTCCTGCTTTTCTGTATTTGCCATCTAAATGGTATTGATATTTACTCATATTCACTCCTTTTCTGTTTTTTAACTTTTTGTCGTAGCATATTTCAAGTATCTATAATGCAGAGGAAATATAAATCCTGTAATTCCTGTTTACCTGTCTCCACTCTCCCTTTCTGCCCCTCTCACTAGGTTATGTTAAGTAAAATCCCAGAGACTTGCACACACTCCTTGTAGCAACTTCTCTTGTTTCTGGGATACTACTTGTTTATTTCTCTTTTCTTTCTAGCCACCCCTTCTTAGTCTCTGATCTTATGGGGAGCTCTGTCCTTGGATGGCTTGCTGGAGTTGTCTCACCTTGGGGCAGGGACATGGGTCTTGATTATTTCTCTGCACTCCTGGACGTCATGGAGTCAGGGCTGTTCTGGGGGCGGGGGTCCGGGGAAACATGCACTTGGGTGACGCCGTCTTCAGCGGACGTAGGGTGACTATATGGCTCACAGCACCCATAACAGTCCACTCCTCGTGCTAGTGTATGCATTACCTTCAGGGACTAGTTCTGGGCACAGCCTCCTCAAGACTTTGCTTGGCCCCTTTTCTTAGAAGTCGTAAGAGGGAGGTTGGTAGGACGTGTCTTTGTCCATTCAGACTGCTACAGCCCAATCCCATAGACTGGGGGCCTAATTGCACAGCAGAATTCTATTTCTCACAGTTCTGGAGGCTGGGAGTCCGAGACCAAGGCTCCAGAGGATGTCTGGTTCAGGGACGTGGCCGTCTTCTCGCTGTGCCCCCGTGGTGGGAGGGGCGAGGGAGCTCGGTGAGGTCTCTCTTAGAAGGCACTAATCCTATTCAGCAAGGTGCCACCCTCGCAACCCAATCACCCCTCAAAGGCCTCACGTCCTAACACCATCACACTGAAGGGTAGGTTTCAACAAGTGAATTTGGGGGACACAGACTTTCAGTCCGCAGCGGGATCAAACACAGACTCTGCAGCAGATCTCGAAATTGCGAGTGCCAGTCATTGTCTCCTCCTCTGTTACCGGTTCCGGCGGGGCTCTCCGTCAACCCGCACCTCTGCCCGGACAGGTAGCTTGCCTGGTGAAGTGACCTGCATTTCCGAGAGGGTCACGCCTTTGCTCACGGCCCCCTTCTTAGGCTGTGGTTTAGTATACTTACCTTTAATACCTTTAGTATTGGTCATGAGAGCACTGAGAGCCACCCAGTGGATTACGCGGGCACCAAATTTATTCTTCGTAGCGCCCCCCTGTGTCAAAGCAGGGCACTGCCTCTTTATGATCAGGGGCAAGGCTCAATCCCTGTGCCAGGATGATCGCACATCCTGTCTTCTTGCCTGACGGATTTAGGGCATGATGAGATTAAAGTGCCCAGGCGTGGGGCAGCTGGGTGGCTCAGTTAGGCATCTGGTTTTTGGTTTTGGCTCAGGTCATGATCTAGAGGTTCGTGAGTTCGAGCTCCACAACGGGTTCTGCACTGGCGGTGCAGAGCCTGCTTGGGATTCTCTCTCTCTCTCAAAATAAGTAAATAAACTTTAAAAATAAATAAATAAAAGCATGTAAAGTGCTCAGGCGCTTCTGTTCTTGAATATCCCACTTTTCCGGTACATGCTTTCTGTAGAGCTCCTTGGCAAAGGATGATGGGAATCATTACTGTATTTACTTGCCATGGGGACTCCTGGGGACCTGACCTCCCATTAATTAGCGGGTTCTGGGTCAGAAGACTGGCTCAGGGATTGAGATATATTTCATCACTTCTTCCACCCCCAGTGCCAACAGTTCTGGCATTTCAGCCTTACTTAGTGCGGACCATAATTTTCTCCAAAGCTCCAGGAGTCATCCCATCAGCATGACGCAGCCATTTCCTGGGGTCCTTGCCAGGGTGGCCAGCCACATGTTGCAGTCCACAGCTCCTGTATAAACCAACTCTCCCCATCCAACCTCTTCTCCCGCCCCTTTTGATGCATCATCCTCAAGATCCAGCCCCGTAAACAGTCTCCAGCTTGGCTGGTCCACGTGAGCTGGACCCTGCAGACCCTTGGGGCTTAGTCCCTCTCCTCCCCCAGTGTGTCCTACCCTGTGTTGTCTTTCCCCAACTCCAGGTATCGGTCCCGTGGGAGGGGGGAGTGGGGGTAGATCCTGTGTTGTCTTGCAGTGTGGAGACCTCTCTGCCTCATGTTCCAACAAGGGATGAGTGTAGCCTCAACAGGGAGGACAGGGAGGACGGGGCCATCTGGATCCCACACACCACCCCCCCCCACCGCCACCCCCACCCCGCCTCCCGCACGGCTCTGCATGGGGTTTCCAGGTGTAGCCATCGGCATTAACTCTGATGTCTCCATTCAAATCGTAGGGTCCCACTCATCCCAGCAAGGCCCATGGCACTGATTAGCAGATCCACCAGGACTGAGCATTCAGATTATTTGGAGCATTGCTGTCCTCATGATCAGGTCCTGCTCCGGCTATAGGAGACAAGGATCTCTTCAGATTCTACCCTCAAGGCTCTCTAACTTTCACGCCTTGCTTCCTGTGGTGATTCACAGCCTCCCGGGCCTCACAGGGGTGTTCTCTGGCAGGTCAGTGACTCAGCAAAAGCCACTGGTTACATTGTTCTCCTGAGTCTTTCCAAAGCCTGAGTGTTACACCTGCCAGTGCACGCTGCCCTCCTCGCATCCACCCCAGTTCATCACCAGTCAACACCAGTGACCATCGTGCTCCTCCAGAGAGCCAGCCGGTGTCCGGGCTTCACTGCCCACCACGGCTGGGTCTTCATTTCCAGCCGGCAGGTGGATGATCCAGCTCTCCCGTTCGATTTTAGAGTCTACACCGGGGCCACCAGCCTCTCTTCCTGAACTCCTCTTGGTCCCAAGCCCTACATCCATACTGTGCCTTAACTGCCTGCCCAGCCCCGCATGCTACAGACTCGGGCTTCTGTCCTCCCGTCTCCCTGCTCTGTTATGACAGCCCGTCTGGGAGTGCACATGGGCCACCTTCCTGTGGGTTTCCTACTTTTTGTCTCAGTATCCCATTTTTCTCTCTCCTTCCACCTCCGGAACACGGTCCATCATCGTCACTGCTGCCGAGGATGCTTTTCTCAAGTACAGATCTTTATTCTCGCGGGAACACTTACTGAGCACTTGCAGTGCCCCTGCCTCGATTATTTTCTAGACGTAGCGTGGTGACCAAAACAGATAAAGTCCCTGCTCCCATGGAACTTGACATTTTAGTGGGGGAGAGACAGGCAGTAACCATGAAGAAATGGGGAAGCGAATAGGTAAAAATAAATATTAGTGAGTGATCATTGCTGTGGCAAGGATTAGCAGAGTATAATGGAGTGCTGACATGGCTGCTGTGTAGTTATATCCACCGCCCCACTGAATACCACCACCGGCTTCCCATTGTCCTCTGCGTGTGGTTCAGACTCTGGCTTGGCACGAAAGAATGCTGTGGGGACGAGTCCCCAGCCCCTAGTGAGGATCCAAAGGGGGTTCTTCTGGTTCCCTGGGTTCCAGCATTCCTGTGGGAGGCTTTTCCTGGAGGGTGAGGCTGTGTGTCCTGTGTCCCCCCTTCCCCCTCTTCTCTTCCTTCCCTCACCCTCCCGGGATCCCCGGTGCCAGAACAATATTGCTTAGGAGCCGAAGCAACAAAAGCCAGCTGCCTCAGCAGGTTTATTCTTATCAGTGACTGAACCCAGACAATTAACAATCCATTTCAGTGGTGACTTTGGCCATTCTTTTTGGGAAATGCTGAATGGGACGTGGCTTTTGGGAGGAGAGATTCTTTTTAAAACAGGGAGATGCCATGTTCGTTTCTACTGACCCCTGTTGTCACCAGGGAGTGGTTTTGTCGCCCTGTATTTAGCATTGGCCCCTCCTAGCCCAGCACCCCTCTCTAATCTGCATCACTGGGGTTATGCTAGGAGCCTGAAAACTAAATGGAACCAGAATGCAACCAAGCATGTTATCAGTGGGCCCCATGTCATGGCTCATGATGCCTGGATGACCCCAGTTCTCACCAGGAACCGTGCCTTCATTTCCCTGCACTCAGGGCTGGTGAGCGCCTACGCAGAAGGGAGCAGAATTTCCCCTTCCCTCAGAAAGGGAAGCTTCTGGCAATCCTGCCTGGGCAGGTGCCTACCTTTGCTAGTTTATCAGGGCCCCTAGTCACTAGTCTGCAGACATTGGTGACTGATTCCCTAAATACCCCCGATGTCCAGCCAGAGCGCGTCTTTTCCTCCAGCCTCCTCTTTCCCCTTTTGTTCCTGCGTTATTTCTCCCTCACCTTTCCTGCAAGGCCCCTTCTCCCTCCCTGCCTTCTCCCTCCCGCAGTCTCTCGTCACTGATCGGCTCCGCCTCCCCCTAGCGGCGGGTCCGGGAAATCACTCGCTGCAGCCGGTTTACCTGCGCTGCGGGTGCAGAGGGCAGAGACCCCAAAGCAGAAACAAGCATGCATCACCCAGCGGAGGTTCATCTGTCATTTTAACCACAACAGACAGCCCCATCGCGAATAGTGAGATGTCTGTCCTTCCTTATGGGATTTCAATACACACGCGAAAACTTACAACTCTATAAATCAGACTTCGTAACATGTACCATAAAGCCTTAGGTATTTTTCTCTTATTATACATAAAGTATAGAGACTCTTTTTAAAAATTTTTTAAAAATGTTTTCATTTATTTTTGAGGGAGAGAAAGAAAGTGTGAGCGGGGAGGGACAGAGGGAGACACAGAATCTGGAGCAGGTTCCAGGCTCTGAGCTGCCAGCACAGAGCCCTGCCGCCCCCCAATTCATGAACGCTGAGATCATGACCTGAACCGAAGCCGAAGCCGGATGTTTCACCTACTGAGCCACCCAAGTGCCCCGAGAACAGACTGAGGGTTGCTGGAGGGGAGGTGGGTGGGGGATGGGCATCAGGGAGGGCACTTGTTGGGATGAGCACTGGGTGTTCATCTGTAAGTGATCAATCACTAAATTCTACTCCTGAAACCAATATTACACTGTATGTTAACTAACTTGGATTCAAGTAAAATTAAAAAAAAAAAAGTAAATTAAAAATGTATAAAAGTATGATCGATGAAAAGTAAAAAGGTTTAATGTGAATATTTATATCTGAATTGCATTGTTAAACGAAATAGATCCTGTAGGATTGACCTTGGTCATATTGATTGCCCTTTGAGTGGACTTAACCATGCTTTACTGAAAAAACTGGGTAACACTAGACCTTATGTCTGTATATCTGAGGCTGACAAAAGTCTTAAGAAAGACAGGTGAGCCACACGATCTAAAAAAGGCTAGGAAGACCCTGCTATGCCTGAAAATTTTACCCCGTGTCACTCAGCACGAAATGATAGAATCACCTGGGACTAAAATCAAATGTTCATATTGACGGGCAGATGTCCTTAAAGTCAGTTAACTATCAGCTTCTTCTCCTTTGCATGGTTAAACCTCTGACAGACAGACGGACTCCGAGCCCCTGGAAAGTGATGGGAAAACGGTACCATAGGGAGCTGGGTCAGTGCTCACACCACGGGACCCTAAAAGACAGAATGACAAGTCAGGGCTGAGCATGGGGGCACCTAGGAGGCAGACCAAGAGTGTGAATAGCTTTACCTCCAGCTCCCCCTGGGCACAGCTTCGGAAAGTTGGTATTTCATGAGTCCTTAAGAAAATTTCTCTCCCCCAAATGCCATTGGTGTGGCTCAGGAGCTGAAAGAAAGACCTTCGTTTCTTATTTTAGCTCCCTGTGAACTCCTCAGCCCTCCAAACAGCATGGTGAGGTGGGCGCTCTTATACTACTCGTGGCTCAGATAAACTGAGACACAGAGAAGTTAAGGGACTTGCTCGTTAGAGTCACTTAGCCGGTGGGCAAGAGGGCAGATTCCAGCCCTCAATCTGGCCAGCACTCTTGCGCCCCAGCACGCAGTGGGTCTTCCATTGCAGGGGCGTGTGGCCACACCCAAGCATGAGCTTTTGTGACTGCGGGACATGAAGCCAGATGCCTCAAGTAGGTTGCAGTGGATCTTACCAAGATCTTTTAGGCGACGCTAGCTATGAGTGCTATTAGGTCTGAAAGAAGATGGTTCCGGACTGACGCTTAATTTAGCACACAATTCAATCTTATCCTTCAGGAGTCTAAGCCGGATTCTATACCAATGAGTTGGAATCTGGCTGGCCTCAATTTCTATGGGTTTGCATGGTCCCCCTTACCGATGGGCACCAATTTCATTAATTGCTTTATGGAAAACAAAGATGATAAGATTTCTTTTTATTTTTTTAACTTTTATTTATTTTTGAGAGATAGAGACAGGCAGAGCATGAATGAGGGAGGAGCAGAGAGAGAGGGAGACACAGAATCCCAAGCAGACTCCAGGCTCTGAGATGTCAGCACAGAGCCCGACGCAGGGCTCAAACCCACAAACTGTGAGATCATGACCTGAGCCGAAGTTGGACGCTTAAGAGACTGAGCTACCCAGGTGCCCCCACAATAAGATTTATTTAAGCTAGTCTTTTCACGGTGGGTTAAGTGTTTCAAAAATGATCAGTTTAAAAATTGACAGCAGCAGAAGCTGGGAGAACTCATAGTTTGTGGCCTTGACCGTATTTCAGCATGCAGCGTATTATTTTGGTGTGGCCGATGAAAGATGGAGAAAAAAAAACATTCTAACGCTGAAACCCAAACTTCCTTTGCACATGCAGGCAATCCATGGAATTAAAACAACAATTAAAAAGAGCTCAAACTCACTCTAGTTATAGTGATTTTTTTATGCTTTTTTTTTTTTTTTTTTTGCCCCCAACTGTGATTTTATCTGTTAGCATAAAGCCGAGTGGTTACATGGTTACCAAGGGTAGGAGATCTAATTCCAGATCAACCAGCGAAAGCTGGGGAGATTTAACCACTGACATCTGCAAGGCCCAAATAAGATCCATGTTGCTTCGATGATGCAACATCCCCTACCGTATTTCTGAAAATGTGCTCCATTGTCACATAGTAAAAGTAAACATTGGGTTGGTGCCCAGGGATGTTGGTTCTCTGGAAAAAATGATTCCAGCTCCTCTGTTCTCTACAAACAACTTAAGTAAACCTATGAAATGAGACTCTAGCCCTTTCGATTCTGATTACCGGTTCTACTAAGATTTCGTCCATTCGGAATGGATGAGGAGATCAATGATATCTTTGGAAAGACTGTAAGTCCGGACCAGGGGGGGCAGGTCAGTTTTATGTCTTTGAGCTGTAGACGCTTTTTGCTCATGGAGCCAGCTGGTAGACAGAATTGCTCTCCTTAATTCTGGAAGCTGTTCATGAGGAGCATGAGCTGGATACGCTGACAGAGATCAATGTTCTCAGTGGATCGTTCACCGAAAACAGAACCCTGATTTGCCTCCGAGGAGGGTTTTTCTGTTCCTTCAGGGACCAGTTTTCAAGAATGGCTTTAAGGAAGGCGTGAATTGGAAACGAAATCCGAAATCACGGGATAAGTAACATCTTCCCGTATACTTGCCCCTTTGGGCGGATGGTTAGTTTCCGGTCATTTAGCAGGACTGTTAGAACAAATCACCGTATGAAATAAACTCCTCAGACTTCGTAGCTGTGCTCCAGCACCTCTGCTTAGCACCCCAGGATTAGATTTTTGTCAAAGTTTGAAACAAAGAATAACTAAGATTTGCGTCGCAAAGAGGAAACTAAGGGAGCCGGTATATGATCTTTGTGAATGATCCAGAATAACATTGTGCTTAATATGGTATACGACTGGCATTTTGCATTATGTGTCCACATACAGAAATTCACGTATGTGGCATTTCCCCTTCCAGAAGTAATTAGGGCATTCAGGTAAAACCAATTTTTTTGGTGAACACTTTGTTATATAAAAGAGTTCTCTGTGTTGAGCCACACACTGGGAGACGGTAAATCAGTGGGTCCTTCCAGGGTGTGTTACGTTTGATTACACTGAGATTCCATAATATTTTACCCTTTTCATTTTGTGCTCATACTTTCAGTGGTTTATGAAGTAACAGTCTCTAGATTTCATTCCAAATGGAAAGTTGGCATGAAAACTCTCAATCCAATTATTCCTGTACACATTTTGAAACAAATCATTTTGGCTTTTTTGAAAAAATTTACAGGAGGTGATAAAAATAGGAAATTTCAGGTTTCAGATGTTTTATAGCATTCTTGTAGCATAATAACTGCTTCATTAAAAATAATTTTGCAATACAATGTGAACTTTGTGAGATGTCTAAAACATATTTGCTGGCTTTCCTTTTAAAGCTTTGTTTGCAAGAAAGTTGTATTATTTTATATTTTGTGTTTCATATTATTCTGCTAAGGCTTTGCGAGATATCGAATGACTACCCTTCCCCCTCCCCCCCGCCCCCTGCCCGATGCATGGCCATAAGGAGTAAGGCATCTGGAACGGGGTCCTACTCTTGAGGGGGGAGGGCTCGATTCCCAGCTGGGGTCCCCAACACAGGAGAAGATGCCAGGATTGGTTTCAGTGCTCAGTGCTCGTTTCAATCTCCCAACCTCCACACCGTCAGCTCGTGGGACGGGCTGGAGGTAGCTGTGGGAAGCTCTTCTCTAGGGCACTTGAATACGACACAGCTTTTTTGATCAGCCATTAAAGGAGACCGTGAAGGGGAAAGCAAAGCCATCCTTCTCTGCTCTGAATTTGGGAAATGGTTGTTTCACAGACTGAACAGATTTTAGGAGGGTGGAAAGAAATCTCAAACTCACTTGATGCAGATGTACTTTGGCTACTCGATTCTCCTCTCCGAATTCCCCCTTCCCAACAATGCTCCCATCTCTCCAGCGATGGGAAATTAGTCTCCAAAAGCAGGCAACGCCTTCTGCTAGTGAAACAACCCCAGTGTAACAGAGTTCTTCCTGCTATCGATCTGAAATCTGTCTTCCTGTCGTTTCCACCCATTGTTCCCAGTCCCATGCCTCAGACCCAGAGAGAAACAGGCCTGTTTTCCTTTCTTTGACAGCAGTTCAGCTCTCAGAAGGGAGGCAAGGGGCAGAGTGAGAAGGATTCTTGGGCAGGCAGGGTCCTGTTCTCTCTGACCCTCAGTCCCCGCTGGTGCACAACTGCGATTCTAAAACCTGACTTACAGGGTGGTGGTGAAGGTTTGAGAACATGTGTACAAGCACCTGATACAGCTCCTGACGTAGAGTAGCTACTGAATAACAGATTCTCGTTATTATTACCATTGAAGGCGCCTGGTGATTTCCTTTTCTTTGGGTTACTGGCCTCCGTTCCTCATCTGTCTTTCCCATTTGCAGTTTAGGGTCTCTTCTCGGTCATTCTGGTTTTGCCCAGGACATGTCCATCCTTGGTTAGACATGGTGCTTGCTGCAGAATGGACTGGAAACCCTGCCCAGGCGCCCTGCCACTGGCCACTGATGCCCTACTGATGTTCACAAAAGGCGCTTTCTTCTTCTTTTTTTTTTTTTTTAAGTTTTAAAACATTAATTTATTTATTTCGCGACAGAGAGAGAGGCGGGGCGCCCCCGCCCCCCCAAGAAAGAGAACAAGCAGGGCAGGGGCAGACAGAAGGAGAGACAGAATCCCAAGCAGGCTCTGCGCCATGACCCCCATTTGGGGCTCAAACTCACAAACCGTGGGATCATGACCTGAGCTGAGATTGAGGGCACCTTTTGGGGTGAGCACTGGGTGTTGTATGGAAACCAATTTGACAATAAATTTCATATATTGAAAAAAAATGATAATAACAATAACAATAACAATAATAATAATAATAAAGAGTTGGATGCTTAAACCGACTGTGCCACCCAAGGGCCCCTAGGGCGCTTAATTCTAACTGGTTCATTCAGAGACCAAGTACCACCAGCAAATGTCTGTTAGGGAATCACAGGCATTTTGTGGAACAGGAACAATAAAGAGTTGGTAACTGAAATTCACGCTCTCCGATGTTACGCTAATAAACGACAGCATGCCTCTCTTGTGTGTGTCTTTGTGCCAGATTCAGGCACGTTTCTTTTATCTTAACTCACTCCTCACATCCGTCCAGTGATGTGGGTACCGTCTCTGCCCTCCTAAGAGGACGCGAGCAGCTCCGACCCCTCCCTTCCCCACCCGCCGCCAAACTTCTCCCGGTTTCCATCTGCTTCTCTTGACTGTTTCCCCAGTACAGCACGGAGCTCCCCGATCCCGAAAGGGAACCTCGTAAGACAAACAGAATTACCATCTCTTGGTTAAGAGTACTGTAGTTGCAGTTTTCTGTGGACCCTTTTTACATTGCTCTGAGGGAACGCTTTCAAGTCGCTTGAGAAATATTAAAATTAAAGAATGTAGTAGAGCCTCAATCTAGGGTTAAATGCTTAATAGTATGTAAAAAGGAAGCGGTTATAATGGGGAAAAAATACGCCTGTAGCCAATGTTCCCTGTAAAACAGACTCCCAAGCAAGTTCTGAATGTTAGCCTGGAAAAGCCAGGGTGGAGGCATCCAGCTTCTCCTAAAATTCTTCTTCTCATGTTGCCTCTTTTCCAGATCATACGAAAACAAGTACAGTAATGTATTTGGCCTATAGGTGCCAAGCCTTGTATTGTTCACTTCCAGACACTTCTCTTGATTATGTTTGGGAACAAAAGTCTGGCTCTGGTGTGGCGGAGAGAGTGTTGGGTGGAGACAAGAGAAGAGAACAGATCCGGACACGGGGCACTGCCTCGAGGGAATTCACAGGAGACCCAGGCTTTGCTCGGCCCTGGGCTGGCGTGGGGTGGCCCTTGCGGCCACGCAGCTCTGTCGTCTGGGAGAAGCCCTCGTGCCAGTCAGCGTCCCGCCAGGAAACCGCTGGCGTTTCCAATTAGGAGGATTAGGGGAGGGTGAATAAGAAGCTCTTTTCAGAGGTGTGGGCATGCTGTTGGAAAGCCCCAACGAGCAGCGAAGTAACCAGCCCAAGTGACACAGCTGTCACCACCCCTGGGCCACAGCGGGGGGGGGGGGGCGATCACGTAGCGAGGACCACCTGTGGAGGATGCAGAGACACAGGGGCTCCGGGAGACCCCACTGGGAGGGGAGGGCCCCTCCCCGGCCAAGCCTGACAGGACTTCAGAGGACAGAGGAGCCCCCTGCACCGCACACAGGCTAGCCTCTCCTGGCGGGGAGCAAGGTGGGGGTGGGGACAGGCTGTGGGTCCAGAAGGGCAAATGGGCGCTTTCTGCCTCAGCCCTGAGGACCGCAGCGTAATGTGCAGCTAGATGTGTCCCGCTGGGCCATCGGCCTTTCGTTGGGCATTGTGTGGTCTTAACCAAGGTGCTGCTCTTGCTGAATCACGTGCAATGTTCTTTCACCCCTGAGTGGGGAGTTCAAGTGCGCCATGGCCAAAAATTGTTGCTTGTTTTTCGAGGGTGTGGCAGGTTGGAAGACCGGACCATGGCATGAAGGACAAGCACGCCTGATATTTTCTTCTCTTGAATGGGGGTCGGGTGGGGGGGTGCGTGGAAGGCAGTGAGATGGGGCTCAGCGCAGCGTTCCTGGAATTGGGCCCGCACATTCCCACACATGGTGTTACTTAAAACTGAATAAGCCAGACTTGGGGTATTGCTCTGTGAATTATTGTCATTGTTTGGGTCAGGCTTTCTGTGTTAGACACTGGAGGGTGGGACGTGGGATACACCCTGAAGGAAATAGCTGTGGCTACTCTCCTTGAGATGAGCCAGGGGCTGGGAGACCACCTCTCGGGGACCAGGAGGAAGTTCGGTCTGGAGGCAGAGGGTGGGGGCCACCACGATTCCCACTGAGGGGGATAGTTGTGGCCTCCCCAGGTGGGCGCCCTGGGTGGGGGAGGCTGGGCGGGGAGGCCGCGGTCTGGTTCGGATCGGACCGCGCCCCTTCCCGCAATACTGTGACGTCTTTCTACTGGCCGTCAGCCTTCCAGACGCTCCGGCCGCAGGTCACAGTTGCTGCCATCGTGCGGGGGGCCGTGATCAGTGAGCTGAATCCCTTGTTCAGGATGGTGTAGGGTAGCAGGGGCATTCATTTTTAGGACCTGCAGTATCCAGAAGAGAAAACTCAGCAGCATGTCTGCAGGGAGAGGTCAGGAAGGAGAAGCCATACCCAAGGCGGGACATGTAGGCCCGGAGGCTCGGCCATCATTTCTTGGGTGTTAGAAAAGACTGTGGTCTCATTTCATGGTCACAGGCTAATTAAGCCACTATATGGGTGAGTTATACGTGAACAAAGCCCCACCTCTTCTCCTCCAGTCTCGAGAACTCGTTGGTCCTGCCAAGAACTTGCTGTACTTCATAGATACTCTTCATGGATGGGTGACTCAGCTTAGTGTAGAAAATGCATGAGTAGACAAACTCTCTTTTAACTGGGGGTGATAGTGGGGGCATGCCAGGCGTATATACCCTGAGCCTAGAAATCTAGGGAGACATGCAGAGTCGAGTGGCAACATTGGCCCAGAAATGTAGGCTTGAAACCATAGTTTGCCATTGAAAGTGTGGGCACGCAGAGCCATGGTGGGACACTGGCTTTGTGGTCTGGCCAAGTCGGGGGTTCAGCCCATCCTGAAAAGTGACTGTCCAGCTTGGTGGCCTGGGACACGTGATCCGATCTCTGTCTATAGTTTCTTCATCTGAAGGGCATAGTGAGATAAAATGATCTGCTGCGTGTCAAGAACTTAGAAAGCTATCTGGAACTTACTAAGTTTTTGGTCCGTTCGCTCACTCGCCACTCAAGGAATATTTACTGAGTCCTGCGGCGGGAATGGTTTCAGGCAATGAATAACACGGGTGAAAGTCTTTCCCGGCATGGAGTTTGCCCTTAGGAGCATGGAGCCATGACGATCGTTGGAGCTTCGTCCTTTTCTTTGCATCGCACACTTCTCGTAGGCTGGCAATGTGGGCGGGTTACGGGCTGTCTGCGCCACCCTATCTTGGTTTCTCTGAGGCATGGCTGAGACAGAAGGTGGAAACGCATTCCTGCCGAAGTTGTTCGTTCTTTCAGAATTGCCAATGCTTCCTTGAGGACTTAGGGCTTCAACACGGCTGAGCTGGGGAGTGGAGGTTGGACTCCATGGCTGGCCTGTTTTGCCACCATACTGGCAGGAAATGCCCAGCCTGTGAGGGAATGGAGTTAGGCGTTAAGCAAGAACTTCCAACTTTTGAACTTTGCAGTAGGACGGAGTTAAAATTGAGAGTTAGTTTAAACATGGAAGTTTTCTAGAGGTTTAAAAAAGCATTTTTACTTTGGGGGGTCAGGGAAGGGCCTTACGGCAAGGGCCTGCAGCCCCCAGTTCAATTAAAAACCATGAAGAATCTCTCCACGGCTCCATGCCACATGGCTCCAATCCACACCAACATATGCTCTTTGCCATCGTGTCCTGGCTTAGATGTTTAGGGCTGTCTCTCAGAGCTCAGCTCTCATATATTTTAGTTGGATTCGCTGATTCCAGGAAGAGGAATGGGGAATGAGACTTGCAAAAAGCAAAGAAAGTGGGGCGCCTGGGTGGCTTGGTTGGTTAAACGTCGGGCTTCGGCTCGGGTCATGATCTCACGGTTTGTGAGTTTGAGCCCCGCGTCAGGCTCTATGATGACAGCTCAGAGCCTGGAGCCTGCTTCAGATGCTATGTCTCCCTCTTTCTCTGCCCCTCCCCTGTTCACTCTCTCTCAAAAATAAACATTGAAGGGGCACCTGGTTGGCTCACTTGGTTGGGTGTCCAAGCTCAGGTCATGATCTCACGGTTCATGGGTTCGAGCCCCGCATTGGGCTCTGTGCTGACAGCTCGGAGCCTGGAGCCTGCTTTGGATTCTGTGTCTCCCTCTCTTTGCCCCTACCCTGCTCGCACTCTCTCTCTCTCTCTCTCTCTTTTTCACTCTCAAAAATAAATATTTTTAAAAAACTAAGAAAACAAAAGCATAGAAAGAAAACCAGCAACATTTTCTCACCTTTAATCACGGAACGTGGCATGGGGGGAGCTCAGCTTTTTCCTTCCTGTTTATCATACAAGGTGTATTCATTCATTCATTCATTCATTCAACAAACGCTTTTTGAAAGTCTGACTTTTGGCAGGAATTGATGTCGGAGATAACAGTGAGCAGAATGGCAACAACAACACCAAGAAGTTGTGGTCCTGGCCCTTGTGGAGCTCACTTCCGGTTTAGTGAGGGAGACAGATATGAATAGAATGCACTGTGGTGATAAATGGAACGATAACAACGAGATGTTCCAAAGAAGAGGTTCATGGCTCTCTAAGAATGAATAATAGGAGAACTTGCCCCATCAGGGAGTCAGGGTAGGTTTCCAGTGGAGGTTAATTACAGCGGAGCTCTGAAGGAAGAGTCAAGTTTACCTTGGCAAAGGAGAGCTGGGAAACGGGATTCCAGGAGAGGAAGCGCACGTGCAAACACCCTGTGGTGCATGTAACTCCCAGGCAGAGATGGGCAGGGAGGGAGACGTAGGGCCAATAGGTGGCAACGAGGCTGGAGGGCATGCCAGACCCTGCCATGCTTCATGGCACACATTAAGGATTTTGATCATCATCCTCACCGAGAGCCACTGACATGTTTTACGAGGAGATGGGAGAAATGTGGTTAGGTTCCTAGACGGTACCAGTGTGCAAGGCTGGACGGGGAAGCCTCCGGACTACAGTGCAGACCTGTTATGTATGTAGGGAAAGAGGGGAGCAAGCAGGACTGGGCGGGAGAAGCTCAGACCTTGATGGAGATGTGACAGAATCGTCAGATGACTCCGTGGGAGCTCTCCTAGTCAGCTGGGGCTGCTCCAACATGTAATGTGGACTGAGGGCTTTAACAGTGGACGTGTACATCTCCGAGTTCTGGAGACCGGGGGTCTGAGCTCAGAGTGCAGGTATGGTCAGATTCTGGTGACAGCCCTTGCCCTGGTCGTGGTCCTCACATGTGCAAGCATGCGGGGCAGGGGGTGGGGGGAGATGGAGAGGAAGGGAGAGAGAAAGTGAGAGAAGAGAGAGGGAAAGATGGAAAGGGAGGGAGGGGGAGGAAGGGAGAGAGAGACAAGGAGATCTCCTTTCTGAACGGGACGCGAATCCCGTCTTGGGGACACCACCCTCACGACCTCATCTAAACCTAACGACTTCTCAAAGGCCTCACCTCCAAATACTACCAGGCTGGGGGCGAGGGCTTCAATATATCAGTTTTGGGAGGACGCAAACATTCAGTGCAAACGCCTGCCATGTGCCAAGAGCCGCACCCCTGCCTTGAAAACAGGTGACTAGACAGCCATGGTCCTGCTTTCATGGAGTTTACAACCTCGTGGTAAGAAAGCAGTGAAAACCTGCCAGCAGGTACGGAGCCCGGAGCAAAGATTGCTTGCTAGAGGACTCCCATACTGGGCGGAGGCTGCCAGGCCCTGGGGCCCCTGTTGGGCTCGCTCCCGGGTTGGTGGCCACCGGCAGAATGGGGTGGCGGTCAAAGCTGGGGGGTTCCTGCAGCTGGTGCAGCCATACGCTGCTGACCACACCCCGAAGCCTACCCAGGCGGGTCTTTCTGGAAGGCCCACTGAGCCACACACCTTCGGGGCACCGTTGGGATCGACTGTAGAGAGCCCTTCCTGTGACGACAGAAAAACCACACCTGCTAAAACATCAGATGGAAACGGCCTTTCTTGTCAAGAAAACGCCGTACACGTGGGGCGCCTGGGTGGCTCAGTCGGCTGAGCGTCCGACTTCAGCTCAGGCCATGATCTTGAGGTTCGTGGGTTCGAGCCCTGCGTCGGGCTCTGTGCTGACAGTTTGGAGCCTGGAGCCTGCTTCGGGTTCCGTGTCTCCCTCTCTGTCCCTCCCCCACTCACACTCTGTTTCTGTCTCTCTCTTTCCCTCTCAAAAATAAATAAACCTTTAAAAAAAAAAAAAGAAAAGAAAATGCAGTACATACAAACCTTTCTCTCAAAAATATACCAAATAATAACCTGATGCAACCAAAAATTTCAGTAATAGATTTAATGTAGTAATTTGAGTAATAAATGTCACATTGGAGTTGCCAAGCTTAGCATAATAATCAGATGCTTTTTGCTTATTTTATATGTTAGTTGTTTTCTAGTAAATAGAATCATTTATACATATATATATTTTTAAAATTTTTTAATGTTTATTTATCTTTGAGACAGAGAGACACAGAGCACGAGTTGGGGAGGGGCAGAGAGAGAGAGGGAGACACAGAATCCGAAGCAGGCTCCAGGCTCCGAGCTGTTAGCACAGAGCCCAACGTGGGGCTCGAACTCATGAACCGTGAGATCATGACCTGAGCCAAAGTCGGATGCTTGACCAACTGAGCCACGCAGGCGCCTCAGAATCATTTGTATATTTTTTTTTTAATTTTTTTTTTCAACGTTTATTTATTTTTGGGACAGAGAGAGACAGAGCATGAACGGGCGAGGGGCAGAGAGAGAGGGAGACACAGAATCCGAAACAGGCTCCAGGCTCTGAGCTGTCAGCCCAGAGCCCGACGCGGGGCTCGAACTCACGGACCGTGAGATCGTGACCTGGCTGAAGTCGGACGCTTAACCGACTGCGCCACCCAGGCGCCCCATGTATATTTTTAATGATAGTAGAGAGAAATGGAATTTAAAACGTTGTTAGTAGGGAAAAGTGAAAAACGCTGGTTGTGACAACTTCTATTTACTGTGTAATTTAATAAAACTTCATTTGTGGAGAGTAAAATTATTAATAAAACAATAAACTATACATTTTCTCCTGTGGTGCTTAAAGTAGATAACCTAGTTCATCCCCTACGATAAAGCCTGGAACGAAAGAGACCACACGGTACGTGCTTCAGATTCACTGGAAAGAAATATTTTAAGAAGGGGGTTAGCATATTAATGCAAGATTTAGAGTCCTTTATTTTGTACTTTTCTGGACTATTCATGGACTGTTGGAGTTTAAAACACACACTGACAAGTATTGATAATGTATCATGTTATTCAAAAGCAAAAACACAGGTTGAAATTTTCTACTTGATCGCCTGGCTAATGAAGTAGAGGCTAATAGAAATGAGTCACTGAGAGACGAGTCACTGAGAAATGAGTCCCTGAGATGGCCATAAAACCAACCTGAGCCCCAGATCAGAGGACTTTGTCCATCTCTGTGAAAGGCCTCTCTCTCTAACACCAGCTATTAGAAGCCCATCTGGTTCCACCTGTTTGGCCTCCCAGAACCTTTCTCCCCTCCTCGGCTTTGGTGTTTGCCCCAATCTACCCAACCGAAGAAGCCAGAGACCCGGGAGGTACCTCGGTTTCCTTCCCGCCTCATTTTCCACTCGTCCCCAGACTACCTCTCGAAGTTGCTCAGACCCAGCCGTGCCTCTGTACCCACTGATCCTGCCCTAGCTCAAGGCCTGATCTAGGAGCCTCTCCTCTGGCCTCCCAACCTGCAGAGTCACGACTGACACTTGCTGTGGCTCTCAAAGCCAGATGGCAAGACCGCCAGCAGCTGGCAACGGGTTAGAAATGCAGATGCTGGGCCCTGCTCCACACCTACTAAATTAGAAACTCCGGAGGCGGGCCCTGCAGCCTGTGTTTGAATAAACCTTCCAGAGTAAATTCTGCCAAGTGTGAAGTTTGAGAACCACTGCCCTAGTCCATCCTCCATGGTGAGTTGTTCTTCGCATCCAAAGCTGATGTTGTCTCTTCTCTGTTTGAAACAATTAACTGCCTCCTGTTACCAGATAATACTCACATTGAGTGTGATTTTTTTCCCAAGCTCTTCGTCATCTGGCCCCTGCCCCCACCCATATACAGCTACGGCCACACGCCCCTTGCCCTCATTCGCTCTCCAGTTAGCAGAAACAAATAGCTTTTCAAGCTTCTGTGGCTCTTGCGTCTGCCTCCAAAGGTTGACCACACTATTATCTCCATTTCCCACCTTCCACTCTCGGCCTAGAAATGCTTTCATTCCTTATATTTCTCCCATGTGGTTTCCCCTGAACCCCTTGATTGAGTGGTCACTCCCTCCAGGGACTGCCACAGAACCACATGCATACTTCCCTCCTGTGGGAAGGAGCTCCCCTCTTACTGGAGAGCAGGGAGAAACCCATCTCTATTCTACTTCCGTGCCCTTGTGTTTTAGCACAGGGTCTAACGATTACTTGATTCTCAGCAAATGTTTGTTGAGCCAGTTGAACCGAGCTGAGTGGTGTCCTCCGTCACCCTATTCCACTGGCAATTCCATCTTTGACTTTGGCAAACCTTTGCGTTTGGACTGGCACTGGAGAAGTCACCACATTCTCAATGGAAAGTCTCAGTATCTGGTTTGTCAATCTCATAGGATTTTTGAGTGTCAAATGAAAAGGTTCAGCTGAATTATACCCCCTTGGATACAGACACGGGCTTGAGTCAAGTCTGAGTTTTCTCTGCCTTTCTGAATGCTATAGTTTGGACAACTCACAACCTGATGGCCAGCCCTGGGTTGAGCAGCTCTGGTCATGCCTGGACCTGCTGTCACCTGCTTCACCAAGATCAGTTCCTGGGAAAGTGCTAATTCCCATTGATGGTAAAAAGGGAGGGGCAGAATGATGAGGAAATGCCGAGGGCCCTATTCAGTGGCGAGCTCTAGAATGGCCAAGGAAGAGGTCAGCAAAGGACAGGAGCAGAGTGTGTGGCACGGAGGAAAGAGAGAGACTGCAGTAGCTAAGAACAGGGCCAGCTGTCATGGAGGCCTTACAGGCACTCAGCTCTACCTGGGCTCTGTCATCCTGTCCTCGCACTGCTCTCTGAGATGGGGACCGTGTTTATTTCTCAAGACGAAACAGAGGCTCAACTCGGCAGTTGAAAACTTTTCCCAAAGTCCCACAATTAAGAAGTGTCAGAGCCAGGATTTGATTCCAACGGTCTGTACTCACACCCACTGAGTGGTCTTCCCCCATCTGACAGTTTTGCCATAGCTTAGACTGCCAGACAATAAGAGCAGAGCCAGCAACGCGGTGTGCTTCAGAGCTGGTGACTTCTGGCCAGAAAGACAACCACTCATGCCTCATTCAGCCCTCCAGTTCACATTTATGAGAACCAGTATGGTGTCGTGGCTTAACAGATTGTGGATTGTAGAGTTCACAAGCTGAAGTCTTAACCTAATACATCAGAGTGTGACCTTGTCTGGAGACAAGGTCTTTGCAGAGGTAATCAAGGAAAAATGGGGTCATCGGGGCAGACTAATTCAAGATGACTAGTGTCCTTATTAAGAGGGACACTCCGACACAGAGACATGTAGAGAGGGGAGACCATGTGAAGAGACAGGGAGAAGATGGCCCTCCAAAGGAACCACCTGCTGACGCTTTCATTTCAGACTTCCGGCCTCCAGAACCATGAGACAATACATTTCTGTTGCGGGAGCCACGAAGGGCGTTACAGCAGCTGCAGGCAACTAATACAGCAGTTAAAAGCGTGAATTCCAGAATCAGAACGGCTGGCAACAAATCTCCCAGCTTGGTGACTGTGAGCAAGCTATTCAATTTCTCTGTGCGTTGGTTTTCGCTTCTATAGGATGGGGCTGGATGTACCTCATAAGCCTGTTAGAAAGATTAAATGTGCGTGTGCACAGCGAGTGTGGAGGTCGTGCTTGGTGCGGAGAAGACGTTGGCCATTTCTACCAATGATCTGCAGTAGGCGCCATGACTGCCTGTCCCCCGCCCCCCCCCCCCCCGCCCAACCCCCTCTGCCACAGGACCACATGAAGGCACGATGGGGCTTGTGTTCACTGTGGAGATGCCCCGGGACAACGGGGGGCGCTGTTGATTTCTCCGCCTTCACACAAGTGGGGAACATGGCAGGTTGTCCACCAGAGAAGTGTGTGAGACTGGGGCGTCCCTCAGGCTGGGGAAGGGACAGAAGGGGGGGGCAGAGTACACAGTTACTGAGAATTTATCAGGGGGTGTTAGTTTCCTAGGGCTGCCATAAACCAGTTGCAAACTGAGAAATGTATTCTCCTATTGTGCTGGTGGCTAAAAGTCCAAAATCAAGGTGTCAGCAGAGCTCAATTCCCTAGGAAGGTTCCAGGAAGCAACCCATTCCTTGCCTCATCCAGCCTCTGGTGGCCCCAGGTGCTCCTTGGCTTGTGGCCTCATGACTCTGATCCCTGCAATCATCTTCCCATGACCTCTCCTCCTGTCGGTGTCTTCTCCTCTCCTGCCTCTAATAAGGACATTTGTCATTGGATTTAGGGCCTGTCCGACTAATCCAGGATGACCTCATCTCAAGATCTTTAACTTAATTACATCTATAAAGTACTCCCCCCTTTTTTTAATTTGAGAGAGAGAGGGGGAGATAAAAAAGAGAGCGTATGACGGGAAGAGGGGCAGAGAGAGAGAGAGACAGAGAGAGGAAGAATCTTAAGCAGGCTCCACACTCAGCGCACAGCCCTACGTGAGGCTCAATCCCACCACCCTGGGATCATGACCTGAGCCAAAATCAAGAGTTGGACTGAGCCACCCAGGCGCAGTCCAGTCACAGGTTAGAGGGGTCAGAAGTAGACGCAGAACTTGGGAACGGCCACCATTCAATCGAGGACAGAGGACAGCGGGTGGTTTTACACAAAGTATCTAACGTAGTCTTTCTACCAACTGTGTGATGTCTCCATTTCATGGATAAGGGCACTTAGAAAAAGAAAGGGACTTGCTTTACCCCCGAGTGGCAGAGCTAGGATGCAGACACCGATATTTATGACCTGCTGGCCCCCATCCTGCCGTCTACCCACGCTCTGAGTTAAGCAAACTGTTTAAAACCTTCTAGCGAGTATCATCTTGCTTGAGGCCAAAGGGAACTCAACACAAGGGTCACATATGAGAACGAAGGAAAGAATGGGACTCGTGCTTTTCTGTCGTAAGATACCAGCTGCACAAGAAATACAATCTTCTTTGAAACCGACAGTTTTATGTCCTTGCGTTTCTGTTTGTATTCACAATGAGGACATTCACGTCTAATATCTAACTTACAGCTGGTAGGAAATATCTTTGAACTATTCTTAAGGTTTGTGCCAAAAGTTTTAAGATTCAAAGGCAGACAAAAAAAAAAAAGTGTCCCTTTTCGTAACAGCCCTTTGCCTCTTGCATTATTGCCTGGTTTATTCACACGTGCCTTAGAAGGAAGATATTGGAACAGAACTAGATTTTCTGGTTTTCCCTGGGAAGCTCTCATTTCTCATCATTCATATTGAAGAAGAAGGAGGAGGGGGGAAGGGGGGAGGTGGAGGTGAGGGAGGATGAAGAGGAGGGGGGAGGGGGGAGGAGAGAAGGGGGAGGGGAAAGGGGAAGACGGGGAGGAGGGCAAGGGGGAGGGGGGAAGAGGAGAGGGAGGAGGGGGATGGGGAAGAGGGGGAAGAGTGAGGGCCCCGGCGGGGGCGGAACAACCTCAAACTAGTGTATACAGTCTTCAGTGTAATTCCTTTGAGTTTTCCCCTCACACACTGATGTGCTTTAATCAAGATGCCAAAATTCCTCTCTTCTTGCCTCAGCTGGGGAATTCTGAAAAAACTAGAAAGAAAAACCCAAAACACTAAATTTTCAGTTAGGAGTTTGAAAATACGGTTCTTCCATTTGTTAGCTCTGTGACTCGCACGATGGTGTCTCTGTTTCCTCACCTGCGAAATGAAGTTTCTGGTACCTCGTGGGCTTCTCCTAGAGTGCAGGAAGACCCCGCATTTACATCGACTTGGATGCTGCCGGACATTGTGCTCACTTCATCCGTATACACTCCCTCCCCCTCGTCCTGCGTGTCTTCATTTGGTTACTGAGTTTTCCATTGTTGGCAAAGGAGCCACCTTCCAAGCTGTTTTGAATTCTACGACGATCATTGTTATTTGGTCTCGGGTTTTGTACTTTTTAGAACAGTCAGCCCTTTTCTTTTGACTTTCTGCCCTCTAAAATTTCTGTCTTGGCATCCGTGCAGCTTCACCAACACCACAACGTGTTTCTGGAATAAAGCTTGTGTGTAAACACCAGGCAGTTTAGATCACAGAGTCTGTTTCACTGCGGAAGCAGGAGGGGCCGTGGACGGCCAGCGACTTTCACTGGGGTTTTCAGATGTTCGAGTCAAACGTTTCTCCTTCTGGTTTCAAAGGATATTACAAAGTAAAAGCCTGGGATCGGCCCAATTTTACCCTTTTGGAAAATGCTCCACTTACCTTTGTCCCTCTTGGGGTGGGAGCAGCTGGGGAGGAGAGCAAATCCAGGGCCACTGGGTGGGTGAGGGGAGACCTCAGAAGGCGAGGAGGCTTCCAGATTTGACTGCCTGAAGGGAGGGAAGCCTGTGTATCCTTACAGACTCTCTGTAAACTCTGTCCTTGAAGTAATCCAGACACCCAGAGAGCTGTGTTGGCTCCACAACGGCTTCGGATGAGGTCTTCATTTCCTAGGGCTTCTGTAACCAACTACCAGGAATCGGGTGGCTTAGGACAGCAGACGTGTGTTTTCTCTGTGTACGCACAGCCCTGTCGCAGCTTCTGGTGGTGGCCGGCAGCCCTTGGTGCCCTTTGCTGGTGGGGACATCATCCCCACCTCTGCCTTCGTCACGTGGCAGGTGCTCTGTGTGTGTCTTCAGATGACACTCTCCCCTCTGTGTTGTCTCTGTGTCTCTTCGTATAAGGACACCAGTCGTACGGGATTAACCACCCATCCTATTCGAGTATGACTTCAACTTCAGGTCCCTCTTAACTTCATCTGCAAAGACCCTATTTCCAAATAAGGTCACATTCACAGGTACCACGGGGCTGGGACTCCAACAAGTCTGTGTTAGAGGATTCACTTCACCCCTCAACAGCCACGTGTAGAGTTGAGTTTACCAGCCCTGGGAGTGAGCAGCACAGAAGGTCACCTGCATGGCCACTCCCCATGGGAGGGGCGGCTGGTGGAGGTGGGGGGCCTGGATCTAAGGAACACACCTGCCGCTCAGTAGCCACGTGGTTTGGCCTCACAGGTTCCGTATCTGTGAAGGGGAGTGATGGTGTATCTCCCATCTAGATGAGGTATTTGTTGCGCGGTCAGATCACATTTCTTTGTATTGTGTTCGAGTCTCCATAAGTTGGCTCCAAAGCACTTTATCACGCCATCTTGAATTTCATCCTTCTGTTTATGATGTGGGTGCCTGTCCCGAAATACACCACGTGACAGACGTCTGCACCTCCTGGCTCTTGCAGCCCCCTTGGTGTTAATGCTCTCAGCCCCACACCTTCCTCCTGTGACGTTTCCTCTCATCTCCCCCTACTTGCCCCTAATTGCTTCCCCAGCAAAAGCTCTGCACTGGACCTAAAATAGGCGTATTTTCATCCAGCCCAGCAGTCACAGTCACAGACCCGGTGTCTCTGCAGTGCTGTCAGGACTGGGGCTGGGCGAGTCCTCTGCCTCCTGTCACCCCTGCTTGGTGGCTTGGTAAAGCTGTGCTGCACTGACATTTGCTCAAACAAAACTGTGCATACGTAAATGCACCCTAAGCAGCAGAACAGACGAGAAAATGATGATTCTTATCACCAGACTGGATAGCTGGAGGGGACACTGAAAAGGCCACCTGATGAAAATGATCTCTCACTAGTCTGCGCCAGCACCCTGATTTTCTGTTGTGGGTGCACTTCTTACGACCTTCTGGAGACTTGACTTTTACCTGGACTGTCCACGAGTTCCCTGGGAAGGAGAGCACTTTGTCATTCATCGTCCCCCAGCGGAGGGCGGTTTCTGAGAGAAGGGGAGTGAAGAAAGTCGAGTTGGACAGACTCAGAAAGTATCAGAAGTCATTTGGGACCAGAAAGTAGCCCAGATGAAGGGGGACTCGGGCCTGTGTGGCACTGGGAATGAGCAGGCATCTGTTCTGGTCGGGAGTGCGAGCCCAGTGGGTGGTTGGCATCGCCCGTGTGTGTGCTCTGTCGAGACATGAAGGCACTTTCCACGAAGAGGAAAGGATTGACCTCCAGGCACACCATCCTCCTCTGTCATGTCCAGCCCCTTCTTGGGGAGCCCCCACGGAGCTGCCCTATTACTATGACAATTTTGGCCCTGATGGTACGGTTACCCATCAGGGGCTTTGACATATGCTGAGTACTCAGCATCTGATCAAAGGAAAACCTTTTGGGGCTGGAACCACGTGGGACTGGGCACTGCATCCGTCCTCCTCCAGCCTCACACTGACTTTCCTCTCCAGCAGGTGCACCAGGCGGGCACGAACTGAGGACCCAACGGTGGGATTCCTTTCATCCCAACCAGAGGGCAAAATACCTTTTATTCTCCTCTCAGCCTAATGCAAGGATTTATGTGACCTCCTCACTGGAGCCCAGGACACAACGTGTCTTTACATAGAAATAAACTTCACTTCCATGAATTCTCAGTGGCCTAGGGATATCAGGAAGGCGTATCTCCTTTCTGAATCCTGATGCCTCGTCTGCTTACTCAACAGCCAGCCAAATTCACAACACCGGCCCTCCCCCCTCTTCTCTGGCCACCAGCTTCCTCAATAAAAGATCTGTTACTGTAAGATTTTTAGTGTGTGTGGCTCGTGTAGGTTGTGTGAAAATTAGAATTTCATGTGAAAGCATTCAGAATCATTTTCTGTTTAAATTGTCGCGTGCTTTGCCTAGCTGAAAATAGTCTACGTCTTCAAAAAATTAACGTGCAAACTAAAAATGAATATGCTCCCCGATCCTAATGCTTTGCTTACTCAGAAATCAACAGTAGAAAAAATGCAATTGCCATCGATGTAGGTGCAAATTTTCCCCTCCATCTTTTTGATTTCTTTAACACATGGTGCACGGCCTTTGCTATATTACGGCAGAGTTAATGAAGTTTTAGGCTTTTAGCCTAAATCACATTGCCTGCTTGTTAGGTGTTACTAGAATTGTTTTTTGTTTTTGTTTTTGTTTTTGTTTTTGTTTTGTGGTGGTGGTGGTTGCTTTATGCCTCTATAGCAATTTAAACTGCATTCAAAACAACAACCAAATTTAATATCACCATAAATAATAACCAGATATTAAAATTCCATGTTGACTTAAAGAAACCAAAAGCTATATGTGAATTTTATTTTCTGTAGGATCTTAATCTCTCCCTGACATGATTATTGTGGGTATTTAATAAGGCAAATATATATGTGTGTGTGTGTGTGTATGTGTGTGTGTGTATCTGTCAATAGTAGAGGAAATAAGTCAACAGAGTTAATTGCTTCATTGAGAGTATGGTCAGAGACTACAAGTCCAGACCTATTAAGATCAACGTGAGGGCTCAGGGCAACAGCATGGGGATGGCAGATGATGGCTTTTCAGCCTGTGATCCTGCTGCATTTTGTGATGTGGCTTTGGCACCAGCATCACATATAATTCTTGTTTCTCTCTGCTGTGTCCCTCCATCGACTAATGCGCGATTGCAGATCCGGTGGACTCTGTCTCGGCACCTGCTTTGTCTTTCTGCATGCCCCAGCCAGGAACACTGAAGATCATGTTTCCTTAACTCCCTTGCTGCGAGACTTCCACGAGTCCTTTAAGTGCCACCAAGCAGCTGCCCTTCCGTGAGACCTGGAGGTTGACGTGCCCCAGGGAGGTCAAATCTCTGGATGGCGGAGGGTGGGGGGGGGGGTGATTATCCTGCATTATCCGGATTGGCCCCTTCTCATCACATGAGTCCTTGAAATTGGAGAGACTTCCCGGGTAGGATTAGACAGACGAGACAGGAGGGGGAAAGATTTGAAACGTGAGTGGGACGCAACCCACCATGACTGCTTTGCAGGTGGAGGAAGAGACTGTGACTGTGAGCCGGGAACGCAGGTGGCAAAGGCGAGAAGACAGCTTCCACCCGAGCCCCCGGCAAGGAGCCAGCACACGTAGATTTTAACCCAGTGAGACTCGTGTCGCACCTCTAAGCTCCAGAATGTCAGATAATACATTGGGTTGGTTAAGATACTCCGCGTGTGGTCGTGTGTTAGCACTCTCATAGAAAACCAGCACAGGGGCTCCTAGTTGAGCATCTGACCCTTGGCTTTGGCTCAGGTCACGATCTCACGGTTCGTGGGTTCACCCCCCCCACCTTGGGCTCTGTGCTGGCAGGGCGGAGCCTGCTTGGGATTCTCTGTTTCCCTCTCTCTGCCTCTCCCCCCACTCATACTCTCTCTCTCTCTCTCAAAATAAATAAATAAACTTAAAAGAAAAAAAAAAAGGAAAGAAAACCAGCACACCTGTGTTGGAGCTCTAACACTTAGTATCTGGAGCCCCTGCTGCCAAGTGTCTAGCTGTGGAGACAGAGGGTTTCCGTGGGGCGGTCCGTGTGGCTTGGAATATTCTAGCAGACAGGCTACCTAATTTGCCGGGCCCTTGTTTAAACTATCGGGAAACAGTGCTAAGGTATTACCATGTAAAAACCTTTGCGTTTTTTTATGCCTTCTGTCTCCCAACTTGCCGTGATGTTTTCTTATTTGCTATTTTATATCCATGTCAGTAGAAACGAAAGGTTAAGCTTCATTGGCCTGAATTTTACCATTATCGTCATCTTGTACCATGCCAGTTTTAAGGGGAAGTACAACAGCGTTTAACAAGAACGCAGAATCACCGAAGCCCATCCTAGTGTGTGTTTCCTCACTCGTACATGCGTGTGTATCTTGAACTTCCCAGAACAGTGGGAAGTTCTGGCACAACCCGACTCAACTCTTTCTATTTCGCTTCTTGATAAGCGCGCTTTGCACCTGCACACTCGAGCTCCAGCGACTCGTGAGTGACGGAGGACCGTGCGGAAAGAGTTGCCCCGTCTTTCCCTTTCCTTCCGGGTGGCCAGTCGGCAGTGGAGTGGCTGGCCTTCACGGCAAAGGGGAAGGGAGGATATGACAGGTCTCCTCCTTACTTGCTTGGCCCTTCACTGTCTGTGGGAAGCAAGTTGTACTTCAGAGGGGAAGTGCAGCCTGAGCTGGGCTCACTCATCACAGATTTAACACTCACTTTGCCCTTGTTTGGAGCCTCCCTGAGCCACCAGGCACGGGGGGGGGGGTCTACCCGAATTCTGTGCCGGTAAGGCGCCAGGGATGCTAAATGCAAACGAGGCCACTAAGAATGGAGCGAGGACATGTGTCCCCCGCACGTGCACATTCTATCTGGACCTTCCTTACAAAACGCAAGCTCAGAGATCAGACCATCACAGTTGCAGGACAGTGAGAGCAAGGCATTCACCCAAATGCAGGGGCCCTGCTGAGCGCTGGTGCACTGTGACGGCCCGGGTCCCGTGGCCCTGGTACCAGCCCTTTTCCCACTAGATTGGTTTCCGTTGCATAGCATCCGGGCCTGGCTCTTTGCTCACTCAGAGGTTTTGAGAGTTACCTGACGTTTTTAAATAAATTTGTTTCTGTTTAAAAATAGCTAGAGGGGATTCTTTCATTGGCCCTAAGAACCAAGACCGATTCGATCAAGCCTTGGTTAACTTGTCTTGGGCTAACTGGTGTCCCCACAAAGAGGTACTGACCTCAATACCTCAGAATGTGAACTTACTTGGAAATAGGCCATTCAGTTCGACCCTAATCCAATATGACCGGTGTCCTTATAAAAAGGGACACTGGGACACAGAGAGAGGACACCATGGAGGTGAAGGCAGACACTAGGCTGATGCACTACAAAGGAAGCATTGGAAACAAGCCGCCGGAAGCTGGGGAGAGGCTGGAGCAGATGCTCCCTCAGCCTCAGCCGGCTGCTGACCCTTTGGGGTTCTGCCTCTAGAATTGTGAGACCAGAAAGGTCTCTTGTTTAAGCCCCCTCGATTGTGGTTCCTTGTTATGGCTACCCTAGGAAGGGAGTATACACTCGATAGAGACCCTGTTATGTTCGGGGAATAGATTGGGGCAAAATTTGTGACCGAGTTCAGATGCCTGCTGCCTGGAAGTACCATACATCTGCATAGGACGAGGTGGACACTAGTAAACATTGGGCCTTGTGAGTTAGTGAATGAATGGGGTTGAAAGTCCTGGAAGTCTTAGGGGCACCTGGGTGGCTCAGTCAGCTAAGCGTCCGACTTCGGCTCAGGTCATGATCTCGCGGTCCGTGAGTTCGAGCCCCGCATCGGGCTCTGTGCTGATGGCTTGGAGCCTGCTTCGGATTCTGTGTCTCCCTCTCTCTGTCCCTCTCCCGCTCGTGCTGGGTCTCTCTCTTTCTCATAAGTAAACATTAAAAAGTGTTTTAAAAATAAAAATTGAAAATTTTATCAGTTTTATATTTAGGATTTTATTCCTTGGCCTTTAGTTCAACTCATGCCAAATGTTGCATAGCTCATTTAATTGAGATGATTCTATTTTTTATTTTTATATTCATATTTGTATTATTCATTATTTAAAAATATATTTTAATTATTTTATTATTCATATTTTACCATGAACAATTTTGCCAACAATTTAACTTTTCATTGACCTTTGCTACTAATCATTTTCATTTTGAGTTGGATGATAGACCCATTTTTTTATTTCTTCAAAAATTATCTTTTAAGAAAAGAAAACAAAAAGAAACATGTAAAAACAACATGGAGATCACTCTTGTTGATATTTCAAAAATGCATGCGCTTAGTTGGAAAGTTCAAATACTAGAGAAGGACGCAAGGTAAAAGGAAAATCTCCACTTTCCACCCTCCTCTGTCCATGTCTTCAGAGACGACCACTTCAAGTTTCTTCTATACCATCCAAAATGTTTTCAGAAAAATCACATTTTTCTTAACTTGTGTTTTTAGAAAATTTTGAACAATTATGTGAGCAAAATGACAAAGAAAACTGAAGAGTCGCGTGTAGAAACATACATAGAGGGACTCAAGACTCACTACATACACATTTATAATGTCTTACAGTGGGGTCTCCGTGTTTCACATTGAAACTGGCAGGTCTGTGCATTCTCCGTCATAACCGTGAAATACCGTATTGTGTGAAACCTTAGAGGTCATTCAGATTTTAAAATGTGGGGGAAAATACTCTTAACATCTAAGATCCTTTGTTCCTGAAATTATGCTTCTAGGAACCTGGGGAAATGTTTGGAAGTGCAGAGATTTACAAATAGCAACACGCATGGCAGTGTTAATGTAAGTGGGAAATGACCCACATGTCCATCTTGGGTAATTAACATAAAGCATATCCATATGAGGAAACATTATATAGCCATTACAGTGTCACTTATCAATTGATAATGGTCCCAAAACAAAAGTGGAGTATAAAATCGTGTATAAAGACTGGTTCCTCAAGCATGAAGAAGACACAGACAAATAAGACTAGCATAAATTATGCCCATATATTAAAAGTAGTTATCTCCGAGGGGCTGGATGATGTATTTTCTAATTATTCTACTGTACATAATGGGTTAACATTTAATTAAAATCAATGCATAACTTTAAAAAGATTACTATTACGTTTCTCTGC
Source organism: Herpailurus yagouaroundi (assembly GCF_014898765.1). Lineage (NCBI taxonomy): Eukaryota > Metazoa > Chordata > Mammalia > Carnivora > Felidae > Herpailurus > Herpailurus yagouaroundi. The sequence continues at coordinate 5,955,579 of NW_024412405.1, read as the reverse complement.
AAAGCCAAGCGGACTACTGGTAATCATGGGGAAAGATATCTGAAGATCAGAGCTGAAGCTTGCTGGGCTTGAAGAGGTATAGGGAGTCGCCAGGTTTAAAACAGTCAAATGACACCATAAAAATTCAGGTCAGGTGCTAATCTATCAAGCTGTTTTCCTGACATACTGAATCTCTAATTCAAAATCTAAACAGTAATAAAAATGGGTATGAATTCCCTCCATGACCCACATCTCTTCAGAACTCAATCACGATCAGCAGCCCCTCGGGAGGAAAATGAAATAAAAAAGCACATTTCCTTGCATTTTAAGAGATTCTCTAGATGCTGAAGGGCACCACTTCGTTGCGTGTGCAGCGACCACGAGCGAGCGGAAGTCAGGTGCACCGACCACGAGCGAGTGGGACGTCAAGGTGATCAGTACCCCAGACATCCAGTGAGAAGACAGCTTTCTGTTGAGACAGGAGTGAGGAGGCCTACCCAGTAAGTGTCCTTTTAAAGCGGAGTCTGGAGCAAGCACAGATCCCAAGTTTACCACCAGTTCACTAACAGTCCTCACATCAGGGACTCGGCCTTCCTCTTACACTTTCTACGTAAAGAAGCAATGAAAAAGTCACCATCTTGAGTTTGCTTCATTTTCCTCAGCAGAGGTATATGAACACTAGGTTATTGTAGTCCGTGCAGTCCCTCCAATCAGCAGAAAGGGAAAAGGAAAAGCTGAGTAGCTGAAGAAATTCTACCAAACAGACTTGTTTTTCTTATTTAAGTTCTGATTTCTGGGAAGGATTCATGTTTATGTTAAGGTCTATTTTCAGAAATGGGCCCACTTGTAAATGGGCTGCTTGTACTGCAAATGATATATAAGACTGTCCCCGGTGCTGGGAGAAGCTGGTTCAGGGTTGGAAAGAAGAGATGTAATTTAAAAAACAAACAAAGCAAACTTTTATTATTTTGAAATAGTAAGATTCAAATTTTTCAATGCCTTTTCTTCCTCAAAGGCTAAATACTAGCTTAATTATTTATAAGAGTTGTGATACACTGATATTTTAAAATTCTCTTTCTTTGACTGCTATTAGAATCAATTAATTCTTTTTTTTTTAACCTTTAAATTCATGGGCATGTTCACGACTGGAGGGGTTTGGGACCCTAATCGTGCAGAGTAATGTTTGAATGAACTGAGCCTGTGTGTGTTTGGGTCTTTATGCAACGGATTAAAAGGCAGGATGATTTATTTCTGGTTACAGTTTTTTCTTTTAAATTTTTTTTAATGTTTATTTATTTTCAAGAGAGAGAGAGAGAGACAGAGCATGAGTGGGGGGAGGGGCAGACAGAGAGGGAGACACAGAATCAGAAGCAGGCTCCAGGCTCTGAGCCATCAGCCCAGAGCCCGACACGGGGCTCAAACTCACGAACCATGAGATCATGACCTGAGCTGAATGAAGTCGGACACTTCACCCAGGGTCCCCACAGGTTTTTTTTTTTTTTTAATGTTTATCTATTTTAGAGAGAGAGAGAGAGAAAGAGAGAGAGTGAGCGAGCAGGGGAGGGCCAGAGAGAGAGGGAGACACAGAATCTGAAGCAGACTCCAGGTTCTGAACTGTTGGCACAGAGCCCAACGCGGGACTCGAATTCATGAACGGTGAGATCATGACCTGAGCCAAAGTCAGAGGTTTAACCGACTGAGCCACCCAGGTGACCCTGTGGTTATAGTTTTTATTGACTCCTTAGGTCAATGTATTTATGTAATATGCACATATGTGACTATATGTAAATATATACATTTCTGTCCACTCCTTAGACATAGTCAAGTTGGGAATATTTATGTCAGAGTTCCATATGTGTCATAATAACGACAAAATGCCCATTGTGTTGTTATTCTTTTCTCCATGAATATATAACCGTTCTACAGTCCGCCAGGCGTTTTCACATTTTTATAGTGTTTAATTTTTTTAGTGTTGCTGCATAATTGCTGTCAGCCTCACTTTTTCTAATGGGAAAACCAAGGCCCGGTCAGTTGAAGTGACTTACCCACAATCATCCGGACAGGAAGTGAAAGCTTTGGGATCCCGATCAGACTCCACAAAAGCAGACTATTCTCACCAGGCCCATTCAGCTGGCTGGAAGGGCTCAGCGCAAAGGGTTGGGGCAGGATGGCTTCTTCGGGATTGCTTCAGAAAGTGAGGTTTTGTGCTTCAAACGCAGAGGGAAGATCAGTTCTAAAAGGCGGCATTTAATGTGGTCAGACTCAACAGGACTGGCAGAGTGGCGGGTGGGGGCAGCCTCGGGCCAGTGCTGGGACGCGTTGAGACTCAGGGAGGCATCATCTCCCAAGACGGCACGCGACTAGGAGGTGGCACTGTGTGTCCCTTTCGAAGACAGTGGGGGCCTCCAGCAGCACAGAGACGCCTCACAGCCCCTCCGACCAGGCGGCTGCTGGAGTGCAGGCCTGTCGCCCCCCGGGGTCACCTGCGATCCCCGTCCCCTGCCCCCTGCCACCTGCCCCCGCAGAGCTGACCCAGCCTGGGCATGGCTGCTGGTTCTTCCTGTAATGCTTTTCCTGCTCTCTTACCACCCAGGCTCAGGCCTCCCTACCTCACTCCTCATCACAAAGAGCCCCTAACTGACTTTCCTTTTCCATCCACGCTCCATCCCAACCCATAACACCATCTAATTAATTTTCCCGAAACACTTTGATCGTGTAACCACTCTGACCTCAAAACGTTAATAACTCCTCCGGCCTGTTGGACAAAACAAAACTTTTTTTTCTTTAAGCATTGCTTCCAGCTTACTTGCTGAGCTTCTGGACAAAGTATTTGCTAGAAATGCCCTGACATTTTTGCCTCTGAATTCTGTTCCTACCCCTTCATGCAGAAAACCGCCCCCCCACCGCCACTAAAAAAAAGTCCTCTCTTTTCCTCTGTCATGTCGATCAGACCACCTTTTCAAAGCCAAACTGAAATTTACCTTCATCATCAAGCTGCCCCTTAAGTCTCGGGTGCTTAAGCAATCCAGTTGGAAAAACACCTCCATGAGGTCATGCGCAGCAGCTAAAGCCCAAGGTCGTCTTGTCTTATCTCAGCATCAGCAGGAACCAGAGAGAGGGCTTGATGTAGGTCTCTATGGTGGGGAGATGTTGAAGAAGGCAGGGCGGTGCTGTGAACAAAATGTGACAATGGAGGGTTTTGTAAGATGGGTGGCGTGGGGAACAGCAGGGAAGGGGATGAGGTCAGGATTGAGGACAGGGAAGGAGAGGGAGAGCTGTGAACAGCTATGGGATCCATTTGAGTGGATTGTCTTAGGTAACACTGGAGCCCTTGCTACCTAGTCCCCACGACAGTTGTCAGCGATGGGGAGTCATACAGTCCTTGAGGTTGTGGTGTGAAGTTTCCAAGGAAAGGGTTATTCTGGAGCCCCAAAGCATCCAAAATGCCTTTCAAAACTGGAGGCTTTGAGCAGGAAACACTACCCTTCTTGTAATTGTGTCATAACCATTCTTCCCGAGGTGGCTCTTACATCCCCGTGGAGGGACCTACCCACGCTTATCCACACCACTGTTCTCACAAAGCACTCGGTGGAGACTTTAATCAAATCCCCACAGTCCAACCTTATCATCAGTAGCTTTTTACAACATGTAGATATCACATGTCATGTGTTGATCGCAGTCTGCCTCTGGGATTGCGAGTCCTGGAATGTGGGTTTATAATTTTGAACTTTCAGGACCACATGTACTATCAAGGAGAGGGCTTTCTGACTAAACAATATATTGGAAGAAATTCATGGTAATGGCATTTGGCTGGAGTTGAAAGCTTAGCTTCTCATGCTCATGAAGATCTGAAAGAACTTCGGTTTTTGTTTTCTCCAAAGGTCCTTCTCAGTTAACTGCACAATATCCAATTATGCATCTTAGAAGAATTTAGGGTTGAGAAAACCCAGCTACTATTGGAATCTTTGATTCTACAGAATATGCATTCCCCAAACCAGTGCTTATACAACTAAACTCTTCCCTCTGGGATCCAGTTGGTTATCATAACTTTTCAGCTTGCCTCGCAAAGCCACAGACTCTTTACAATAAAATGCTACAGTTTAAAGTGTTTTCAAAACCTAGCGTTGTAGCTGATTTTGTTCGTTATTTGATCAGGAAAGGAAAAAAAATGTTTTTTTTCCCCTGATGTCTTAAATGAACTGAGGTTTTAATATTTACTTTTTTTAAGATTGTAGCACTTTAAGCACATCGTTTTTATAGGTGTGGGAATCACAAGTTGTTAAAATATTTTGATCTTAAAGATGGAAAAGAACTATCATTATCATTTACTGCAAGTAAGCAGGGGGGCATAAGGAAGGCTTTGTTTAGTCTGACCCTTCTTGGTGGTGAGAGGAATGGCAAATCACCCTCCCCACCACGTCTCCGGAACAAATTCCCTGTGGCCACAGGTGTTCTGCTCATGTAAAAAGGCGTAAGTCGTATGTCTGGTTCTGCAGAAACACTAGGGCAGTAGGAATTTATAAATATAGTTTCCTTTAATTTGATGAAGACTGCATATGGATAGAGCTCTCCCTAGGTCAAAAACAAGAATTGGGTTCCTTTTCCTCTTATTGGAAGAATTACATGCTCCATTTAGTGATTCGTGGGTTAAGGGTTTATTATTGGTTGTGTCAGGCACTCAGAGACGTGAATTTCGATTCTCTAGATCAGTGTTTCTCAACCTCGGCACTACTCATAGCTGGGCCCAATAGTTCTTCTCTCTGGAGCTGTCTGGTACATTGTAGGAATTTTTTGTAGCGTCTCTGCCCTCTGCCCTCTGCCCACTAGAAGCCAGCAAGAAGAAGAAGCCAGCTCCTTCCCCCTGAGTTGTAATGATGAAAAATCTCCTCCAGTTGGCAATCACTGCTCTAGATTTACTTTATTTTTTTAGGGGAGGGGGAGTACTCTGTAAACCTCCTCAAGTGTTAACCAGGAACCAGGCAGTGGGATTTACAAAACAGCAAGAGTAACTTGCTTCCCCATAGGAGTGGGTGTGGTGAGTGGGCACCAAAGGAATTGTCATAACTTCTAGAATGGACCTTGGTAGCCATGTTTCTACAGAGAGTGGAGCTGGAGGCACTGGTGTCTTTTGTAAGATTTTAGGGAACCTGGGATAGTCACATTTCCCAGAAGACACAGTGTACTTTCCTGTGGGTACATCCCTTAGCTTCAGGAATAAATCCCCGTAAAAAATTCAGCAACATGTATGTTGGAAAACCAAGGATGGCAAAGAGTGTGTTGCCACTTCCTACCCCCCTTTCCACGACAGACATCACTAATCAATCATTGCACTCCGATGCTGAATCTGATGTCTGCCTCAAAATCGTTCTCAACACAGGACTCCGGCATCACTACAAGTATCCGGGACTCAGAGCTCAAGTTGACACCTATCCGTAACCATTGCTTTTACATTTTTCCCAGTTATTTTAAGAACAGTGGTGGCCATTGATGAAGTATGCTGTTTATAATGTAACCTACAAACAGAGCCTCAAAGTCCAGCACAAAGAATATAAACACACCACCAAGGAAAAGCGCGTCTGGTGAACTGAGAAGTCAAGGTAAAGTTGATTTGTGTCTTTGGCACCTTGTGGCTGGAGATTTCTTCTCTCGAGGTCAAGCAGTCAGTCAGGTTTAAGTGAGAAATTCTGAAACGTTGGGCATCTGGGGGTCTGAACTTCGCTCTGGTGTTTGGGGCTGCCCACCGGGAGTCATCCTGTGCGCAGCCCTGGAAACTGGGAAGAAGTGTGAGAAAATTTTGGAACGCTCCTGCGGATGCTTGAAAAGGAAACCCTTCAGAGATGCCTGGGTGGCTCAGTTGGTTAAGCATCAGACTCTGATTTTGGCTCAGGTCATGATCTCACCATGGTAAGTTCGAGCCCTGCATGGGGCTCTGTGCTGACAATGTGGAGCCTCCTTGGGATTCTCTCTCTCTCTCTCTCTCTCTCTCTCTCTCTCTCTCCCCCAGCCCTCCTCTCAGAATAAATAAATAAACGTAAAAAATAAAAAAAAAGCCCTCCAACATCTGTAGGTGTGTGGGCTGCTGAACCAAGTAAGGAAATGCACCCCAAAGTGAGAGTTTGCTGAGAAAACAGGAAGTGACTGAAGCTGGCATTGACGGTCACTGAGTTTTCGGGAGCCAACCACTGTGTTTCCTTAAGTACGCCGACGATCTGGAAAGCTTACCAAACTGCCCCGATGGAGCTAGAAGGAGAGGGATTCCGATTAGTTTGGGGGGCCTAGTTCCTGAATCAGAAACTCAGCCACGCCATCATCAAACAACCTCCCGCCACCTCTCCAGCTGATTCTGAGGCCCGGTAACTCGAGAAAACCCAGATGGAAAGCATGTTTGTTCAACTTTGACTTGCCTACCCCGCCCTCCCAACCTGTTAAAGAGCAGGAGGTGTGGGTTGGGATCCGAGGGTCTACGTTTGATCTAGGGTCTTGGGCTTTAAACAAGTGTCTGAAGTTGATGAGAAGAACTGGAATTTGTCTGACGGAAAGCTGTCTTTAACCTGGAGGCACCTGGCCAAATGTCTGTGCCGTAGAGGGGGAAGCACAGGAGGGCAGCCCAGGCAGGGCGAAGCCAGCAGGGCCAGCATGACACAGCCTCATTGGCCCCTGAACTAGAACGTCAGCTGGTGTCTATTTAGCAAGGGACAGGAGCGCTTGCTTTCCCCAGCCTCCTACCGTTGGAATTGTCATCCGACTTCCCACCGCTGCCAGGCCCGGTGTGGCGTGGAGAATCCCAGTCTCACGGAGCCCGTCGGGGCCTTGTCCCTGCTTGGCCTCGCGTTCTTCAAGTGCTTTCACTCACAAGGAATTTCTATGAAATCATCTTGGACCAACAAAGCTCTTACCCAAGTTTCTCAGCGGGCTGGGTTCAGAATGACTTTTAGCTATTTCCAGAAATGAAAATCACCCTCCGAGGAGGAAGTTCTGCTACCACGGAGTCTACTGGAAAAAATGAGACACGCTCTTTGAAGGTGGTTCCAAGTTCCAAGTGGCAGGAGATGTGCTGGGGGCTACAGCCTTTCAGCTGACTCCCGGGAAGGGCTCGCCATCAGGGCTCGCCGTCATTGGGGTGTACAAGCTCTGGCATGTGAACGTTGCTTTTGTTTGGTACTTCGTGGCCATCTCTCGCTTACCTTGGTATAAATGAATGGCCTCAGAGGTGGTTTTGGGGGGTGGAAGAGGATGGGAGGGTGTAGGGCACCTCACGAGGAGAGGAGGGGACAGTGAGACTCGGGGCTCTGGAGGAACAACCTCCTTTGCAGTTTTATTGAAAGCCAACCCTTCAGCCTTGCCCACCAAGGGAGGCCAGGAGCGGGAAGATACCACTGTGGTTCAGTGAGTCAGCTGCCCTCCACAGCAGGCAACCAGACTCCGTGAAATGTTAATTATCTGTTAGAAAAAAACAACAGCAACAGTTTATTTTTACACAATTTCAAAAACGAAAATCCAATTCCTGGGCAGGCTCTGTTGGTCAGCTCCCTCGACCTACACGTATACACAACAAATGTACGTGGAAAAGCACAAAGTGGTCTTTTCAAAGGTGACAACATCTATCCTTTACTCTGCACCCTAACGCATACACACGTAGTGGTTGAGTTACAGTCAGAAGCGCGCTGCAAAACGACATTTCCTCCCCTGGTTTTAGTTCTGGGGAATAGCATTAACCTTCAACACAAGAATGACCTGTCCATTCCGGCAATGATCACGTGGTTTGCGTAGTTTCTTTGGCTATTTTATCAGCTCAGCCCCCATTGTTTCTCCAGTGATAAATTACACTTTCATTATTTCTTTATTTTATGGAGTGGAGACTCATAGCAATTTCCTTGTCCCAGTCCCATTAACTTCCTGGTGGCATTGTTTGAAGTCTCCAGACCCTGATGTGTAATCCAACTGTTTCCCTAATATGTGGGAAGCAGCACAGTGCTCGTTTACGTCAAAAACAATTCTTGCTACGGTTTTCCTTTTTCGCCGAGTCTTTTCCCATGGAAATTCTGGCAGGAGCCCTGGTTGAGGATTCCAGAGGGTAGCGTGAACCTGGTAGATGCTGAGCATTCCAGGGATGGTGGGTGATTGAATGGGGTCGCTAGGACTGGCCTGGAACATAACACTGAGCCCACCAGGTTGAGCTGAAAAATTTGGAAGTGGTATCACAGCGGGGTGATGTTGGTGTTCGGGTCTTGTCGGGTTCCTCGGCGTCTCTAGCAATTTGTTCGGTTTCCACTTCCCTCGAGTTCTCCATTCAGGGTGCGGTCCACGTCAGAGTTCCTCCACCGCGATCCTGCCTCCCTCTCAACCCGAAATTTTGCAGAGGGCATGGCGTTTCTTTCCAGAGGCAAGCGGGCCGCCTGTGCCCGCCATCTCATCCCGTGGTCTGCCCTCACTTTACATCTTTGCTCCCTCTTTCTAGCTGCTGCTTCTTTTATCTGTTTATGATGACATCATCTGTAAATGAAGGTTGACCTCAATTCTATGTTTTCATGAACAAAACAAAATGGAAATGCTCCTTCGCTTTCTGCGATTTCTTTCACGATGACACGTTTCCTTTTCGGAAAAGTCACCTCTACATTTTGTCTTTATCTCTTCTCCTTTTTCAAACCCACCGAAAGTCTCATCGGGCCCCCAAACTCCTCCATAAATGTTCAGAGCTAAGATTTTGGCTTATTAATAATCAGGAGGCAGTGTGGAGGTGGAAAGCAGCAGAGAAAACCTGGAGGAGGGAAACCAGTTAGCGCCAACCATAAGCCAAAGGAAGCCGGTGGCCATGAGGATCCACATGGTGTTGTGGCAGAGGTCAGAACAGGAGAGCTCCGGCGAGAAAACTGTGAGCAGCACACCTCTGGGAGCGTGCTGCTCACGGGCCCCCTGCATTTCAAGCCTGTGTGCTTGAAAAAAGACGCCACATTTACAAATACAGGGACCACAGGAGGAGACCGTGATGGCGGGGGTGGGGGGTGCGGCTGAGGAGTTAATTTTAGACATGTTGAATTTGTGGGATCAGGCAGTTGATGGGGGATGAACATCAGACACCTGGGTGTAAGGTTTGAGGAAGATAGGGGAGTCAAAGATACAGACTTTCAGGTCAACCGCAGACCGAAGGGAGTCTCTAAAGTGTGGCTCTGAGCCTGCTGAAGAAGGATGCACAGAGGGACGGAGTTAAGGAGGACCTAGGACAGAGCTTTAGAGAAATTCTCCATCTCAGGGACAGGCCAACTGGCCCCAGATGAGAAGGAGAAGAAGACCAGAACCCTCACAACCAGGACTAGTGTCTTTTTTTTTCTTTAATGTTTGTTTTTGAAAGGGAGAGAGAGACAGCATGAGTGGGGGAGGAGCAGAGAGAGAGGGAGGCACAGAATCCGAAGCCGGCTCCAGGTTCCGAGCTGTCAGCACAGAGCCCGATGCGGGGCTCAAACTCACGAGCCATGAGATCATGACCTGAGCTGAAGTCAGACGCTTAACCGCTTAACCACCTGAGCCTGCCAGGCACCCCTGGGGCTAGTTTCCCAAAGGGAGTGCTGGAGGAGGCAGAGCAGGGATGTGACTATCCTCTGACCAGACACCTCCTGTGCACTGAGCGCTGTTTTAGGAACACTTGGAGATCCCCTAAGGGACAACAAACACTGTCCCGCCCTTCAGGGAGCCTGCTTTCTATGGATGGTGGCAGCAAATTAACCGAGAATTACAGTCCAAGCTGTTGAGTGCCGTGGCAAGGAGCGTGTAGGTTGCCCTTGTCTCCAATATCAGGGGGGTGCAGCTGGGGACCTGTCAGTCCTCCCCTGACACAGGGGAGGGCTCTGGAACCCCGCTGCCTGAATCTCTGCTATGGCTTGACCGCTTCACAGCTGGGTGATCCCCACTCCTGGCTTCAGTTTCCTCAATGATGGTAAAACAGACTGATAATAGCCGGATCTGCTGCGGAGGTTTATGGTGAGGATGAAATCCGTTAAAACATGTGACACATTGAGGCAGAGACTGACACATAAGAAGTCCTGGATTAAGCACTGCCAAACTTCCCTGGCGCTCACTCTGGGCCAGATGCAGAAACAGCCTTAGGAAGCAGGTAATACTGTCATCGGCGCGTTTACAGTGAGGAAACAGAAGCACAGTGAGGTGGGGTGGCCTCCTCAGTCACACGGCTAAAGGTGGTTACTTTCTTTTTCTTCTCTCTACTCTGTCAGTGAAGGAGGGATTTCTACTCTCAAGTTATGGGGATGGCCCACGCGATGCTGGACAGATGGACACACAGCAGTTTATTTGTCAGTGCTTCTCACGGCTCCAGGGTAGAGGACACCGCTTGCCTTGCGGGACCACACGGGTGTTTTTAGGACAGAGGGGACGGGCGGGGTTTGCAGTAACAAGAGGGCGGGGTGCCCCCTGGTTCCCGTGGGGGGACGTGGCTGGCTTGTTTGAGTTGTTCCGTGAGCTGGCAGGGAACTGAACCCCACCGCCCTGGGACAAGCAGGCGTTCTGTCTGTTCCCGTGATAAGAAGTGATGTTTGGCTGGGGAACTTTATCTGCAAGAACAACTTGGGGAAGAGAGTGTGTGGTTAGGCCTTTTGAAGCCCTCCGGATTGTATCAAATGTCAAGGCGGCACTTAATACTGAACCCCAATTTCAGGCCTTATGGCACAGTGATCTGGTGGGCTTTAGGACCCAGGCAGTGTGGATCTAGGATCATGTCTGTCTATACTGCTCTGCATTACCTAAACCTGAAACAGAATGGTTGTTCCCTCATCATCTCTATGCTATTATTCACGCCCGCATCTCTGCCTGGAATTTCCTCTTGATTCTCAAGCACCTCCTATTGAAATCCTCTCTGTTCCCCCAAGCCCACCTCAAATGCCACTCACTATAGGAAGTTCTTTCTCTTATCCAGATACGGCCCCTCCTTCATTTCCAGGTAGCGCTGTAGAGCGGAAGGGACATAGTCTTTGAAACCAGAAAAATCATGGCTGAGTCTCTGGCTTTGCTACTTATTTTGCTACATGATCTGGGGGAACAAATTGGACCGAGTTAGCCTTGGTTTGCCCATTTCTCAAATGAGGGTGATAACTCTCGTTGAAATGGTACTGTGAGATTATCCGTGAAAGTGGGTACAAAATGCTGAGTATTTAGAAGGCGCATGATAAATACGAATTTCCTTCTCTTGAATCATTTCGTATTTCTACCAATGCCTGGATTAGGGTGCTTCCTACTCCAACTATTTGCATATTTGTTTTGCTTACTCTCTACCAGGCCATATGCTTGGAGACGGTTGATAATTTCCACTTTTCTCCTTTTTGTCCTTGTCCAGACTCTTCAGGGCTCACCATCACTCTCCACATGGTGGATATTTTTTATCAACAGTAGAAGGAACTCTCAGCATATTCTGCTCTAGAAATCAGCAGGCCTGTCTAGGACAATACCGTGCTGTGCTTCTAAGGAAACACAGTTGCTTGAACTGCTAATAAAGTCTTTTTCCTGAAGTAAACATAGTTGGTGGAGATAGCACAATGATATCAATTTATATTGCATGAAAGTGATATATACAATCCCGACGTGAGGTTGAATGAGGGGTACAGTTTTCAAAACCTGAAGAGGGACAGGATGTCAAGAAAGAGAAAAAAACAGGTGTCAAAAGACGACACTTGGAGCTTCTAAGGCAAATGTTGCCTTTTTATAATTTTTAGCGTATAGATTTGGAAATGGGGAGGAAATAAATATTTGTGCCGTTTGCCTGTAAAATGTGTAAGGAAGAGAGACGAAATTGCCGCGGGAAAGAAATGTGTCAGTTTCCTAAGCATTTCACAAGAATTGTGCCTCCTTGTCTGTTCCTCGTGAATGTATTTGATGGAGTACTGGATGTATGGATTGGTAAGGACAATGGAAGGTGGAAGTCAGTGGTTTACTATTTCTTTTTCTCACTCATCCCAGATAAATTGACTTGGTGTAAACAAGGCATCTCACTTTTGTTTGTTTGTTTGTTTGTTTGTTTTTTAGGGTTTTTAGTTTGTTTCTTTTTTGATGAATAAAATGAGAGGGACAGCGTTGGCCTCTGTCACAACGAATCTAAGAAGTTTGACCAAAGTGAGCACCTAGTTTTGAGGTCATCGAATGCTTGTTTCCAAATAGGGCCCAAGGGAGAAAGAAATCTTTTTCTGTGATTCTAGAGCTTCTGGTGTAGGGGGAGGTGAGCATCACCTGGGCAGCTACCTTTCTTGGTCAGCAACGCACTGGCTCCCTGTTATGTGACGCTAACTGTTTTGGAGCCTTAAGAAATCTCAGCTGTCAAGAAAACTCCACAATTGCACGTAAGTACGGAAGTCTGAAGGAACTGAAACCGTTTCCAGAGTCCATTGACTCCTGTTCAGCCAGGGTATCCTTTCTACCGTGTGAGACGTGCATTTGCTCCGTGTATGGGCTTTGGGTGTAATCTGTCCAGTTTTTCTACCCAACACTTATATAGGTTATCAGTTACAGATTCCTCTCAAAAAATTGAACATACTTTTGAAATTGCTGAAGCCACCTGAAACCTTTTTTTTGAAACAAATTAAACAAATGTTCTACTAAATAAATGCATAAATGATACTGTCTACAGTATCGTAATTTGCTACCTGTTGAGTTATTATCCTTTCAGTGATTAGCAATCTGTTTTTTTCACTTGTTCTATTCTGTCTTGCTAGTGACAAGAAAGGAGCTGGGGACATTTGAATTAATTGTGCAGATGTGTTAGTATTAATCTTTATGTAACTTGGAATGTGCCTGAATATCAGGAAAGCTATTTCCATTGCTATTTGTGGAGGGAGAAGAGTTGGCAGGAAAACTGAATAAGAAAATAGACTAAGAAAAAATATATTTGAATGATAGCAAATGAAATTTAAGCTCAGCTTAACACAGGATTTCCCTCTGGTAGGTAAGACCTGCACAGCTTTAAATCTTACTTACGGCTCAGCCAGATTGTGAATAGAAATGGGAAAGAGGGACTAGGGTGGGGGTGAAGAGTTTCAGTGAATTTCCAATCTGCAAAATGGAGGTACCTTCTATCTGGACTGTAAGTGGAATTTTGAGGAGGTTTATCAAGAGTCTTCAAAATCATTTTTCTGGAACCATCTTTGAGATGACGATCGGCAGGCATCTCGTCTGATGATGTAATCAGGAGAAGAGGGTTTCAGGCATGACAGAAGGAAATGATCTGCATTTATATGCTAGGCTGGGTGATGGAGCAGGATTCCTGTGCATAAAATAATCATTTGGACAACAGTCCTCATTTCCGGACTGAGGAGAGCATAGCAGAAAAGCCTGCAAACTATATGCTTGGAAATCCTCTCGGCTGAAAAGCTTCTAATGGAATATAACCTTTACGATAAGTCTCTCCTCCAAGTTTAGTATCTTTTTGTTATTAACACTGCTTGGGAAGATGTGGTTAGTTTAATGTTCTGATTAACAACAATGATGAGTTTGCCAATTTTCACATAGGGAAACAGCGTTCGTAATAGAGTATGAATATCGTGTGCCGAGCATTTTGATGACCGTTCATCATAAACGTAGTTACATGTTCAGAAGGAGAAACGTTGAAAAGGGACGTAGTCATAGTTGTCAAACCGATGTTTTTCTGGCATACAGCTGAATCAAATGCTTACGTGGTTAATTTCTGTGCACTAAACCAAATTTGACTGGTGTTTGAGGCCCTGCCGTGAGGTAGGGGCTGTATCTGTCCCATCTTTGCGTCCCGGGGTCTTGTACCGTGTTGGCAAGTAGCAAGGGCTCCATCAATGATTGCTAAGCAGCGTAAATAATTTTAAACCATTGAAAACCCCAAGCCTGATGCTAGCCAGTAATTCCAACCACATTTCCTACAAAATCTTTTATTCATGCGCTCGATACCTGTTTCAATCGACTAGTTGGCATTTTCTCTCTTTTTGACTCCGTATTTATGAAGGCTTTGAATCAATTATTTTGTTCTTGAAATTATTTTTGGTGCCAATATACTTGACAGAGGCCCAAAAGCAGTATCCAAGGAACAGTCTGTGAGTGAATATGTCCACATGCCAAATTCAAAGGATACAGCGTCCCAACCCTCCAAGGCTACAAACCCGCAGGGGTACCATACAAACTTATATGCGGGTTGAAGCTGCCACCTACCCGGGTTGATCCCCAACTGGCATTGCCGGGGGCCTAAAAGGACACCTGTTTCCTTGAGTTGCTCGTGGGTCCACGGTGAGTCTTCTGAGGTCATTACTAATAACAAAGCCCAGAAAGACTCCTTCCCGCTGACAGTCTCGGCCATGTGTAGGTGAGAGCCCAAGTATCTTACATGAGTCCCGTGGTTCACATTCTTTATTTCAAAGGAGAGAAAGGTGATCTGATGACTGAAGTGGGTGTCCACGCCAATATAACCGAACACCCAACACCAAAAAAAACAACTCTGCTTAAACAAACAAACCAAAACCAAAACCAACACCTTCCTGAGATCTTAGTTTGTAATAAAGGCATCATCTTTATTTGCCTGTTTTTAGTAGCGAGGTGAGGCAGTATAAGTTCTGGGAGCGCCGGGATCCTTCCTATTTTGCTCATGTTCTCAGTGGTAACAGAGTGCCGGACACACAGTGGGTGCTCAAGCAGTATTTGTCGAATGAATGGTCGACGGGGTGAGAGAAATGTGAAGACAGCGCTGGATATATGGCTTTATAGCCAACACTCAGATATTTTTTCCTTCTTTTCGTGGATATGTTTTCTCTCATCTTTCAAGCCTCTTTTTGGTATATTGTGTATGCCCCGTGGTAGACACTAGGGGACACACGACAAAGACTGAGAAGATTAGCAGTCATTGGACGAGTCCCTCATTAGTCTTCGTTCACTGACTTCTTCATTCACTTAATAATCATTTGCTCTTTTTACAAAATATGGCTTTACCATTGGATGCTGTTTCTGAAACGAGTCCTGTTTCCAATGTTATCCTCTAATGCACCTTGCAGTTTAGAAGCAAAGACCGAACAGTTAAAGATAGGGAGAAGAGGGGCGCCTGGGTGGCGCAGTCGGTTAAGCGTCCGACTTCAGCCAGGTCACGATCTCGCGGTCCGTGAGTTCGAGCCCCGCGTCAGGCTCTGGGCTGATGGCTCGGAGCCTGGAGCCTGTTTCCGATTCTGTGTCTCCCTCTCTCTCTGCCCCTCCCCCGTTCATGCTCTGTCTCTCTCTGTCCCAAAAATAAATAAACGTTGGAAAAAAAAAATTAAAAAAAAAAAAAAAGATAGGGAGAAGAATCTAAACTGATCAAAAAGGTGTAATAATATGGACCATTAATCCCTAGAAGTAGAGTATTCCACTGTGGAGTATTAAATTAGAGAAAGGCCAGGTCTAATAAATATCAGCTTAGATACTGTCAAAGAAAAATTGCTGAAACCAACTTGGCTAAAGGAAGATTTAGCCATAAGATCTTTTGAGAGTAAAAAGTTTGAGGAGACAATATAAAAATGGAACCGTTAGCTGAGTTCACTCATTGCCACAATTAATATAAACAGTTATTACGCTGCGTGACCTCAAGCCCAGGAAAACAGAATCTTTTAGATTTGCAGTTTCAGATTACCTTTATGCCTAATCCATTTAAAAGCATAACACATTTCAATTAACCAACATCAAATACTCCTTAATGAATATAAACCATTCAGGAAGAAAACATGAGTCCTAATATATTCCAGTTGGAAATGGGAAGGCATGTTGAAGTCATTTTGTCCAAATCTCCTATCTTCTAGACAGGAAATTGAGGTGAAGACAGGTCAAGTGACTGATTCAGTGTCACACAATTAGGGCACATAACTTCTACTATAGTATTCTTCACACTATATAGTCATACTTCCATTGAACATCAATAAATTATCTTCCTGGCACAAGGCGATCTGGTCAGATTTTTGAAGGGTTTAAGTTAACTCTGTGTGTTGAGCATATACCCATACAGACCCTCAAGACCGAGGCTCCCCCAAATCACAATCAACTGGAATCTACCTGAACCCTACCTCCAGACAGTGTTTGTTTGAATACAACAAATGTGATCAGTTTGATGACTGTCTGAATTTAAATTTGGATGGCTTGAAGACTGACTTATGTCCCTGTAGTACACGATTGATAGCAAATCAGTAAGAGAGAATCAGTAAGTAGAAAGCAGTAAGAGAAACCAAATGCTTCTCATCCTTGAGACAAGCGTATGGCATAATTATTCTCCTTTGTTTATTTACTGCCATTGAAGGGTGTTACAGATGAGGAAACTGAAGCCCAAGGAAGGTCTTGAAATCATTTAAGTGACACAGCTGTCATTCAAGTCTAGTGTGTGGTCTCCTCCCATGATGGTCAATTTTATGTATCACCTTGGCTAGGCTACAGTGACCCGTTGTTTGGTCAAACACCAGCCTCGATGTTGCCATGAAGGTATTTTTTAGATGTGATAGATTTGTAAATGAGACTTTGGAGAAAGCAGATTACCTACTGTGGTGTGGGTGGGCCTCATTAGTTCTAGCTGAAGACCTTAAGAGCAAAGACTGAGGGACACGGCTTAGTCGGTTAAGTGTCCAATTCCTGATTTTGGCTTAGGTCATGATCTCATGGGTTTATGAGTTCGAGCCTTGTGTTGGGCTTTGTGCGGACAGTTCAGAGCCTGCTTGTGATTCTCTCTCTCTCTCTCTCTCTCTCTCTCTCTCAAAATAAAATAAATAAATAAAATAAAATAAAAGAGCAAAGACAGGGGTTTCCGAAAGAAGAAAAGACTTCTTCTCAAGACTGTAACATAGATGACTACCTCAATGTCCAGACTGCTGCCCTACAGAATCTGGATTCAAGGCTGCAACATTAACTCTCCCCTGCAATTCTGGCCTGATGACCCCATGTACGGATTTTGGACTGGCCAGGTCCTATACTAATGTGGGCCAGTTCCCCAAAAATCTATCTATCATCTATCTATCTCTGGAAAAACCTGACTAATAAACTTCCTTACGTGCATCCTGTTGCCTGAAAGTTGGATTTTTTGTTGTTGTTAAAATTTTTCTTTCTTTCTTTTTCTAATATTTATTTTTGAGAAAGAGAGAGAGAGAGAGGGGCGGGGAGAATGATTAGGGGAGGGGCAGAGAGAAAGACACAGAATCCGAAGCAGGCTCCGGGCTCTGAGATGTCAGCACAGAGCCCGACGTGGGGCTCAAACTCACAAACCGAGAGATCATAACCTGAGCTGAAGTCGAACGCTCAGCCTACTGAGCCACCCAGGTGTCCCCAAAAGCTGGACTTGTGAGTGAGCAGTGAGCTGTCCAATCCATTTGAGACAAGGGTATTCAGACAGGCCATACATTATGTAGTGGTCAAGGGGGCCTGGCCTCGGAGTCCCGTAGGTCCGTGACCAATGCAGCTGCTGAGGGTCCTGGGAGAGAAATCACAGGCCCTCCACAAAGGCTTCAAGGGAATAAATAGGATTCAGAGCCAGAACATCAGTCTCCACAAAGGGCGTTTTCAAGGAAGCAGTTCTACATGTGTGTATAATTAAAAAAGAAAACGCAGAGGAAGATATCTTGCAGGACGCCTTTTAAGAAGGACGAAAAATATATATTCTTCTTAGCCTTGTAAAACATCAACACCTTCTTGAATATGAAGAAATTTACATTCTGAAGTAAATGCTTTATCGAGGGACAGATAATAAGTGTGAATTGAAACTAATTGGTGTTTCAGATCACTGAGCTGGTTGAAAAACCATTTGTGATGAGGTCTGTATAAGTTAACAGTCGCTTTTAAATGCCTAATTAAACGTCCTTTGGTCCCTAGTGAGAATTAAAAAAAAAGTATTGTCGTCCACTGCATTATTCTTAACCGAGTGATTAAATCTGGACAGATTTCATTTTTGTGGGTGGAAGAAGCTCTTTCTTCCCCAGAGTAGGCTATCAGTAGGTCGACCTTGGACAGGGTAGCCCATGGTGCCCGGGTGTAACGGGCCGATGTGAGAAAAAGCCACGAGATTCTGGTTGAACCAAAAGGAAAACTAAAGAAGCAAGGTGAGCGGAGGCTCGATCGTGGTGGATTTTTTTTTTCTATCCTGAGAATAATAAGTAAAAGAGTATCATTAAGAGGGTTTTAAAAAGTATGCTGTCAGGGCTGTAAGCATTAAGGGCAGAAGTGTTTGCCGTGAATCATATTTGGGGGAGATCAAGGTTTCCTCCTTATAATTGCGTTTTACTGTTGGCTGAAGCGTCCGGGAGTTTGATGCGAGGACCGGAAGAGCGCAATGGGGCAGGTGGGATCTTGAGGAGGCCTGGGCTGATTCTCAGGCTACCGCCTACAGGCTCACCGTCTGGGTTTAGGGAACGAGGAGCTCTTCTGGAAACTGAGTACTTTCTTAAGGACCGAGTTCAGGAGGCAGTGTCGACAAGGTGACAAAGATCTGAGGAGACATAGGCTTCTCCTTTCACACTCCTGGCTGGCTCCCCCCTCCCCCTTCCTCAATGCCTCTCCTACTCCGTTCCTCCCTGGGTGCCCTCCCCCCTTCCCCTCTCCCTCCCTCCATCCTTTCTCCCTCTCTCCCTCCCTCCCTTCATCCATCCTTCCTCCCTCCTTCCACCCTCTCTCCTTCCCTTCTTCCCTCCCTCCCTCCTTCCTCCCTCTCTCCCTCCCTCCTTCCTTCCTCTCTCCTTCCCTCCCTCCATCTGTTCTCCCTCCCTCCCTCCCTTTCCCCTCCCTCCTTCCTTCCCTCCTTCCCTCTCTCCTTCCCTCCCTCCCTCCTTCCACCCTCTCCCCTTCCCTCCCTCCTCCCCCCTTCCTCCCTCCCAACCATTGCAGTTTAATGCCTCAGGGTAAAGCAAGCAGTTGCTATCAGGTTTTACACCAATAGCTGCACAATAGTTCAAGACAAAGAAATGTTATTTCTATAATTAACTTCCTAAATCTTTGCAGGGTAGTTGATTTGAGGACTTGAGCCTCAGGTAAGGGAAAGTTTTTTTTGTTCCGTAATTCCAAAAACAAACAACAGACTAAAAACAACGCCATCTATATTAAGGGGGGGGAAAAAGAATTATTTAGATTATAAATCTGGGGGAAAGACCTCTCAGGTTCCTTGTGTGACTCTTTATTTTACACGGAAACATCATTTGATGATGCATGTGCTAACCAGTTACTTCTCTGGTGGGGCCTGGAAAGCAGGGGCAGGGGGGAGGAGCCCACTGGAAAGGGCCTGGATGAGGGGAGAAAAACACAAGGAAGACTGAATCCCTTGGGTGAAATTGCACACTTCAGTCATGTTGCACTTTGCTCTTCCTCCCCACTCACTGAAAACCAAAGTAGAGGCAACAGGTCAGAGCACGCAGGATTGAGATATAACATTTAGGTACCCCGTGTCTATATTTATTCAGGCTTATATTTTTTGTCTTCTATGATCTTGGCTCTTTCTGCTTATTTAGCTCATGTAGCTCTGATCATACTTTAGAAATGCGGAATTCTGGGGGAGCCTGGGTGGCCTAGTCGGTTAAGCGTCTGACTCTTGGTTTCGGCTCAGGTCACGATCTCACGGTTTGTGAGTTCGAGCCCCATGTCAGGCTCTGTGCTGACAGCTGCGGAGCCTGCTTGGGATTCTCTCTCTCCCTCATTCTCTGCCACTCCCGTGCCCGCCATCTCTCTCTCTCTCAAAATAAAGTAAAACATTAAAAAAAAAAAAAAAAGAAATGCAGAATTCTGTATTGTAGCCAATACACTTGTTGCTGTGGTTGTTTTGATCTACGTAGGATTGGAAACTACTTAATGGCATTGGCTCTCCTTACTCTCTAAGTAAGCGTTGACCTCCAGCAGAGTTCTTGGTTTCTTATACACTCTTCGCACTGGTATCTGTGAGTGGAACTCCGGGTTCTAAGACCACATTTTCTCACCCTCTACCTCAAATGGTAGCGATTTATTTTCTTTCAGAATTGGATTATGGCGTGGGCGCCTTGGCCATTTCTACCTTCTTGACCGTGGCTGGGTCAACCCAGCTGCTTGAAGCCGATGCGCTCGCCTCCTTGGGCATCGAGTGTACCGTGCTCTGTGAGAAGGGTCAAGTCCTTCTGCCTTAAGCCCACGTTGCTTGATTCAGATCCCCCCGAAAACACTGTTGGAACAGACGCTCACAACAGACACTTCCATTGAATTCACTCTGAAACTCGATTTCCATCCTCCTTCCACACCCTAACTTACACTGAAAGTCCCCCGAGAAGGAAGCAGAAGAAAGGTCTAGTGAAGGTGGTTTTTCCCACTGTCCCACGCCCAGGAGAGCTGGATCTGCTCGGACAACTCAGGCCGGGCATGAGCGAGGGACAAGAAACAGGGGTCTTGTGACCCCGTCCACAAGAACCATTCTCACCGTCTACATATTGCTCTCCAGAAATGCCGGGTTATACAGACTCTGATCTCCCTCTGCCTCAGATCTCCGGCTTCCCAGCACTGGTCAGACCTCACTGCCATTTTCCTGAAGTTTAAAACAGTCCATAGAGATACGATTATCTCCCCAAACAGCTTTAAAACACTTGTAGACAGAAAAGAACAAGGCTTCGCTGACAGGAGCTACAATGAAAGAAGAGGCCACAGGGTCAGCTCGACTACCTTGGGGGTGAAAGACTGCGAGAAACGTCGGTTTTATTCCTCTTATATTTTACACACCAAGTGAGAGGCGCAAAGGTTTCAATATTTCCCGTTCACTCAGGGAAATGGATCCCACAGTGACCAGCTCACCTATCCTCACCCAAGGATGATTCCTGCTTTCAAGAGCACATCTCTTTACGTAAGCCTCTCACCTTCTTGTCCCATGCTATCCTGGACTCTCCCATCTACTCATGTTCTCTAGGATTGCACCTCTCCTTCCGGTTTCAGTGTTAGAAATGCTCGCGGGATTTCCCTGCCTCGGTCATGCGTACCCCATGGTGTCTTGCTCCCCACCGGATGAAGAGGGGGGCAGGTTTTGTAAATCATGAAAATGACAAAAATATGTGAGGCAAGTATGCCACCATTTGACCACAGGATTATAGCTGCCCAGCTGGAGGCATGAGGAAAGGGCTAAGGAGGTCATGCCAGGTAAATGCCTTTGTAGCACTTTTAATCTCTTTATAATAATTTTGTTTTTCCAGAACAGGTAGATGATGAAGCAGATTTGGGAGAGTTCCCAGTTACCAACAAGTAATAAAAATTACTTCTTGCATATTTTGTCTATAATGTTTGAACACCTTTAATTCTGTAATACCTGGAGTTCATGATTTTCATTATAATCTCTAAGCATGCGAAATTCCTCCACATGAAGTCGCAAATCTCCAAACGTGACAGATTCGCTATTCCAACCTATACATGATCACTTCATTTATTTATTTTTAAAGTTTATTTATTTATTTTGAGAGAGAGAGAGAGAGAGAGAGGGAACCCCAAGCAGACTATCCACTGTCAGCTCAGAGCCCTATACGGGGCTTGAACTCACGAGCCGTGAGATCGTGACCTGGGCCGAAACCAAGAGTCAATGCTTAACCAACTAATCCACCCAGGCTCCCCTATAGATGATCACTTTAGACATATTTATCTGAGAAAAATATCTGAGAGAAACCTAAAATATATAGTAACAATACTTAGAATTTCAATATGCTAGAAAATCTCTCATCTTTTTAAGGATGTTAGAGATAAAGGGCCAAGATGGCATTTTAAGCCGTAATGTAAAATAAACTACAAACCCCCTCTATGATTGTCAATGTCTTACCCTGCTGGTTTTAATAATGCGAAGCAGATTTCATGATAATAAAGTCCATATGAAGAGCATTTTAAAAAATGAAAAAAATCAAGACAAATCAATTCAGCCTATTCACCCTTTAATGTATCCTACAGTACTTAGGCTGCTTAAAAAATGGAACAGTAGGGTAGACGTTCTTATAAAATGGAAAATAATTCCCCTCCACTACCAGCTGTTCCTTAGCAAATAATTTAGAATTTTAGAATTTCTTTTTTTATTTTTTTTTTTAATTTTTTTTTTCAACGTTTATTTATTTTTGGGACAGAGAGAGACAGAGAATGAATGGGCGAGGGGCAGAGAGAGAGGGAGACACAGAATCGGAAACAGGCTCCAAGCTCCAAGCCATCAGCCCAGAGCCCGACGCGGGGCTCGAACTCGTGGACCGCGAGATCGTGACCTGGCTGAAGCCGGACGCTTAACCGACTGCGCCACCCAGGCGCCCCAGAATTTTAGAATTTCAATATCAGTAAATCAAAGTGATAAGAATTGGAGTGGGCATCATGAGGCTACGTAAAAATTATTCTTATTTTTTGAGGTTTCAGTTCATGTGGGGAGAGCTGAGATTCACACATGAAAGCTTCACATACAAAAGTAATGCGGCAGGCTGCTTTATCCCTGGTTGTGTTCAAGGAAACAATCAAACAGGCCCTGGGCAAAGTACTTGATTTAGCATAAATAGACACTAATACGATCGAAAACTTGCCACTGACCAGCCCAAGGTATGAAACTGCATTTCTTCCTTTGTATAGCTTGTTGTGGTTCTGACCTTCTTCCTCAAGGCTGGAAACCAGAACATTTCTTTGTTTTTGTTTTTTTTAATGTCTATTCATTTTTGAGAGAGACAGAGTACTAGTGAGGGAGGGGCAGAGAGAGAGACGGGGAGACAGAATCTGAAACAGGCTCCAGGCTCCGAGCTGTCAGCCCAGAGCCCGACACGGGGCTCGAACCCACAAACTGTGAGGGCATGACCTGAACTCACGTCAGATGCTCAACCGACTGAGCCACCTGGGCGCCCCGAACCAGCACGTTTCTATTCAAGCATGACATATATCCCCCATGTAAGGAGGGAGGCTTCCCTGTCCCTTGGTATAACTTTAAAATTTCTGTAATTTTCCTTTTTTCAATGTTTATTTATTTTTGAGAGAAAGAGAGTGAGTGGAGGAGGGGCAGAGAAAGAGGGGGGACTGAGGATCCAAAGCAGGCTCCACACTGACAACAAGAGCCAGATGCGGGGCTCAAACTCACAAACCACAAGATCACGACCTGAACCGAGGTCAGATGCTTAACTGACTGAGCCACCCAGGTGCCCCTCTGTGCCTTTCTTTATACTTTATTAGTTATTTCATGATTTGAGTAACTTTGGTGAATGCCATTTTTCTTCCATGATATTTTCTAGTTGGCTTATTCCTGGGAAATGATGGATTTTTATACATTTGTGTTGTCCCGTGTATCTGGTCTGCCTTTCATTTTGGCCCGAGTCCGTCAGTTTGACGAGAAAGGTGGGTTTAAACGGACTTGTAAACCGATTGGTAAGTGCTCCCAATTCTCCCCTCGTTGTCATCTCTGACCTAGGGCTGCAGAGAAAGCTTCTCCACAAGGCACCTGAGAGAACATCACGTGAACATGAATGAACGAGTTTTGTGTTTCCTGTTTTTCCTTTCTCCCTCCTCGTTTGCCAGGCCAGAATGTGTATATGTGGCATTCCTGGCCGTGCTGTTCTGTGCTCGTGAGTCGGGGAAGTTGTGTACCGGGGCCTGGTAACCGTCTTGATTTGGTCCAAATGTTTTTATATTTTCCTAACTGTGTTGTGAATTTGAATCCTTCTCAGTTTTCTTATAATGACAGAGATTGATTGTGGTAGGCAGGTAATGGTACCCAAAGATGGCCTGTTCTCTGACCCCTGGAACCTGGGGGTGTGTTGCCAAAAGGCAAAGGGGACTTTGCAGATGTGATTAAACGTATGGAACTCGAAATAGGGAGATTATCCTGGACACTCAGGGTGGACCCATCGAGTCACACAAATCCTTAAAAGGGCAGGACCTTTCTGGTGGTGGTCCGGGAGAGATGTGACAGACAATTCGAAGCAAGGTCACAGAGATGCATTGTTTCTGGCTTTGAACATGGAGGAAGGGGGCAGGAACCAAGGAAGCAGGGTGTCTTTAGAAACTGGGAAAGAGCACCCAAGAGAAATACAGCCCTGCTGACCATTGATTTTGGCCCCGTGAGACTCGAATCACACTTCTGACATCTGGGAGTGTAAGATTATACATTTGTACTATGTCAAGCCCTCAAGTTTGTGGCAGTTTGTAATGGCAGGAATGGAAAATACATTGATGTATTAGCCAGCTCAGGCCGCCCTACAGATCAGACAGCTTAAATAGCAGAAATGTATGTTCTCATAGTTCTGGAGACCGGGAGTCCAGGGTTAAGGTCCGGGCGGGTAGGGTCTGGTGAGATCCTGCTTCCTGGCTTGCAGCCTTCGCACTGTGTCTGCACATGGCAGAGAGAGAGAGAGAGAGAGAGAGAGAGAGAGAGAGAGAGAGAGAGAGTTCTCTGGTGGTCTTCTCAGCAGGATAGGATCCTATCAGACCAGGACTCCACCCTTATGACCTCATTAGCCTTAATTACCTTCTAAAGGCCCCACCCTCAAGTACAGCCACATTGGGGATTAGGACTTCAACAGGAGAGTTTTGGAGGAACACAATTCTGTCCATAGCAATTGATTTTACAAGTTTTATACCTCTTTATTTCAGGGATGTGCTTAACGGGGGGATAAGAGTATTAGTACTTATAATATCTCCCTTTAAAATGTCCCTCCTTTAGGGACCCCTGGGTGGCTCAGTCAGTTAAGTGTCTAACTCTTGATTTCAGCTCAGGTCATGACATCATGGTGCGTGAGATCGAGCCCCGCACCAGGCTCTGTGCTGACAGTGTGAAGCCTGCTCGGGATTCCCTCTCCCTCTCTCTCTGCTGTCAACATAAACAAACATTTAAAAAATAAAATAAAATGTGCTTCCTTAAAAAATGTTTACAGTTTACATGTTTTATACTTTTTATTTTAAAATAATTTTGGACTTACAGCAAATTTCTAGAAACAGTCCAAAGAGTTTCCTAATGCTCTTTACCCGGCTTCTCTAGCATCCTCTGTGTTAACACTTTACACAACCACAGGACAATGACCGGACTCAGGAAACAAATGAGGATACAATACCATTAGCGAAATTACAGGCCATGTTAGAATTGCACCAATTTTTCAAGTAATGCCTGTTTTCTGCTCCAGGGTCAATCCAGGGCTCCGTGTTGCATTTAGTGTCCCCATTCATTGGTCTTCTTAACCTGTTGCCATGTCTCAGTTTCCTTGTCCCTGGCACTTTGGAGGAGTACCGGCGGGTTATTTTGTTGAATTTGGGTTTGTGGTTCCTTTTGTTTTTAAGGGAAGTCTCTCCCGCTGTTTATGCTACTTTCTGATTGGACTTTCAGTTATATGCATGTCCAATTATAAGCCACTGAAAGCCTGATGTTCCTTCTGCTTCAAGGGGGCATTTTGTACTTCTAAAGACTTCTGGACTGAGTGACACCAAGATCCATAGACTTTTGCTTTTTACA
The DNA here is from genome assembly GCF_014898765.1 of Herpailurus yagouaroundi. Classification (NCBI taxonomy): domain Eukaryota; kingdom Metazoa; phylum Chordata; class Mammalia; order Carnivora; family Felidae; genus Herpailurus; species Herpailurus yagouaroundi. Next base: position 5,930,210 of record NW_024412405.1, on the reverse strand, counting down.
GGTAGGATTCTCATGTGGGGGTCCCTGGCAATTCTACTGCTCTTTCCAAATGTCTCTAAGCAAATCCGAAACAGCTGGAAATAACCGCATGCCGAAGAGTGAGAAAATTTGCCCCAGTGAGTCAACCAAACCTGGGTCTGATTAGTGCGTGCATGCCTCCTGGAGACAGTGAGCTGGGAGTGGGGGCACAATAATAATAGCTAATAATAGCAAGCATTATTTAGTAATTACTGTGTGCCACGGGTTGTGCTAAATGCCTCACATAAATGATATAATTATTCCTCACAACCCACCCCTTGCGGTAGAAAGGAAATTGAAGACCTGAGCAGTTAAATAGTTTGGTTATGATCATGTAGTGTGGAGGTTACTGCGGGCTGAAACAGAGAGAGTTCGGTGATTAACGAACAGGAGCAAAAAGTCCAATCTAAGCCAGGTTATCAGATAGGATAGACTGGAGGGTGGACTTAGGTGGCAGATATATGGTGCAAGGGACTGAAAAAAAGTCTGGAGGAAGTCAGATTCTCTTGGAGTGGCAAGATTCCCCGGCTGTGATCAGATTAATAAATTTCCCACTTACGATATCCCTGTATTATTCTTCTACCAGGGAAATAACCGCCTTTACTTAATTCTCTACCAGACAGCTCATTCTAGTGTTGGGCAACCATGACTGTGGAAGTCTGCCCCTTCCTGGGCTGAAACCTGCTTGGTCCTAGTTAAGCCATCTGAAGTTAACAAGATCAGTATCATGTCACTTTCACTTGGCAATCCTTTGGATACTTGAAGATCAAAATAATGTTCTGCTTCCCTCTTTTTGTTTCTAGTTGTGTGTGCTTCACCTAATATGATTAACAGACCTCTCACCACACAGGTCTCTCTTATTTGTTTAGAGGTAGGCAAATACTAGAAGCCTATTCAAATTTGAATTTGACATGAAAAGCAAATGAAAGCCATTGTATAATTAAGGTGACTTGGATGTTAGGAACAGGAAACTGTAGGGCCGGCACTGAGTGGCCAGTCGAGGGCAAGAACCTAAACCACAGGAAAATCTTGTGTCTACAGGAACAGTCTGGAAAAGCTCAGGGTAATATCATTTCAATAATTATGCCTTTTAAGATTTCTCTTAGAAGAACACGTAACTTAGACTTCCTGAGGACATAATCTGGAGCACATCTGAACATTTATAACCCGGGTTCTGCCTGGCGCTTAAAATGTTTTCCTATTTAGGAGATGTGATTGGCAAATGAGACTTTTATCTTTTGATGCTATCAACTGAGATCTGTAGCAAGAGTTGGATGATGGATTTCTCTTGGAACACATGATCCTTCTGTAATTTCACCGCTCTCTCCTTCCCCTCTTCCTTTACTTGTAACTAAGCCCTGAAATAGAACTTAATCTGTCAGATGTACTCTCCATTTGCTCTTTTTTACACAGCAAACACTATTATTGCCGTTGCCGAGTTATAAATTCTTCTTGAAATTAAACATAGTAGTTGAAAGAAGAAAATAGCTTTTGCAAATGTATTTTAAAATCTTTGGTGCTCACTACACTATTTTATTTTATTTTTTTCAATGTTTCTTCATTGTTGAGGATTGTTGAGGGCAGAGAGAGAGGGGGACAGAGGACCCGAAGCAGACTCCGCACTGACATCAGAGAGCCGACGCGGGGCTCGAACTCAACGAGCCTCGAGATCATGGCCTGAGTCGAAGTCAGCCGCTTAACAGACTGGGCCAGCCAGGTGCCCCTCACTCTACTATCTTAAAACAGTATCTTTTAGTAGGAAAAACAAAACATGGCCAACTAATGTCTTTTTTTCCCCTTGCCTAATGCTAACGAAATAATCAGTAAACCTCAATACTGAATACTATTGAGGTGCTGAGTCAACTGGAAATCAAACTGAGTCATGGATGATTCTCTTCTCACCTTGAATTCTCTTTCCAGTTATTCTGCAGTGTCCTGAAATGCTAGTCGTGGTATTAATGGGTGACTATCCCATTTCTCAAGGGCATTATTCGGAAGTTAAAAAAAATTTTTTCTACTGTTTACAAAACAATGAGTTATACCCATCTTTAGAAAGGTGAGGCAAGTGATTGGAGATGTTTGGAAGATTTTAGGAGTCAGTGTAAAAAGAGTCAGAGCAGTTAGATCTTCCAGTCTCCTTAAAATGCGTTTGCTATTGAACAGAAATAGGAATTGATTTGATAATTTCAAGTCTAATAATGAACACTTCACTCCATTTATGTTTGTAAATGTAGAGATATCTGTGTTTTCTAATGGAATTTTCTCTTTATTTACTGGCAGAAATTCTCAACTTGTTCCCTGTGAAATGTGTAGATGTCAAAATTTTTTATCAGTCTACAGTTAAAATGAAGAGCTCATCTTCATTTTAGAGTAATAATATGGTGCAGAAAAAATGAGCATTGGCTGCTATATGAAGCCTTCGAAAGGTTTATGAAAAACAAGACACGCTCGAGACTTCATTTTTCTGGTGTATTTGTGGCAAGATCAGGTGTCATGGCATTTAAATGAAAAATTTGCTCTATGTAATTACTCATTGATCAAAGAAACAACTTAGGTTTGGGGGTGAATGTAGTGAATTCAGTTAAAATGTTCTGCTAAAATACTTCTGAAATTATTTTTTAAGGTCTTCGTTAAGGCATAGGACCATCATTCTTGAATACTATGACTTCTCAGTGTGTCGTTTGAGTAATTCAGTTCTACGAGTTTGAAAAAAGTCAGGAAATATGTCGTTTGAGTAATTCAGTTCTATGAGTTTGAAAAAAGTCAGGAAATATTCCTGAAGTGAATTTTCTCCCAAGCGTCTCTCTATGTCACCAGTGGGCTGCTTTAAACAGTAAGAGCAGGGGTGCCTGGGTGGCTCAGTCGGTAAGCGTCCGACGTCAGCTTAGGTCACGATCTCGCTGTTCGTGAGTTCGAGCCCGAGTCAGGCTCTGTGCTGACAGCTCAGAGCCTAGAGCCTGCTTCGGATTCTGTGTCTCCTTCTCTCTCTGCCCCTCCCCTGCTCATGTTCTGTCTCTCTCTCTCTGTCTCGAAAATAAACGAACATTAAAAAATAAAATAAACAGGGGCGCCTGGGTGGCGCAGTTGGTTAAGCGTCCGACTTCAGCCAGGTCATGATCTCGCGGTCCATGAGTTCGAGCCCCGCGTCGGGCTCTGGGCTGACGGCTCGGAGCCTGGAGCCTGTTTCCGATTCTGTGTCTCCCTCTCTCTCTGCCCCTCGCCCGTTCATGCTCTGTCTCTCTCTGTCCCAAAAATAAATAAAAACGTTGAAAAAAAAAAAATAAACAGTAAGAGCATAATGTGTTCCACAGCTTTGGGCCAGCCCTGCCTGGGCCATGCAGCCACGTCAGCGTCTACATGGGCATCATATGCATCCGTGTGATGCCCAGTAGCTGATTGGGGTGTGGGAGGAAACTGTTGGAATATCTAATTTTAGTTTTTACTTGCAAAAAAATGAAAGAAATCGAGCATATTAAATATTAAACACACAGGTTGAACTGATTGCTTCCCTTGCTAACACGGTGCTTCTTACGTTTAGCCCCAAATGTGTTGCGAAGGCAGGGTGGGCTCTTTCCCATTTACTCTTCCAGCAGAATCTGTAGGGCAGATGCGAATAGTCTGCTTGTTTCTGACCTGAAATCAATTCTGCTTCCTGCTCGACAGGAATTTGGGGCCATGGAGGTGGGCTGTCCAGTAAGTGAGCATTATTTACTTTTCAAACGACACCCCAGGACTTGATACATGAAATGCTAAGCATGACTTTGTGTGAGCAAAAGCCGACTTTTGGTATTTAAAATCTCTCCATAAAACTTGACTGTTTTTCCTATTTTTTAGATAAAAATGTTACCAATGTCAAGGAAATACATTTCCACGTTACAAGTGAATGAATTCTATTCTGTAGTTATCCAACTGGCCATTTTTTGGTGTTGTTTTTAACTTAGTCTTTGACCAGTTAAGTTTTCTCTGCCTTTTCTAGTCACTGTCCCTCTTTTCTCTCTTTTGACTCTGCTTTTCTCTCTTTTGATTCTTCGTATCGGGGGAGTCGAAGTGCCGTATTGGACCGAGTATTAGACACTCCGTCGATGTGTATTTTACGTGCAATGCACATGTGCTGTTTTGGCTTGGGCGGCCCTTTTGCCCCCTTTCTTCTGGGAACTGAGCTCCTCTTTAACATCTCGCCTCCCTTTTGTTACTGATAGGGCAGTTCATCACGCATCCCCCAAACTTCCATCAAAGACATGGTGACCTGAGCTAGGCTGCGGACTCAGACCGGGACATCATGGGACATAACAAGAGAGAGGAGCCCTCTATTTGCTGACATCTCAGACTGTGAGGACCAGGGAAACTTGGGGCCTTCAGCCCATGTGAGGAGGGCTTGCCAGCAACGAAGCCAATACGAGGATTGCCCAGATAAGGAGAGCGAGAGAGAGAGAGATGGGCCTCCATGTTTGAGCCTCTGATGGGTCTCCACCTAACGCCAGCCACGCTGCGGGATTCTCAGTCCCTCCCGTAGTTAGATTTCCTAGTTGTGCTTTGGCTAGTTTGTGACCTTGTGTGGCTACACTGTTTCTGAATAAGATGACACTGTGTAGAGAAAACCATATGCACTTTTCAATTCTACTACAAAAATGACAAATTCATAAGGTTCCACCCAGCGTAATAGGATCCAGCTGGTCAGGAGACTCTAAACTCCCATCTCCACCCATCACTTTGTGTTCTTGACCTCTCTGAGCCTCCGTGTCCTTTGTATTGAAAAGAGAGGGAGAAACCATCTGCCTGACCTTCACACAGAGAGCGGGAAGCCAATAAAGCCTATGAAAACCCTTTGTAAGCTGTCGGCCTCTATAAAAAGGTAACCTGCTGTTCCCGACGGGAAGGTCTGATTCCCTGGGCTGTGTTACAGTTTATTAGGATGATCTTTCCCGTGGTACTTAGGTAGACCTCCGGAATTGCTGGTACCTGTGAGGCTGTGACGATATCAAAGTTTCCCCGGGAATGTGACGAAGGCCTGACTCACGGCAGAGAATCTTCTTTTCCTTCAGTTGCGTCTCAGAGGGCTCACGAGTACCTGACTTTCGGTGCCGTTGGTAAGAGCTGATCAACATAACGCTTTCTTACTTTGGGATGCTTTCCAGTTCATGGGAAAACTAAGGGAGGACCCTGCTAATGAGGATGTTCTTAGAAGTCAGGGAGACGCCGTTGGGGCCAAGAAGGAGCTCGTGTTTACTGCGTGCTTGCTCTGTCTTGCTCTCAGCCAGGACAGTCAGTCTCACAGCAACCTCAGAAGATGGGTGTTCTCACTCTAACAGACGGATCAACAAACACTGAGTGACTCTAACAAGATCACAGCAAGTTACAGAGACAAGGTCCCAACCCCACACTGCCAGGCTCCGTCCCCATGTTGCTATTTGTAAAGAGAAGGCCACCTCGTTCGCCTAGTTTTTCTGGGGAAGATCCACAAAGTCAGCAGGTAGATTGCCGAGCGGGCTGCGTTTGGCTGTAGTATTTCCAGTCACGCGGGGGGAGTCCCTTTGCGTGTCAGAAGTCTCCCTAAATTCGTACGAGTAGTTAAAGGGGAGCAAAGCTTTTAAAAGTGTAACCGCTATCTTTTAAAGAGACCATTTTGAGGCCATGTATGTGTGTGTATGTACATACCTCCAAACTTACCCACTAAAGTGGAAACACAGCAAATCTAAGTTTCATAATTAGGAGTACATGATACATAACTCAATAATTAGGATATAAAGTACCCTGAAAAATAAAAAATGGTAGAAAACATGGAAAACATTGCTTTAAAGAGACATAATGAGCCCCATTTGGGAGGGAGAAAAACAGACAATAAATCAGTTGAATAAATACAGACCAAAATCTGGATAGAATTATCTCAAATGAGTTAATAGCCTAATTCAAAATAATATTTTAGGCTTCCAGCCACAGGCTTACAGATTCACTAAGTCTGTCCTCAGCATCAGTTTTCTGAATCTGTTCTGTATTTATTTTAGTGGAAATGAGTGAAGAATTAAGACATAACTAAATTACTTTTCCATGATGCATATGTTACATTGGTGCCATAAAAACATAGTTTCCTCAAAGTTTAATTTATCAAGTGGAGTGTAAGATTAAAATAAAGATACTCCCTTGACATATACAAATATACACATATGTACACAGATCTACATTTACTTCTCATGAAGCTCTCCCTGGTACTCTGGGCAGAGAACAAATTATGTCACCAAGAACAGGATTTGTTTTATAAAATGATTTCTAAGATAAGTAGTTGCTGGAGACTCTTCTACTGGCATTCTACATTTCACACTCAGACTTAGCAGACATGGAATCTGCTTTCTATTGTAGAAATCAATTTTAGCAACATTCATAAAAACAAAAGGATGCCAAGATAATGAACATTAAAGACTGTTACGTCTTTTGATAACATTCAGGAGTATATACACCGTAACATTTTAGATAATCGTAGGTAACCTTATGCTCAGCCCTGAAAAGAAGGAAATTCTTTATCCAAAGAAAAGCTATTTCTAGATATTTTTATAAGTTACCTATCATAACCACTGGCTTTTCTTAATATTAATTGGAAACCAGACTGGAGAAGATATTCACAGCATGTGAGGAAACAGGAACGTGCACTGATCCCTGGGCATTGCGAATTTACCATCACCTCTTGGATGGGAAACTGACAAACTGGAGGAAAGTTGAAGGCGTCAGGAACTTCACTTCTATGTGTCTTGTTCTAAAATGTGCAAGACGGCGTGTGAAATGATCATCATTGCAGCCCTGCACAGAGCAGTAAAGAGTAGAAACAACTTTCACATCCTTTCTTGGTGTGATGAATAAAGAAACGGAGGTCTAATCATAGGATGAGATAGTACACAATGTGTGTAGACCTAGATCCACGTATAACTATACGGATAAAGTGGGAAAATAGTATTGAGTCTAAAAGCAAGCTATAGGGGTGTTTGTGTGGCTCAGTTGTTTAGCGTCAGACTCGATTTCAGCTCAGGTCGTGATCTCGTGGTTTCACGGGTTCAAGCCCCGCGTCGGGCCCTGCACTGACAGTGTGGAGTTTGCTTGAGATTCTCTCTCTCCCCCTCTCTCTGCCCCTCCTCTGCTCATGCTGTCTCTGTCTCTCTCAAAAATAAATACATAGGGGCGCCTGGGTGGCTCAGTCGGTTGAGCGTCCGACTTCAGCTCAGGTCACGATCTCGCCGTCCGTGAGTTCGAGCCCCGCGTCGGGCTCTGGGCTGATGGCTCAGAGCCTGGAGCCTGCTTCTGATTCTGTGTCTCCCTCTCTCTCTGCCCCTTCCCCGTTCATGCTCTGTCTCTCTCTGTCTCAAAAATAAATAAACGTTAAACAAAATTTAAATAAATAAATAAATAAATAAATACATAGACTTAAAAAAAAATTAAAAGCAAGCTACAAAGCTACTGAACAGCACAAAAACCTTTATAAAAAATTTAAGACACGGAAGCAAAGGCAGATATATTTTGTATATTCATCCTTACACAGGTAAGTCACAAAAACAAGAATGGGAATAACACACACAACTATTAGATTAGAAGCCACCTTCGTGGAGAAGGATGAGTAAGAGAGAGGACGAAGGACATTGTTTAATTTAAAATATTTAACTTAATCTCTTCAAACTAGAAATATTTGAAGCAGATATGCAAAATAATAGTATTTGTTTAATGTCTATGGGAAGTCAGTAGGTGTGTGTTACATTTTGTGGCACCTGCCTGCAGGTTTGAAATATTAACAATTAAATGACTAAAAATGTTACTGATTGAATATGACTTCAACTTGAATGTACTAAAATATACTGCCTTGCCTCTTTTCTTCAGCTTCCCCACTATACTTGTTTTTCCCCAAAGTAAATCCTGAGCAAATCTCATTTTATATGATTTATATAAGTGAAGTCTTTGCTGCCATTGAGTGAGTGCATTGAGGTGGGTTCCATCTTCTGGGACTCCCTTAGAAAGCTCCAGATCTGTCCCTATATGTCAAGTACGAAGGGAGTTCCAAAGTGCTAAGTCAAGTGACGTGTCTGCAGATCCTAGGTGGGAGACATCTGTCTGAGGAAAGGTCCTTTAGCGGTGTGTCAGAAGGGGATGCGGGTGAGGACATGTGTGTAAGGTGAAGGGGCTTGACCTCAGGGTTCTGCACGACGTATGGGGTCAGGGGTCAAGCCGATGTAGGCACAGTGCACCCCAGTCCAGGTTGGAGACATTGGGGAGCCTCTTCATCAGCCTCTTATTCTGCAGAGTCTGGTACCCAGATCTGCAAACAGCCCTGCACTGGGATGAGGGAACATCACCTCCATCAAGGATGGCCTGGAGGAAGAGCGCACTCACAAAGCACGGAGAGAACTCTCTCAGGACTGAAAGATGAGAGGTGTTTATGAGGGTAAGAGAGCTGCAGTTGATAGAGGGTATATATTTTTTGAGCAAACTCTGTCCACTGCTCCCAACCCTGCCACCAACCTCGCAGTTTCCTTCTTGTCCGTCAGGAAGCACAGAAATGCGCTGGCATGCCATGGTTCTAGCAGTTTCATGGTGGAGGCTCAAAGAGGAATCCTGAGTTCTGATGGAGGTGGGCTGGGTCAGTTGACATTTCTTGGATTGATAGCCCAAAGCAATACCAGCCATTACCTCGGGAGAGGAAACACCTTTAAGTCCGTGTGCGCAATGTCACGAGTGTGTGAGATGTCCAGAAGTACCAGTTCTGCCTTTGTTGTGATTTCATAAGGCCGGAAGTGGGTACCCCACAACAAAAAGGGAGATGGACGTAGGTGTGGAAAATGGCCGAGAGGTCGCGTTTTCTCAAAACACATTTGGCGTGGAAAAGACACACCCCTGCATTTGCTTGCCTTACATGTTTATGAAACAGTAAGAAGGACTGAATTTGGGAAATGCTTCAGGATAGGTCACCCCTTCCTAGTATATGTTTTCTTCGGCTTTTTTCCACGGTACGGTTTTTCATTTTCTCTATGCCCAGGTGGCTGTTGAGTTTTTTGCAGACCTGCGTAAACTGTTCGTGATATCGCTCCTTTAAAGCTGAGGCCTTGGTGTCCTCTTTCAGCCACATATCAAAAGGTAAACAAGTAGAGAAACTTCTCCTTTGAAGATTCGACATGAGTCTGTTACTGGTTAAATTTCCCTTGCAGAAATCAAACAGGGTTTCCTGTTGCGTGTTTACCAAACTCTCTTTCCCCATAAAATACAGAATACAGTGCGGCAATTTTCCCATTTGTTAATTTTCCCCAGTGAACTCATGCCTTCCCTTTAAATATCTTCTTTCTTGTAGTCTACCTCGTTTAGCGGTAAATGCAGAGGATTACAAGCATTCTTGTTAGATATAAAACATTCCAGGAAATTTAATTTCTTTAGTCATGGATTTTCGTCGTAATGATACTTCGCATTTGTATAACATCTCTGCTCTGAGAAATTCAAACCCCTTATTCATTATCTGGAGACAAGCATTATTATTGTAATTTTGCATCCTGTGTAACTGAGTCACCGGAAATGAACCAGAAATAAATCATACCTGGAGTGTAACTTGCAAAAGAATGTGACAGCAAGGAGAGACGATTGGAAACCTTCACAGCAGACCACAATTCTGCTGGCTCACCCTTTAGGGAGGAGGGGACTTGATTTGGTCTGGGGTGAGAGTAGACCACAGGGGGATGGTGGGCGGGGTGGGGGGCAGAGACACTGAGGAATGCTTACGGTCAGTGCTGTCACAAATGCTGGATAATGCTACCTAAAAGCTTCCTCTCCCTGACCTTTCTACGATGCACCCCAGCCTGTCCGGGCAGCACGGGGCCACCCTTTCCTGGGCCTGGAAGCCTGGCTGGGCGCCGAGCCAGGGTACAGATCCTTCTCTGGGCCTGGCTCCTGGGCCATGAGAACCAGTGTGGTCCTGATCTAGCTGGATTGCTCATGGCCCTTTGTGCCTGACAGGTCTTCTGTCAACATGCCCAGAATCTCTAGGGGTTGGAGCCTTCACCCGCAGTGGTTTTCCTCCGATCAAACCAGTTTCCCAAAATAGATGTGATGTTTTTGACAAAAAGGAGCTAAGAAGAAGCCGTGAGGGGCAGGGTGGTCCCTTTCTTCCCCCTTGTGAAGTTGACGTGGGCCCTGAGTTTCTTAGTCTCCTGGAGGCTCCTTTCCCACTGAGGGCTTAGTGCAGGGCTCTTTGCTACATTTTACCCCACTTACCAGGCCCAGCAATACTTGGGGTCCCCTGGATAAATACGGAATGGGTAGGAGCTGCGAAGGAGGGAGGGTCAAATGAGTCTCCTCCTCCCAACCTGGAGAGCACATCTCGCATCCCCCACTGCGGTCGGTGGAGGCTCCATATTCTGGCAGTTTCCAGTTGCTTACATTTGTATTCCGCATTTCAATGTAGAAATCGAGGAACGGGTTCCGTTACAGCGAGGAATGCACACTAACCAACTCTTGAAATCGAAATAATCATCACAAGCAGAGAGAATGCTATCTGACCGGTAAATTATATAATTGAGGGAGTGCATGAACGAACTGGAAAGGCCAGACACTGGAGTAAGCTCCTTCATAAAAAAAAAAAAAAAAAAAAAAAAAAAAAAAGGAAATCCAAATGGGGGAGCCCGGGTGGCTCAGTCAGTTGAGCATCCCACTTCTGCCCAAGTCATGGTCTCGTGGTTCCTGAGTTCAAGCCCCCCGTCCAGCTCTGTGCTGACAGCTCGGAGCCTAGAGCCTGCTTTGGGTTCTGTCTCCCTCTCTCTCTGCCCCTCCCCCGCTCATGCTCTGTCTCCTTCTCTCTCAAAAATGAACATTAAAAATAATACTAAAAAAAAAAAGCATAAGGTAACCTCCTTGGCACACTCACAAAGGGACTATTGCCACGATGCCATAGTGGATTCATGTACCATGAATTTAGAGCAAGTTACTGGAATTTTGAGGGGCTTTCTAATTTGGCATCCTGGCGTTTTATACAATTAGCAGCAGCATTGGCTGGGGAGGCTTTGACAAAGAAGGCAAGCAAAACAGAACCAGGAAAAGAAGAACCCGCAAATGTGTTGCCTTTTTTTTTTTTTTTTTTAATTTTATTTTGGGTGTCTATCGAACATAGTACAAGAAACTCTCATGAGAACTTCAGGAAAGGAAACATACCATGTCTGTCACTAAAAGGGAAAAAATGTCATTGGGCCAGTGAGCATTGATTAGAACAATAAGAACTTCCTGATGCCAAGAGTCAGAACAAATGTGTGAAAGGGGACCAAGGGACATTACCATACTGCGCCTTTCACAGGAAAATGCTAAATAAACCAAGGGATTCATGTCAATATTTGTGTAAGGAACCACGGCTCTGTCCAAGTCTAAGGCACGCTACAAAAAAAAAAATTCTTGAGAAACTTTGTACAGTATTCCAAATAACAACAAAAATAATACACTTGGAGTTGGGGGTGGCCATTCTCATGGTAATGAAATGTGTTTCAACACTGATCCCTTATTGTGGGCTTTGGGGCGACAAGTCTCTGGGGCTCTAGTCAAAGGGAGGCAGGGCCCTGGCCCCACATTGTGTCCCCCTGTGCCTTTGTGTGTGTCAGCTGGGAGATTCTCAGGTCCTCAATGGACGGGCAGGGCACACTAAGTTAGGAACGATTGCAACTTCATTTACCCACAACACAGTTTATAAACAGCAAGTTCTTACTTGCTGCACATTTTATTTGTTAGGGTCACTGCTAGCAAAAGTCGAGCACACGGACCCACAGATAGGGCAGCTAGGCCTACAGTTGACCCAGTGGGAAGAAAATTGCAAACATCATTGAAATGAAATCGGACAGTGCCCGCTATCAAGGAACACAGACCCCCACGTGTGTGCCCTGAACCCCCTTTTGGGGAAGTTGCTTGTATCTTTTCAGTCTTGCTGAGAGGCCCCTCCTCGCCACTACTATCCTCCTTTCAAAATCGGCATTTGGGTTTGGAAGGAAAATTCAGTTATCCACATCTTTGGTGTCAGGTTTTGAGAGGGGAATCCCAGGTTTTGGGAATCCAAAAAGGAAAGGAGAGAAATCCAAAGGAAAGAAACAACAACAACAAAAAAGCTTTCTCCTTTCTCTTTAGCAATAACAGAGAGAGAGAGAGAGAGAGAGGAGGGAATAAGATTCTTCTATTTTAACACTTTAGTGTATAATGGCATATGAATAATATCATTTTTCTGCCATTTATTCAGATGTGAAGGAACTCAGTGAATAATAATAGCTCCTGTCAAAGGTATTTATATTTAAAAGGTCTTTATGTAAAAAAAAAAATTTTTTTTTTTTTTGTCGGGGCTGATTTGTCTCCAAGAGAATCCCACCATCTCCTAGCAACCAACCTGACCATCTTTTTGAATAGATGCTGCATTTACAGTGGGTGCATAACCTTTATGGGGAGGCATTTGCAAATTTAGCAGTCGGGACTCATATGCATTCAAAGCAAGTTGTTAAACTGATCCCAGAGCCAGACTGGTGATAGAAGTCTCAGGGGGTGCCTCTCTTTCTCTCTCTCTCTCTCTCTCTCTCTCTCTCTCTCTCTCTCAGCAAAACCACACACACATGATATATACAACGTCCCCTTCCTCCACTGCCTGGGGCTCCCGTGTACTGAAAATGGAAAACAGCCCCTTCAATAGCCTGTCCACAGAACTTTTATATATTTAAGAAGAAGAAAAACAAGGAAATACAAAGGTTTTGCTTTGCAAATTACCCCACTAATGGAAAGATTATCACTCAAGAAAGAAGACGTCCAGCAGGAGCTCATTTATTAAAAAAATTTGTTTTTGAGAAAGAGTGATGGAAACCTTTGGAATTCAATCATCTCTTTTGCTACTGGGTTTTGATTCTTTATAATATATTAATGTCATTTTCATTCCTTCTGAATCTTACAGTGGGGACTTACTGACTATTCGAAAAACATTGGCTAAGGCTCCTAATCTCTCTCTGAGATAAATATTGTAATAACCAAATTATACATGACTCATCTGAGACACAAAAATTCATAGAATGAGAGGAGATAGGAACAGAAAAGGTTTCCTGTGACTTCCAGGTCTAAGAGGTGTGGAACAGCAGAAAAGATATTATCACTTCAATGAAAGGCAATATTTGTTTCATGTAAATATTGCACCCTCTGAGGATGATGGCTTTAAAAGACCATTTCCCTAACTGAAAATTCTTTTAAAATGCATTGGCCAGAACCAAAAAGCACAAAGCTCTTTATCGCTGGTGGAGGCTTTGGAAAGGAGCAAGCCCACACTCCCGTGTCCTCGCTCCGCCCAGGGCCAAAGACTTCAGACGAGGTTGTGACGTTCCCCATCCCATCATCACGACCTCCTCTTTCCTCTTCGCGCACTTTCTCCTCCTGTCTTTTCAGGTTTCTGGCTCTCTTCAGCAGCCAGGCTGGAAACACTCAGATGACTGGACAGGATTCTTGTTTTATACTGAATCGTTTTATCGTGGTTTCTGTTTATTCGCCTTCCACGTAGCTGTGCGTTTTAAGTCTTCTCTTTCTTTGCTCTGAAAGAACCTTGTTCCCTTTATTAAAAGATTTTCAGGAATCTATCACAACAGCCCTTGCAATTTCTGGCACGCATCGCAGCTCCAAAGGGGCTTTGTCTTCGTCTCATTGATCTTCACATGACATTGGAGAGGTATAGGTTATATTTTATTGCCGCCACCATTTTTATACCTAAGGAAACTGTGCTTTGGAGGGTTGACCTTACTCAAGCTCGTGAAACTAGTAGCAGATGGTGTACCAGATTATAGGACGACCCTGTAGAAGTTGTTTGCTCTTGCCCCTAGATCAAAATACTTTGCAAAGAGAGGTTGGAAAGAAAGGTACTTCTGGAGGCAGACATTAGGTGAAAAGTTGGACAGGATGTGAAGAGATAGGAACCTTCTCGCGCACTGTTGGTGGGAATGCAACCCGGTGCAGCCGCTGTGGAGAACAGGATGGAGTTTCCTCAAAAAGTTAAAAATACAGCTACCCTGTGGTCCAGTAACGGCACTACTCAGCATTTACCCCCAAAATGCAAAGACACTAATTTGAAGAGAGACGGGCCCCCCTGTGTTTATCGCAGTATTACTTACAGGACCCAAATTATGGAAGTGGCCAATTTATATAGAATGGAATATTACTCAGCCACAAAAAGGAATGAAACCTTGCCATTTGCAACAACATGGATGGAGCTAGACAGCATAATGCTAAGTGAAGTAAGCCAGCCAGAGAAAGACAAATACCATATGATCTCACGTATACGTGGAATTTAAGAAACCAAGCAAACGAGCAAAGGGGAGTGGGGAGGGCGGTGGTGGGGAAGGAGAGAGAGACAAACCAGAAAACAGACTTTTAACTATAGAGAACACACTGATGGGTCATCAGAGGGGAGGGTGGTGGGGGGATGGGGGAAGTAGGTGATGGGGATTAAGGAGGACACTTGCTGTGATGAGCACAGAGAAATGTATAGAACTGGTGAATCACTATATTGTACAAGTGAAACCATTATAATACTGCATGTGAACTGTTCTGGAGTTCAGAAAAAAGACAAAAGTACATGGTATATCGTTGGCCTGGGTTTGTCAAGGAACCCTGATCTAGTCCTTTGGAAGTCACCGAGAAGGCAGGAAGGAAGGACAAATCAAATGTGCCCCTTCTAGATGCTGCTTATGTGGGGACACTGACTGAGGACCCCCTCGGGGTGGAGGAGGCTGGGAGGTCCTGGGATCTGTCCCCCTGTACCTAGACCAGCCTTCTCAGCATGACCTGTAGGCTCAGAAGTGCACCATTAACCTCACTCCGGACCAGCTACGCCAGAAGCTCTGGGGACTGTTGCCCAGACATCTGTTTTCACAAGCCCTCTGGCCCACTCTTGTGCTCAAGTTTGAGCACTCCCTGCTCTCAACTCCTGCCCCCTATTACATCTGACTAGGAGGGCACCCTCATTCGCACCGTCTGAAATCTTAACCCTAAAAAAGACTCTCCCTGTGCTTAGCTCTGAGACCGCCCCGCCCCATGAGTATGTAGCTGCTCTTCCGGGAGAATATGGTTTTGCTCATACTTCAGACTGATGATCTCCTCTTCACTAACTTCCTAAAATTTGTTTACTAAAATTTGCATTTGTTTTACTCCCAAAGTCTTTTTCTCGCCAATGTGAAATTTCTAACCATGTGTCGAAATGTAACCAGTTTCCAGGTTGCTGCAAGGTGCTTCGTTTACCTTGTCAGAATAGAGGGGGAAAGAGAAAGGAGAACGGTTCTGGAATAAAAAAGAATTACATAGGGGCGCCTGGGTGGCTCAGTCGGTTAAGCATCCGACTTCAGCTCAGGTCACGATCTCACAGTCCGTGAGTTCGAGCCCCGCGTTGGGCTCTGGGCCGATGGCTCAGAGCCTGGAGCCTGCTTCCGATTCTGTGTCTCCCTCTCTCTCTGCCCCTCCCCCGTTCATGCTCTGTCTCTCTCTGTCTCAAAAATAAATAAACGTTAAAAAAAAATTAAAAAAAAAAAGAATTACATAAAACGAATCAGAAAAGAATAAAAAAGAATTACATAAAATAAATTAGAAAGGATAATGTTTTGAAATGTGTGTGAGATGGCGATATTGACTCGTTCTGAGAGTGTCTCCACAGAGCTGACACAGGACACAAATAGATGGCCTGTATGAGGCTATCATAACCGCAGAGCTGACTCCAGTTGCCTTCCGGTAAATATGAGACCGTGGATCAATTCAGTTAAGAATCTAGTTGATGCAGAGAGAAAAATAGGATGGGCTGTTTGTGGTTGTTAGGTTAACCTTCCCACTCACTCGCCTAACTGCACGAGACAGTCTCTCTTAATGAACTGTTTTGCAATCCTAGAAAAGATTGAAAAATTATGTCATTGTAAATGACATTATCCGCTGTCCCAGTCATGACAGTGTTTAGAAGGCGTTGTTCCGTACATCCATGCGCACAC
Source organism: Herpailurus yagouaroundi (assembly GCF_014898765.1). Classification (NCBI taxonomy): domain Eukaryota; kingdom Metazoa; phylum Chordata; class Mammalia; order Carnivora; family Felidae; genus Herpailurus; species Herpailurus yagouaroundi. The sequence goes on along the minus strand of NW_024412405.1, from coordinate 5,914,212 downwards.
GCTCAGATGAACTGCCCTTTTGAGTAACTATGTCACACATCTATCTATCACATCAGTTTCCTCCCACTCGAAAGCTTTTCCATGATACATTCGCACGGGGCCAAACCAGACGGGAGAGGTGGGCTAAGGGAGAGCAACTTCACGGATTGTGCGCTCAGCGAAGATTCCCGGAGGAAAGGGTCACTCCAATAACGTTTCTGATATCCGTCCAGACGTCCTCAACTCAGATAAAAAAAAACTGTGGGTGGAGGAGCAAATCTGAATACGGTTTTCCGTGTTAATCAAAAGGCATATAATTGAAGATTGAACTTGGGCTATAGCTTAATGTACTATTTCTGTGTTGTGCTATTTTAATGGCTCCATCTGGAGACAATAAAGTGACAAGACAAATAGTCTCTTGGTGAGTTTCAGGGCCTCTCTCTGATCCCCATTCATTCTCTCTCTCGTCAGGTTACCAATCCCATCCCCCGATTTTCCCCCAATTTATAGAACTTGAACAAATACATTTTTCATTTATACCTAACTGGCAGCCTGACTGAAAATAGCACAGCCACCATTAAGAACTTTTTCTTCAGTAGCTTTTCTTTTGCAGAGAAGAGGGAATAGTAACTCAACTGGGTTAGGAACACCCAGAACTTAGTTACCTTTTTTTTTTTTTTTAACGTTTATTTATTTATTTTGAGAGAGACAGCACAAGTGGGGAAGAGGCAGAGAGAGAGAGAGGGTGAGAGAGAATCCCAAGCAGGCTCTGTACTCTTGGTGCAGAGCCCAACGGGGGGCTTGAACCCACGAACCGTGAGATCGTGACCTGAGCCGAAACCAAGAGTCACATGCTCAACCGCCTGAGCCACCCAGGCGCCCCAGAACTTTGTTACCTTTATTTATTTATTTATTTATTTTCAACGTTTATTTATTTTTGGGACAGAGAGAGACAGAGCATGAACGGGGGAGGGGCAGAGAGAGAGGGAGACACAGAATCGGAAGCAGGCTCCAGGCTCTGAGCCATCAGCCCAGAGCCTGACGCGGGGCTCGAACTCCCGGACCGCGAGATCGTGACCTGGCTGAAGTCGGACGCTTAACCGACTGCGCCACCCAGGCGCCCCGAACTTTGTTACCTTTAAATGATACTTTTAATTTACTCCTTCTCAGGGTCATGTCAACTTTATTTTTAGTTTGCAGACAAGTATCTTTCTTTAGCTTCCTCTTGACCTCACTGCTGTCTTTTGGTTTCTTAAAATGCAGGCAGTTTTCTGGGTATTTCATGAAGGAAAGTTATATCCTGATTTTCAAATGTTCTGATACTTTAAAAAAAGAAGAAAGAATTCAAAGTACTTAAGTGGAATGCATTCATTGTGGTATTTGATCTGATTACTTATCATCATCAAGACTATTTATAGTTTTTACTTTTCTTCATTAATGTGCTTCCCGGCAATGCAAAATTGCTAAATTCATGGTTTCGGTTCCTCAGAAGATGATTCTGGATAGGAAGAAAACTATTCTGGAATGAATTAGAATGAAAATGAGATGCTTCAACAATCCAAAGGCCGCATCAAGGGTCTCTGCCATCCTGTCATTGTGAAGTTGTTAAGTCGAACAGTCTGGAAAAGAACAAAAAAAAAAAAAAAGTGTTCTGACAGCTGGACAGAACCCTCCTTCACCATCCAACACCACCTGTGGTTTTCTAGTCCACCTCGTAGAATTCTCGGGAAGGAATCTCTGCAGCTTCTTTGTTCTCCTAATTGTCTTCCTTAGTAGATTCCTAGAAGCGGGATACAGATGTCACGGTCCCCATCAGGATTTATCATTTTTCTAACGTAACGGAAGCTGATTCCTGTGTTATTTCTTTGTGGGTGCAGAGTAAACAAGGGCCAGAATTGGTGCTACTGTAAGGATTACTTACAGGCACCTTGCCCCACACTGTCTTCCTGAGCTCAGTCAATAACTCAGTAGGATCATTTGAGAAACATTCTGGATGCTTTCTTCTCCCTCCCTATGCACTCCTAAACCACCCCGGAGTCCTCTGTACTTTTCTGGGCAGCTTTCCAATCTTTCCCCCTCATTCCCCTCCCCATTCTCGCTGCCCTTAGCAAAAGCCATTTCAGTCCTACCTCCTTCTTGATCTCAATGGACCGGCCTGTCTTCTCGTCCTAAAACTCATCATCGGCTTCCCTTTGGATGAACTCCAGGTCCCGGAACAGGTGTAAATGGCCCTCTACGTGTTGTTCTGACCTCATCTCTACCTACAAAACAGGACTTTGCGCCTCCCGTGGGGTCCTAGCCTCTCCTTCCACCGTAACAACAGGTCCTTGTTTTGTCCCTGCTCACTTACCTGCAGCCTGTCCAGATGCGGTCAGACACACCATGTCTTATTTGATAGTGTGTTCTCAGTACTTGTCACCCCATCCATAGTAAATACCCCCAACCCATCTAATGATTGGTAGAAAGGAACGGTCATTTTAGGCTGGGAGTGACGATGGATGGCTTCAAGAATGGTCTAGGACCTCATGCATGATACGTTTCAGCGTCGTCGACTAGGCTTAAATGATACTTGTTTGGATTAGTCTGATGCTTTTCCTTCGTTCCCTGATGTAACTGGTATTCTACTCTTCTCTCGTCGCTACTCATCCCGTGGGACAGCAGGCAGCGAAGATGCTGGCTGGGCATTATTCCTGCCTCCCGAAGACAAGTCACACAAGAACGTCTTCCACACCGGAGTGAAGCATTGCTAAAGCATGAGGAAAACGGAGCTCTGCGTCTCCCGCGACTAAAGCTAGGACCTCCTTTGTCTTTTGTAAGTTTATTTATTTATTTGGAGGGTAGGGAGGGGCAGAGAGAGAGGAAGAGAGGGAATCCCAAACACGCTCCACACTATCAGCGCAGGGCCCGATGTGGGGGTCAAACCCAGGAACTGCGAGATCATGACCTGAACTGAAATCAAGAGTTGGACGGACGCCCAACTGACTTAGCCACCCAGGAGCCCTGCTAGAATCTTCTTTGAATTCATAATTTATGTGACTCAATAATGTTCCTTAAGTTGTACAGTACCTATCCCAGACCTGGAGGTGGTGGGATGCTGGGGGTCGGTGAGGGTTTTCCGGTGGAAGTAATGGCGAGGCTGAACTGTGGAGGAGGAGGAGCAGGGTTCGATCTACGTAGTGATCGGGCGTGGGTCAGACAGCTGGCGTCCTAGGCAGGTGGAATGTTATGTGGGATGGACGGTATAAGGGAAGATGTGCTCTAGAAACCAGAGGAAGTTCGTGTACAGAGTTAACAGTGACAGACGAGGACAGAGAAAACAGATGTTAGGTTACACAGGGCCATACAAGCCACTTTAAAGAGTTTTACATGGTGTATTTGAATGACAAGGAGCGGCTGAGGGATTTTAAGCAGCAGAGGGCAAAGCCACACTTGTGTCGTAGAAAGATAATTCTGGAAAGCAGAATAGAAATGGGCAAGAAGGGAGGTTGGAAGAGCAATTAGGACACTTGTAGAATTCTGGAGAGAAGGTAGTGAGCATAAGCCCACGACTGGGTGGAGGCGAGAGTCACTTAGCAAACAGAATAGATGCGACTTGTTGATTGGTTTGTAGGCAGACGGGAAGGAATAGCAAAGAATCAAGGTACTGCCCTGGTTCCCAGCAAGGGCAGCTGAGTCGATACTTACATCCCTCACTGAGCTGTAACAAGTTCCAGACCTTGTTGATGGTAAGTGCAGGTAGGCTCTCCCAGGAGAGATGTCCACTGGGCAGTTGGCTCTATAGGTTTGAAGTTTGGGAGATTCACATGAGATAGTCATTGGCAGAGGGAGAGAGTTATGAAAATTCTTGGAATGAATGGGACCAGCCAGTGTGAGTCTTAGGGTGAGAAGGGAAAACACGTTAGGACATTTACTGGGGAGATTTTAATATTCAAAGAGCCAGCTGAAGCACACTCAGAAGAAACAGAGAGGCAGGAAGAAAGCAGTTGATGGCGGGGCAAGAAAACCTTGAGAAGAGAGAGTGGCCAGCCACATCAGAGCACAGCAATGGTGGCAAAGGGCAAACCAGATTTTTGTGACCATCATCTCAGCAAAGAGATCAGGTCAAAGGCAGATTTTAGGAGACTGAGGACTACGTGGAAGGCGAGGAAGATGACTAGACAAATATAGACCATGTTTCCAGAAAGTTTGTGTATGAGAAAAAGGAATTCGCTAGGGAAGGCGACGGTTTTGAGGCTAGGTCTTCTTAATTTTCTCCCTTTCTTTGCGTTTCTTAAAACGAGCTGGCATGGACCCAGAAGAACAGTGGGGTTTGAAGGAACAGAATAACATGCTGATGACACTGGGGGGAGGGCAGGGCCGTGTGGGGAGGGGTCACCATGGCGATGAGATTCAGCCTTGGTGTGGCACCAAGAGGGGTCGTCCAGACAAAGCGGTGCCTTCTCATGATTAGCTTTTCGCAGAGATGACCAAAGGTGCCTAGCAGGCTTCTGGCGAAGGGAATGGCCGTTAGTAAGTGGCTGAATGAGGCGAGGTCTTGGAGCCACAGAGAGGACCAAAGTCTAGAGGGTTGGAGGCCAAGGGACTCTTAGAAGTGGGAGCCATCTTGTCCAGCCATGTTCTCTGTGAAGGAGGAGGGGGGGGGTCATCTACTGAGAGAATGGGTCCCCTGGTGACCGGGGAAGGGAGGCACCATGTTCTCGCGGTGCTGGTGTTCACAGCCGACACAAGACCACACTACCACGCAGACAGACCCTCACACGCTTTTCTCATGAAAATGGCGTGTGGGCAGGAAGGGACGTCGTCTCTGGAATGAAGCGTGTGTGAAATGTTTGCTGAGCCTCTTCAGGGGGGTCGGTCAGACCGCCACACACTCAGGACTGTTTCTCTTTGCCTCTTATCTCTGCGTCACAAGCCTGAAGGCTCCGAGGGCAGCGGCCCCTGGTTCTGAGGGCGCACTCGCTTCCTGTTTACCACCACGGGACACGACTATTTTCCGAGCCATTCTAATGAGATACAATGCGTCTTGGGAAAACACGAGGAAACTGGGGATTTAAAAACAAGAAGGTCGGGTGACACGAGAACTCTCTCGGTGATGGATTCTGAGAAAGTGACAACGCTAGCAGTGAGTTCACCAAAGGGCCCAGGAGCTGGCAGGGAAGTCCTCAGAAGGACCCCTTGGCATGGGGCGGCCCGTGTGTAGGGCATCCAGAGCTTTGCAGCCTCACATCCTCACCCATCTCCTTGCTTCAAGTTACGACTGGTCTATTTTTTTTTCACGATGATGGCAAATGTGTGGGCAGACAATCTCCAATCAAGCTTCCGACCCCTCATTAATTTGTAATAGAGTCGATCGTGGTCACTAAATATAAAACAATTTACCTGCACTTAGAAAGGAATCGGCTCAGTACGCTGGGTGACCACAGGGCATTTGTCTATTCCACTTCCCCCAGGCTGTCTCTTCTTCCAAAGCCTTCCCACTGGCACGCATACAGAGAGGACCACAAGCAAAGCTCCCAGCGCCCCCAAGCAGCCCCAAGCTGTCCACGGAGGTTGGTCTAGTATTAGCTGTTTGCTTTCATCCATGGCCCATTTTACTCCTCCCCGCCCTCTGCACGAGACACCGAAGGAACAACCTTATTCACGGCCCTCAAGCTACTGCTGTCTCAGGAACAATATATTCTTAAGCACTACATGCATCCGAGATTTGTCTCGATGTGGTCCGTTTATTTTAATTTGGGACTGTCAGTGGGAAAAAAAAAAGTAATTAAGCTCGTGACTGGCACAGCAAACGATTTCAGTCCTGACGTTACGGCCTTATCCCGACTCGTTTCACTATATTTCTTCCACCTGTCAGATCAAAGTCTCAACTCCTAAAACTCAGCCATGCTTTCCTTAATTACTTCACACGATGAATTTGCAAAGGATAGTTCTATGTGATTTATGTCATTTTTAGCTTTGGTCAGTTTTTGCGGGGGGCGCTCTCTTCACTGAGAAAGCGTGTTTTAAAAGTTGCATTACAGTGTTTTGTGCTTAGAAAAGCGTTACACATAAAGGTTTTCAATAATATGTTGCCTCTTAACTAGAATGTGGCAGAAACCTGTTATTCTGTTTGGAGATCACATTTGAAGATCATAGATTTCCTTGTTGCTCTCCGCAGATTCTCTGAGCCGTGCCCTACTTTTCCTCCTATGCCTCAGTTTCTCTCCTGTGCCTGAATAATTCACACATGGTGTCTACAGCATCACTTCCAGGCTTCTCTTCCCTCCTTCTTGCCTCCTGTTTCCTGTCGAGATAAGTGAGTGTAAATTTATTTGACATTATTAAATTTGTTTTCTCCAAAATTAAAGTTGGGGGTTGACTTAGACAATTTGCAGTCATTGTTTAAAGGCATTTTTGTTTTTTTCTTCTACCTTCCTCATCCTTTCCTGTTTACTTTTCTTCCTTTAAAAAATTTTTTTTATTATATTTGTTTATTTTTGAGAGACAGAGTGAGACAGAGCACGAGTGGGGGAGGGGCAGAGAGAGGGGGAGACATAGAATCCGAAGCAGCTCCAGGCTCCGAGCCGTCAGCACGGAGCCCGACACGGGCCTCGAACCCATGAACCGTGAGATCATGACCCGGGCCGAAGTCGGACACTTAACCAACTGAGCCACCCAGACGTCCCCATCTTTTTTCTTTTCTTTTTTTATTTTTTTATACAATGACTGGATGGAATGTCTCAGAAAAAGCTCACCAGAATTTGCTGTGTATGCTTTTGAATACAAGGTACAAAACGGCCCCTCCCTACTTCCACAGCCCAGATCCTTCACTGAAACTGGAAAAACCATCTGTCTGTCACCTCAATCCTTGCTCTGGGAATGTGGTTTCAGGTTGGGGCTGACAGCCTCTTGGCCCCTGTGCTCTGAAAATATTTACTTAGTAGGGTCTCTGCTTCTGTCCAAAGGAGTCTGGGGTCTTGATTTTCAAAGAGCTGAGGGGGTTTCATGGAGGAGGCAGCCGCCTCAGAGACTGGTGATTTGGCAAAGTAGGAATGGAAAAAAACCCTGAAAGTAAAGATCTTTCAAGAGATTGTCAACTGCTAGCCAAGCAGATTCAGAACACATTTACAACAACTCACTAAGGTACAAATTTATAAATGGAATAAACCAAGGAACTTGGGTCTCAAAATAAATATGTCAGCACACGTAGTCTTGCATTCATTAAAAAAAATCCCACAACTGTGATATAAAGATCATAAATATTAATATTCTCCCTTTTTATTCAAAATTATAGTCATGACAGAATTGTCCATATGGCCAAAAGAGAATAATATTGCCAAAAATCTTTAATAAAATCTTCTTTATTATGAAAGGGATACAAACCATATTATAGCTTATACAGAAAATAGATGGAAATAATCAACTATAATTGCACCTGCCTTATAAAACTACTCTGTTTTTCTGAGTGCCTTTCTTTCCAGGTAATTTTACTGAGGTACAATTTAAGTAGGAATGGAATAAAACATTTACATTGTAATCAGAGTTTAAATATGCTTTTGTGCATTATTTAGTTCCTTCTATAACATGCTTTGTATTCTAGTCTGCATATTATTTCTTTAAGTAAATACACTCTAATTTACCTATTTCACTATTTGGGGATATTTTTTCCTGGTTGTTTTTTTTTTTTTAATTTTTTTGTTTTCTTGCATTTTGTTTTTAGTATTATACATAATACTAGAATGAACAGCCTGGGGCATGCAAGCATTTTAGATTAGTTTTTTAGGCTAGATTCCCATTAATGCAATTCCTGCAACAAAGTTCTTAATATATCTACTGCCAAATTATTTTTCTTTTAAAGGGTTGTATCAATTTACAATGTCAAAAGCAATACATAGAATGCCAACCTTGCTATACTTCAGGTGGCATCATGCTATTATAACTTTTTTTTATTCAAGTATAATTAACACATCCAGTGTTACATTAGTTTCGAGTATACAATATGATGATTCAACGATCCTATAGATTTCTCAGTGCTTATCACCTAGTGCACCCCTCCTCTCCCCCGCTCCCCCACCCTGCCCTCTGGTGACCCCCAGTTTGTTCTCTATATTTAAGAGTCTGGGGGTTTTTTTGTTTATTTTTTTGTTTCTGTCTCTCTTTTCTTTGTTTGTTTTGTTTCTTAAATTCCACATACGAGCGAAGTCACATGGTATTTGTTTTGTTACTATAACTTTAAAAACTGATTTACTAATCTACTGGCGAAAGCGCTTTTCATTGACATTTACATCTTTGATTAATTGCGAGGGTCTGTATGTTTCCTATGTAGCTTACTAGTTGTAGCTCTGCCTTGCTGGATTATCTATTCATTTAGCTCTACATTTCCAGATGTGTTTTAGTCATCTCTTCTCTTCCCATTTAGATGATTGATTTTCAACTCTCGTCTTACTGACGTGCTTGATTACTCCTCTTTCTTGAACCATTTTCTCCATTTGGCCACTCTCACACCACCCTCCCTTGTTTTCTTCTCTCACTGGCACTTTCTCTTCTGTTTCTTCTTCGGGCATCCCTCGTCTCTTGCACCTCAAATATTTGGGGTTTCTTTGTTCTGCACACTCTTCTCACTTGCCGCCCTCTTGCTGGATGATTTCATCCATCCCCACGGCTATAAATATAATTCATGTATAGATGACTTATGTATTCAGCCAGATAGTTCCTCTGACTCATATTTCTAATTATCTACAGTACATCTCTAACTAAACATCTCAAAGTTAACATATCTGCGGCTGAACTCCGAATTTTCCCCCAAATCTGTTCCTCCCCGTCATCCCCATCTCGGTGATGGCATCCCACCCACCAGGTGGCTAGGATGAGAAACCCTGGCACCCTCTTGCCTTCCCTTCTCCTTCGGCAAGCCCCATAACCCTGCTCTGCATCTATTTCCTTCTGTCTTCGCTGCCACCTTCATCGTCCGGGCTGTTGTCACTGGCCTGACCCATTCTAATAATTTTTGCTAAGTTCCACATTTCATTGGTCACCACGCAGCCAGAAGTTTGTGTCAAAAACAAAACTAGATTGTGTCTCCCTTGTTGATTGTGCTTCAAAAGCTTTCCGTTGCACGTATTATAAAATCCAAATTCCTAGAAGACCTAGAAGTGGCCTAGAAGACCACACAGGATCTTCCCCTGCCTACTTTAGCAGCCTTCCCTCTTGCCACCATTCATCTTGCTGTCCAGCCACATCGACCTCCTTGCCCTTCTTTTGCCATGCCGAGCACTGTCCTGAATCAGGGACTTCGATGCTCCTGGATCATGCGTTCCCCGAGTCCTCACCTGGATCTTAATTCTGCTTTGCTTTATTTGTTGTTTTTAAAAATTTTCATGTATATTTATTTCTGAGAGAGGGAAAGAGCGAGCACGAGTGAGGAAGGGGCAGAGAGAGGGGGACAGAGGGTCCAAAGCAATTTCTGTGCTGTGAGGGCAGAGCCCGATGCAGGGCTCACACTCACAAACCGTGAGATCATGACCCAAGCCAAAATCAAGAGTCGGCCGTTTAACCGCCTGAGCCGCCCAGGCGCCCCCATTCCACTTTGCTTTAATGCTTCCTTTTCAGAGAGAAGGTTCCTCGCCTCCCTATCCAGATTTCCCCCCCTCCTTTTAATTTCTGTAGTAGGATTTGTTTCCTTGGTAACCCTCATCACAGTCTGAAGCTAAACCATTTGTCACTTTACCTGCTCTTCAATTGTCTCTCATTCTGATTATAAACTCCACGGGGCAAGGATCATGTCTGTTTATTCCATTGTGCCCTGCGCCGACACAGCGCCTGCCACAGTGCAGCACCCAGAGCATTGAGTAGATGTGCACCAACAGCATTTTATGTTGTCTTTCGACAGTAAAGACTCACCGAAAGATTTTCATGGCTGGATTGGGGTTGGGGAAGATCCTTGGGCAGAAGCCTGGAGGTCGGATTACAGACGTATGAAGTTGGAAACCACGTGACCCAATTAGGTAGCTGTTGTGGCCTTGTGTCTAGAGATGAAGGGTCTACACTACGGACATAAGACATCTAATATACTAAGTAGAGTGCTGAGTGCAGACACCCGAGTCCAGCCAGGTGACAGCCAGCAAACTCTGCCTTGTGAAAGAATTGCGGCGGGGCAGTAGGGACAGAAGATAACTGCTTGAGGTTGCGGACAGAACGAGAGAGCCGAGGCAAGCAGGGCTGAATATCCTCTTAGGTGCTTGGCTACGAAGGAGAGAAGAGAGAGGGTGGGACAGAGACGGGTGTGTGGGCTTGAAGGGAAGACTTGTAACTTTAAAGGAAGCGGCTTGAACGTGGGCTGTGGTTCCATAGGGAGCACAGATGGCGTGGACAAGGAGAGGTCAGATGTACAGTAGAGAAAGGCCCACGGGGAGCAAGCCCAGTTTGTTCGGATGATGTGTGGCGTGCAGGTGGGGGCGGGGTCAGTCTTGAAGATGAGAAAGGAGACACTTCTTTCTCTCTGAAACAAGTAAACAAGGTGATGGGGGGGGGGGGTGCAGAAATAGCTACGTCAGCAGTATTGTCATTAGCATCGTCCTCATCCTTGTAGTTTTGATGAAAGCTCATCAAGGGTGGGACAGATGTTACCTTTTGTTGGCCTCTTGCCAAAAGCAGACCTAATTTTGGAGCGCAGAGAAGTCCACACATCAGAGGTTCCTATGCAAGGTGGGGATTTTATCCCGCAAGGCATATTCACCCCAATGCATTCTAACTCTGAAAGCCACTGACAGGCCACAGGCAGACGTCTTTAACCAAAGAGCGAGCCTCTCAGCTTGTGATTTGTCCGATTTCTCCTCTGTTGTCATTCTGCGTGTTCCACAGCTGGGCAGGAACCTGTTCTTTGCCACATCAAAACACTTCTGCAACCTGTTGCCCATACTTCTCGGGAGAGATGGGCTTGCCCTCCTTCGTGCTCACTTATTGAATTAGGAAAACCAACAGTGGGGACTAGTGGCTTTGTTTCTCTTACACCGATGGCAACGATGTACGACCATACCCGCAGATCTGCTGCCCACCCAGACATTTCCACGTTGTTTTGTTGGTCCTTTCGGCTTTGTGGGCACAGAATACAAGGCAGGGGAGCGGGGGAGAGCCACGACAAAGCCAGGAGAGTCAGAGCTTCCCATGTCTTCACAGCCAGCTGCACAAATGAGCCCCAAGTTCTGAAAAGACAGTCAGGCCACAGGTATCCTACCATTAGCGGGCAGGATGGTGCATGGTAGCAGGCCACCCTAGGCCTCTTAATCCTCAGGGCTGTCAGCCACCTCTCCCCGTGACACCTGTTAACGTGGGAGAAACACAAACAACAGAGAGTCTCGGTCTAACTCTTGCTCCTTTGCTCTAGCTTCCTGCTGAGGCCCGGCTGATTTTGTTCTCAGTGTGAAAGTCATTTTAGATCCCATCTACGGAATTGTGTAGTGGCCTCTAGTTAATCCTGGTGGGATGTTATTACTGACCGGACAAGTTCAGGGAGGAAATGGCAGCTTCAGGAAGGAAGGTTCTCTACATGATGAATTTCAGCAAAAAATAGGAGTGTCTGTGTATATGCATATATATACATATATACATACTTAAGATATACTTAATATATCTTATATATACTACTATAAACTGAATATATATATATGTATGCACTAGTTCCTTATATCTCTTAAATTCAGAAGAAAATTCTCCTCTTGCTTGTGTACAGCTGGGCTTTTCTGGAAGTTGGAATGGGGGGGCACGAAAACACTCAACGTGCAGAGGTTATGAGTGTCAGCTGATCCTCAGACATAGGGGTCTTTTGAACGGGTGACATACCTCCAAAGGTTTGACATATCATTGACTCTCAGAAGTTATAGCTGTACACGTTCACATACGCATGGAATTCATGTGCATGTATTGGGAATGCAGTGTTGATTCACGTATGCTAATTGGCCTCCACGTATAACTTGCATAAATATGTTAAAAGTCGTTCAATGGGCTCCAATAACATAGATTCTGCCTCTAGACTTTTGGAAATATCTGCGTATGCCTGCTTACCCTTCCGCACTAACATGATACCAGTAAATGGGTAGCTGCAAGTGACCCGTGAGCCGAAAGCACAGAGGGTGAATATTTCACCAATGGTCCTGGCACGGGTGAATGCCACCTCTGTGTGTCTGCCTTGTATGTCGGGTCCGTAGATTTGCGGCCAGCATTCCATGGGGCTCAGAATTACGTAGGCTCTCTCAGCAGAATGATGCGATCAGTGTCTGAATGACCTCGCTGCCCTCCCCCACTAGTGGTCACCCAGTCTGCTGGAACAGGTTCCTCAATGTCCACTGTAATTTACAGGGATTGTAAGAAACAAAGTTAACCTAGGGAATAACTACTGTGCATGTTTCACCGGTTTCCTCCCAGGAATTTATTATGTATATCCCACATGGGAAACATAAGGTGCCTAGTTGTATCTCTTTTTTTCCCCCACCTAGTGTTACACCATAGGCGTATCTCCTGCTCAGGAAGGGGACTTTGTAATGCCTCTGTGCCTTCGTCCACCGTCTGTACCAATGTACCAATAATGTAATTATCCACTCTCCTGACGTTCGCCGTGAACAAGTGTCCATTTTGGCCACTATAAATAATACCGTTACAGATACGCTGTAATAACTGAATGTGCCCATCTCTATTTCCTTAAGATAGATTCTGCGCAGCGGAATCAATTTTAGTGTTTTAATCCACACTCATCGAATGCTCCTAGGAAGCATGTGCCAAATTATAGACCTAATATGCTTCTTTTGCTAAAAAAGGGAGATTATCCTCACCATTATCATCGTCAAACATTTTTTAAAAAACCTTTTGTTAATTGGATAGGAACTAAATGGCATCCCATTGTTCGAAACCATCTCTCTCTGCTTGCCAGTGAGAGTAATCATTTTCCATCATCCACTTGAAATTTTTCTGTGATTCATTTACTGAGGCTCAAATTTTTTTTTTTTTAAGTTAAAATGATGTTCTAAAATTTCCCTTATCTCTCAGTCGCCCTCAGCGTTGGCTGCCTAGTAGAATCGTCTGGGGCTTTCATAAAGGTACTACCGATGCCAGAATCCTCCCCAGGGATTCCAGTTCAGTTGGCCTGGGTCGGGGTTACTAGCTTTGGCATTTTTTTCAGCTTCCCAGACGATGCTGTTGCCAGACTTGAGGTCCACTGATCTAGACTCTCCAGATATTAACTGGCTCTCTTGTTATACTTTTCTGTTTACTTTTTAGATATTTTTCACAGATGTTTGCATTCTTTAAATAAAGTCCAGGCACGGATTCCAGAGAGTGTAAAGTATGTAATCCGAAGTCAGACTACCTGGGTTAGATCCTGTCTTTGTCCTTCGTAAGCGACGGCATCTTGAGTAAATCACGGCCTCCCTTATTGTCTCAGTTTTCTCGGCTGCAAAGTGGGGTTAATTTAGAGTATACCTCATACATTTGATAGAGAGATTAGTATTTAGGAAGCGCATATGACGGTGTCTGATACACTGCAAGCATCAGATAAGTCTAAACAGTGTTTTTCTCTGAGCATTTCTTTCATGGTTTTCTTCTTAGAAAGTCTTTTCCTCCCCTGAGATCAGGTGAATCATAATGTATATTAAACCCTACGTTTTTTCGGTTTTACTTTTCCATTTGTCATTGCCTCTTACATCTCGATCTCACTGAGACCCGGGATGAAGTTGGTGGAAAAAGGAAGAAACCCCGAGGGCCTGATGTACAATTTCCCCAAATCCGAATTCCACCTGAGCCACTTATTTCTGATTTTAGGATCCCGGTAACATTTGTTTTCTGACATTATCTCTTGACTTTCAACACCCATGTAAAATGACCTTAATGGGTACTTTGATGTATTTTGGAAGCACGTCCCCTGCTTGCCTTGGGCCTCGTGGCCTCATGTTCGTCGCCACACCCCTCCAGATCCAAATACCTAATGATGACAGGTTCAACATTCCTCTGCAAAAATCAAAGGGAAATAGTATTATCACAGGCACATGAGATGAGTGGATGCAAAATGACCTAGGGCCATTATTGCAAAGCGTTTTACTTCCTTGGTATCTGGAAAAGGTGATTAATGACGCGAAGATTGGAAATTTGATTACGGGAGTTTGAAATGAGCGGTAATAACATTATGAAAAAGCACATCTTGGTAGCTTTTGTGCTCTCACTTATCACCACCCTCTGCACACATATTCATTCCTCTCTTCAGGTCCCCCGTATGTTGGACGCCAACCTCAGTGTTGGGAGTTCATAAATTATACTGCACAATAAGTTAAATGAAAGTTGAATACGTTGCAAAAACCGCAGTAAAATCTTTACGAATTTCACTTGAGGGGAGTGGGTACACATCTTTGTCCTTATCAAGTTTCTATCTGCTCTTTGGGAGCGGCTCGCCATGCATAACTTGCTTTCAGGACTGATAGCATCAGCAAACCCAGAGAAGGGGGGTTGGAGGGGCTCTGGCAAGCACCACCCGGAGGACATCAGGAGTCTCGGCTGGTAGGTCTGTGTCAACTTCAGTTCTGTTGTCCTGTCTTTATTTCCCAAGATGCAACAACGATAGAGACTATTGCAACGCATGTCTTGGGGGGCGCGTGTGTGGCTCAGTCAGTGAAGTGCCTGACTTCACCTCAGGTCATGATCTCGCTGTTCCTGAGTTCAAGCCCCGTGTGGGGCTCTGTGCTGACGGCTCATAGCCTGTTTGGAATTGTGGGTGTCTCTCTCTCTGCCCCTCCCCCACTCTCACTCTGTCTCTCAAAAATAAGCAAACATTAAACGAAAAGAAACGAATGTCTTAAAAGTACCAAGGTACTTGATCCAGTTTAGCAAGGCTTTGGATATTTGCATTCTTTCTATCTTATAAAATATACCCACGAAAGGCTACGAGGTGACTAGATTTTCCTGCTCTGAACCTCTGAAATAAAGAAACAGTGCCCACTTTTTTTTTTTTTTTAACTTTTATGGCGATCGGGTTTTTAGATACAGGATTCTTAAAATCAGAAGTGCTCATATTAGCAAAGGTGCCCAGTGGCCTGACAGCCGACTTTCAGGCCGGTGCTGAGCCGGAAACCTGGCAGAGGGAAATATTGTTGGATGCCCAGAAGTGATTTGCTCTATTACAGCACAATAAATGTATCATCTGGGTCACTGACTTGTGTGCCATTGATTTAGGAAGTCTAATATCCCATATAAATGAAAAATATTGGAGTACACCGTCCTGTAGTCTATGTCGAGTCGGTTTCCCCCAGTCATAATAGAACTCCTGTAAGTTGTATTAACTTGGAGGCCACCGGGGTCCCCTTTAGTGCGAGGAGACCGTTGATTAAATTTCCGCTCACGCAGCTCCTGACCGTGCTGAACCCACTCCCAGGGCCTGAGCCTTAGGAGAACCCAGCTCTCTGGATTCTGGATTGCGTGGCCACCGGCTGATGCGGGGGGAGGGGCGGGAGGCGAGCAATGACTTCTCACGAGGACTCCAGGCGGCAGGAAGGCGCGCGTCCCCGCGGGTCACGTTCCGCTTGTTTACCCGCTGCGCCCGCTTCTGTTGCGCATTTCTTTTGTTCCTCCCTGGCGTAATCTCTGCGGCACATGGAGCCCGGACAATGCAGATGACCCTGTCTCCGATCATCAGAGCGCTCTGTCAAGATATTGTTGTCCCTCGCTGGGCCCAAGTCCCATTTTTAGTAGGAGAGAGGAAAAAAAAAAAAAAAAAGAAAGAAAAGAAACAATGGAGACAAATTTAGACCCTGATGGGAAAAGAAAAGCAAGGCCCTGTCCGCCCTGCAGCCCTGCGGGGCCACGCCCACCCGTCCCTTTCCTGGAACCTTGTGCAGGATTCCCTGCCGCCCGCCCGGAGGAGCCCTGGAACCCCAAGCAGAAGAGGATGATGAACTTGTGCTACCCCTCCCCCCGCCACCCCACCCCCAGCGTCCACGCTAGCTTCACGTCCCAGGCAGCCCTTCTTAAAACACACACACACACACACACACACACACACACACACACACCCACACCCACTTTGTGTATTCCAAACAGAAGCAAGATGAATCTCTCTGTTAAGGTCTAGACTTGATCTTTATCAACTTTATTTTCCCACCCATTCATGGCCAGCATTAAGCCTTGCACCAGATGTGTCTTAGACCTTTCCAAGGTCACTGGCCTGTCTCCTCTGTCCACGGGTAAGGGAGGGACTCACTACCCTTCACTCCTGTTTTCTGGTTCTGAACTGCTGTAGCTCCTGTGTCTCTGGGCTCTCCGCTCCCCCTAACGCTAGACAATGTACATTTACCCAGTGATGTGCGGAGACATTTATCAGCCTGTAAGAAGGATGACTGATTCTGAACGCAGCCGAACCGCATGCTATTTATGCAGGGATGTATGTGTCTATGCAGCGGCGCAGACAATACGTGCGATAAGCAATAACGGTGCAATTGCCCCTTGGACTGTCTTGTTAATGAACTGTGAAACTAGGCAGATGCAGTCATAAATACGTAATACTACTTCCCAGGGGAATAATATCTGCTCTATAGTCTCCTATCCCCTTATCGGAAGGTCTCATGCTGCTTGGGCACCGAGTGTCTCCTACTTTTTACTGTCTTCGCTAATTAGATACATATTTTGGTGGGAAATACAACTGGCAGGTGTGTGTCATCAGCATTACCACAATTACCTTAAATATCCAAATTTTCAGGCCGATTAAAAAAATCTCATGAGCTGTATACATTTATGCTAGACATAGTTATCAAAGCATCTTTATGGGCCTGTATACCGTATTTTATTTAATTTGCACAGATGTAACTTAACTGAACCTAACTTTCGAGGCCTGTGTGCTTCTCTCCTGGTTTCTCGGCTGGGTTCTCCACTTCTTAAACACAGAAGAGAGAGGTGAGGGTGCAAGGCAGAGAAAGTACTAGCCATCAGGATCCCTGAATGAATGAGGAAATTGTAAGATCGGGGCTGAGAAAAAGACACCCAGTGTTTTCTTGTTTCTCTCTAATCCTGAAGATTAAAGATTCACAACCAGCTGATTGTGAGCGAGCGCGGAGTCGGGACATCTGAGATGGTTTACCGCCGGGAAAGTGGAGGGAGGCCAGGAAAGGGCAGATGTACACTCTTTGGCGTGGATCTTTAATAAGTTTTGCCAAAATACAAACGACTTTCTCATTCCCCCACCCCCGCCCAAACATGGCCCCACCAAACCCTAGACATCTTGGTAGCAGACATGAACACATTTCCCTTGGCAGGTACTGGAGAAACTGTATATATTTTCACCTGGGTTTCCTCTACTCCTCTCTCCTTCCGTTCTCTGTGCGGCAGGTCTGGATGTTGGTACAACACGGTCTTGCCCGGATAGCGCAGAGGCTCTTTGCTTGTTTGCCTCTTCACCTCCTGACTCCCGTCTCATTTGCATCCCGTGCAAGCTGTATCTTGTCTCCCTGTCCTTCACCTTGTGAGTTTTCACTCTTCCTGGATTGCCCTTCTTCCTGCTCGTGGTGACTGCACCGTTTGCTGCCCACGTTCTAGGATACAAATTGGAAAGCATTGTGCTGCCTTGTATGAGACACGGTTATGTCATGGCACTAAGGTATGGGAGGGTTCAAGGTGGAAAAGGAATCTATGCTGCGTTTTATTTGCATTCCCTAATATTGCAGCTAGAGATTTTATAAAGGTAATAACGATGCCATATTAAACTTTTTACCATATGTTACACGTTGCACCTTCCTGTTCATTTAGTGCAGTGACTATCGGTCATTTCACCCATCTTTCTTCCTCATGAGGTATACAATCTGGGACAAAAGCTTGTTTCGGTTTCTTGTCTAAATTCTCTGCTAATTGCAGTCCCCCCTAATCGCAGGAAGGATGGAGAAGTCCATAAAAGACCAAAGAGGAGAAGTGAGAACAGGGTTTCTGAGCCGTGGGCACTGCTGGTGTCTTGGGTTGACTAATTCTTTGACGGGAGCTGTCTTGTGTATTCTAGGGTGTTGAGCAGCATTCCTCTACCCACCAGACGCCAGGAAAACTGACCTCCCGCCACCACCTGGGAGAGGACAATCAGAAGTGTCTCCAGGCATTGCCGTGTGTGCCCAGAGTTGAAAGCACTGTCCCGGTTTGAGACCCACCCATGGGGTTAGGATCACGTACCAGGGATCACCTCCTCACTGCTTGTGACCACGGGAGCCAGTCCTGCCTCCCAGCATCTGAACTGCAGCTCCCATATCCAGGGCTTCTCTTCCCATGAGCTTTACACAACTCATCTCTTCAAATCTGTCCTCTCCTCCTTGTTAACTTGCCTCATTTCATGGCATAGCATTATCCCTACCTGAGCTTAGTTCACATTTTTATTTGTTTGTTTCTTACTGGCCTCACCCACTAGGAGAAACTCCTTGAAGACTTAAATTTTAGCTAGTTCACAAATATATTCTCTGCAGTACCCGACATTCAGAGTATGGTTACATGTATTTGTCGAATGCCTGCCTGCATGCGTGAATGAATGAATGATGAATGAACGAATGAATGAAGGAGTAACTGAGTGACCAAGCCACCATCCCTGCTCCACGCAAGTCCGGAAGTGGTGATTCCCTGTTGGAGAGACGCGCGTGAGGGCATTTGTTTCTTTGCTCGTGTCCAAGGTTGGCGTCCTCACAAATCTTTCAAATTCTATTCATCAGTAATTGGTTAGGATTATGAGTTCTTCCCAGCATGGAGGATGTGTCAGAAAATGGAAGGTTCTCACATTCAACTTTAATAGGTCTTTGGTTTTCACGTCCCCCCTCCCCCGCCCGTGGAAAAGAACATTGTGAGACTGTTGTTCCTTTTTCCTTTTCTAAATCATTGTCAAGATGCTAAAGGAAGTGATACCAGCGATGCAACCAATGATTCCCTCCCTAAGTCAAATTTTGGTCCTGTAACTAAACGAAAACAAATTACACACACACGCAACCATGTATATACTTTTTCTGTCGTATAACTGTGGAACTGTGGAAGCATCTGGTGCACAATGTGCTAGGACTCTTAGTATTTCCTGGCACCAAGCGCCTCCTTCTAGTTAGTGAAAGAACTCTGATTCTGCA
This sequence comes from Herpailurus yagouaroundi, assembly GCF_014898765.1. NCBI lineage: Eukaryota > Metazoa > Chordata > Mammalia > Carnivora > Felidae > Herpailurus > Herpailurus yagouaroundi. The sequence goes on along the minus strand of NW_024412405.1, from coordinate 5,895,145 downwards.
AATGGCCTCATCATTTGTGTAGACACCAGGGTGGACGCCCTGACAAGCTCGAGCCTCGCAGTTGCCAGGGAGGAATGCGCGATGCCTTGTGAGCAAGTCTGTTTCGTGTCTTCTGGAAACACGTGTCATCACCGTGTTCCTCTGTGCTGTCTCTAAGGAAAGGTCACTTTATGGTTAGCACATGGTCTATGGACAGACCTCCTGGGTTCAACCAGCCTCTACTAACTTGGTAAGGATACCTAAACTCGAGGCCCCAGTTTCCTCATCCATGGAATGGCAATGCATTACTGAGTTTACCTAATATGACAGTTGCATTCTTATAGGGTTCATTTATATCCCTGGAACAGTGTGTAGCCTGTATAAAGTTCTTAAAACTGATGACTCTGTTACTTAAAGCACTTTCTTTTTTTTTTTTTTTTCAACATTTATTTATTTTTGGGACAGAGAGAGACAGAGCATGAACGGGGGAGGGGCAGAGAGAGAGGGAGACACAGAATCCGAAACAGGCTCCAGGCTCTGAGCTGTCAGCCCAGAGCCCGACGGGGGGCTCGAACTCACGGACCGCGAGATCGTGACCTGGCTGAAGTCGGACGCTTAACCGACTGCACCACCCAGGCGCCCCTAAAGCACTTTCATCCCACTTCTGGGTTAGAGAAATCCTATGAATGCTGGCATGAAATATTGTCTGGTCCAACCATGCTCAATTCTGATTTATCCTAGGTAGGATTTGAGAGAAAACAATGGGCAGGTTTTTTTTTTTTCATTGAAAAACAATAGTTGTCATATTCTTCACTTATAAAACTACTCTGTGGTCATTATAGAAAATCTAAGAAATTTTAAAAATATAGAGGAATATGTGAATTGTAAATCCTCAGTATGTATGTGTATTTCTTCCCGCGTGTACTCAGTGTGTGCGTGACAGAGAAATAAAGTTAACTAACCCACACTTCCTTTTTAACAAATAAGCTCTCGTTTTTTTTCCATTATTAATCCATTGATAGCCATTTCGCAAATACCGAAGGCGATAATAAATAAATCACTCTGTCCCACCCTCTAGAGGGCGCCACGCAAAGTTCATGTGCTATATTTCTTTATGGGAATTTTCCCTTGCATAATTTTTTGATTTATTTTGAAATCTAATTTCTATATATATGTTTTATTTTTAATCTGCCCAAACAATAAGAACATGAAACAGGTAAAACCCAGAGAACTGCCCTAAAGCGCCTTTTGAAAGGACCCCTAGCTGGAGTCTGCCTTCATTTGTGCGGAGAGAAGAGCTCGGCCTGGAGAAGGAGACCACGCTGGGACTTAGCAAGCTGTCCGTGCCAACAAGTCGTATGATTTCCACAATGTGCCTCACCAAACCTGTTTCTCATGGGTCCAACAGAGATAATAATAAATCAACTGTATGGGTTACAGGTCAAGCCAGGACATAATATAACCTTGGCTTGTAGTAGCTCTTTCACATCCAAACCCCATTTGGGGACGCCCGAGGGCGGGCCTGACCGCAAATCCAAATCTCCTTGTACTTGGTTAGCAGAGAGACTTCTACTCCCCCGTCCTCTTGAATGTTGTTTTAAGTTGGGAGGGACTCTTAGAAGGCCAATTCCAAATGTTATAGTTGAAATTCTCGCTCTGGATGTTCCCCAGAAATGCATACTGCCCATGAAAGGGCCAGGTGGGAAGGAGTAGGAAGGTCAAGGACTTTCTAATCTCCTGGATACGAACAGTGCCAGTCGGAGCTCAGGATGACAGTAACTGATCTGAAACCGGGGCTGAGCTTTTTCTTGACCACCCACAGTTGGCTGGCTCCAAGCCTACCCTTTATCGAATTTTCTATAGTGGGATCCCTCATATGAAAAATGATGCTTTTTGCTAAAAAGTTCAGAAGCAACAGCTGTAAACAATATTATTGTTATGAAGAATTTTGAAAAACTTGAAAGCATTTCTCATGGGTTCTGTTTAATAATGTTCAGAGATATTGTTTTCTTCTGAGTCCTTAGATGGTGTTCCAATATGCCGTTTGCCTGGTATTTTTTTGTAGACTCCTTTAGCGTTCATCCTCCTTTCTGTTTTAATATTGTTTGTGTGTGTGTTTGAGTATATTTCTTTCTTAAATAAGGATGGTTTTAACTATACCTGGTGCTTTCCAACATGATATATGGTTTGCTCTTGATTTTCTCCCATTTTCTGCTTAGGTAATGCTAACAGACAATTTGGGCAAAAATATGAGACATGTGTTTCTGAAAAAGTTATATGGTATGGGGGAAAAGTTATAATTTAATGATAAGCGAAAAGAAGCATGATAGCGTCCTATGTAATATCATCTCAATTCTGTAAACTTAATGCCGTATCACACACATATGTAAGTACTCAGTAAATTTGCTATTTGAATAGAATGAATTAATCATATCACTGGAGGGTGGGATTTTTACTGTTTCACATGTTGTTCCATAAACCACTCAGTATTTTCCAAATTTTCTGCCACGGACATGCAGAATTGCTAGAAATGAGTAGAGGTTTACAGAGATCTTTTTTAAATTTTCCAAATGATGAAGTCATTCCTATGTTTCTCAGAAATTTTATCTTCTTTATTCATCAGAACATATTTTGCATGCCACATAGGTCATTTTTCATATGTATGGTTAATTTCTTTGCTTGATTAGAAACAACTTGAGGTCAGGAATGAAGTCTTCTATCATTGTCGAATTACCCCTGTGTAGGAGACGATCAAAAATGTTATTGAGTGACCTACTCAACTGTGTCATATTGAAGACAAAGACATTGAAGTATTAATAAATCGCTCCCCCTTCTCCCCATCAAGTTTACGGTACCTCTTGACTGAATCTTCCATTGTTAAAAAAAAAAAAAGAATTATAAAATCCACTCAGGCCAAGTTCTTATTGGATTGTTAGTGGTGACATTGGTGTCCCAGAAGTTTTAAGTTCGAAAAAAAGTGATGGCCTGATTTTTTCCATCAGGGTGCCCAAATGTGGATAATTCTGGTGTTTCACACACTTGACTCAGATCATTTTATTTCTGTGCCGTGGTTAGTTAGCAAATAATTAAACCTACTTTGACATATGCCTATGTGATATAATTAATTACATGCCCAAAGTCCCATTTACCTCACAATATGTTTTTTCCGCTGAGATTCTATCTTGGTGCCTGAAACTCCTACCAAATTAAGTCAACATTTGTGGGATTACATTCGTTGTCTGTAGTGTGCTTTTGCTCAAATAAACATACAGCACGTGAGAGGGGAACCATTCATACGTGAGGATTTGCTAGTACCTTAGACTTGACGTCCATCAACCCGCAATGAACAGCCTTCTGTGAGAATAGGACAGAGGACAGATATGTTTTCAGGACAGAATTGAAGAGGCCTTAGGCATGGGGAGAGTCCTATAGCACAAGTTGGGTTAGAGAGCTCTAGGTGGCCAGCATCGGGGTCTGATTGGTTGGAGATTTTCAAAGGATCAGGTTCCAGAGCCTGCAGATCGTTTTCTAGATGAGAAGCATTAAAGATTCGGTAGAGGTGTGTAATTGGGCTCACATACTGGCTTTTTAACAGAGCAGGCTGGTTCCCAATCCCATACGAAAGTACTAGGTACTTTCTCCTTTGGAATAGTACTGGTCCAAAGGGGAATGCACTGGGGACAAAGCTATGTGATCAGTGTCCTCAAGCGTGAGAAAAGCAAAGGGAACCCAGAGTGTCTGAGTCCCAGCACGCCTGCCAGTGCCCAGTTCGAGAGCAGAAATGCTCCCGGCTCCTCCTTACACACATACACAAGGAAAATCCTTCCTGGCAGGATGAGAGGTAAGCCAACTACTATGAGGCTAGCAATACTACGAACAACACTCCCCGGGGAATCAAGCGTGGTTCCATGCACAGGCTGAAGCCTCAGAGGAACTCCCTAGGAAAGACGTTCACGTTGTCGAGAGAAGCCGAAAGATGTTGTGAGGGCAGCTTGTCGGGGTCTGGAGTGAGTGGGAGGCTAGGTGGTTCCGAAACCACACAGTTAGCTTTAAACCTCAAGTAAACTCCGAGAAACATCAGGGGAAGAAAAAGCATTTTGAGTAGAACATGATATTGTATTTATTTATTTATTTTAAGTTTATTTATTTTGGGGAGAGCGAGTAGAGCATAATATTTCAAAACATGCTAACTTAAATGTCCAGCCGAGGGACCAGTGAAAGGCATAGCTTTCACTCCCAAATGCGACCTCACGGGCAAGGATGCGCCTGCGAAGCCAATGGTGACCCGGTCATTAGCCAGCCGGTGCTCCAACACGCGCAGTTCAGGGAGCCACAGACCTTCTGTCATTGTCCTCTCTTCGCGCTACCCTTAGATGTGTAAGATTGGGTGTCTCAGCGATGGCTAGGAAGTCGGACATGTCGTCTGGCGAATGAACAGGTCCTTTGCCAAGTGACTGGATCTCACTCTTGCTAAAGGAAGAACATTGTTCACTAAAATAGTTTGTCTTTTGATGCCAAAGGAAATCAAATTGTAATCAAGGGCTGAGAACGCACTGAAGTCATCAAGGCTTTGGCAATCTCGCATGTTCCCAGGCTTATGAAATATAATTTACGCTTACAAAAGGGAGAGGCTGTATCGGATTGGGAATTGGCTTTCATAATGCCTAAGTGAGCCTCTGATGGATCGACCAGCATCGCAACCCGTGCTCCCATGTATCTCAAGGACACAGAGAGAAGCACGGATAAGGAGGAATGCAGTTTGTTGAAGCACCACAATAGACAGAAAATGTGTCTACGTGAACCATGAGGACTCACTATAACCATATCGAAATATGGTGGACACACTGATGTGATTTTTCTGCGTCTCAGTTTTGGTTTTGGTTTTGGTTGGTGGGGGGGGGGGTCATAAGAGTAAGGATCTTTATAGATCTGTGACTTCTCCACCCTGCCCTGAGGAGCCAATCCAAATGAAAACAAAGGGATGATTATTGAACGCATGCTCTACAAAACTGTTCATTAAATATGCTGTCTCATGTAACCCTTACAGCATGGATTTGAAGTTACATTTGCCTCATTTTTAGGCATCCAGAACTGAGGTCTGTATTAGCTAAGTAATCTGCTCAGTCTCATAGCTGTTTAAGTTACAGAGTCAAGATGCAGGTTTAGGTCCCAAAGCTAAAGTTCTTTCTGTTCCGAGTCCTATGCTTCATATAAAAATCAAGGAAGGGAAAAACAGAGTGAGGTTGTTTATATCCACTGCCCTAAGCCCTTAGCTTTCCCTAAGAGGTGTGATGTCCAGAAAAGCCACTTCTGTGCTTGTAAAATGAAGGACCAAGGCAATTTATTCAATGCCCCCAGGAATTTTCCTTGGGTCTCTCTTGAGAAACACAGGGCATTATGTTGGCCTGGGTCATCTGTATAATTGTCCATTTTCTTTCTTTCTTCCTTTCTGTCTTCTCTTTCCCCTTCCTTCCTCCCTCCCTCCCTCCCTGTCTCTCTCTCTTTATTTCTTTTTTCCTTCCTTCCTCCCTCCCACCCTCTTTCCTTCTTTCTTTCTTTCTTTCTTTCTTTCTTTCTTTCTTTTCTATTTTAAAGACACAGTCACAAGCAATAGTGGTGAAAACAATGCTTTGAACCAACCAACACAGTGTGATTTAGGCCAATTTATCTTGGATAAGCAAGGCTTTGGAATATGCAAAGTTAGAGACCTCCCTCTAGATTTGCAACTAAGTCCCCATACCTAGTGGGGCCAGAGCATGTAAAAAACGGGGATAGGAACTTCTTTTCACCTTCTATATGCAGAGGGAAAGCATTTTCCAGATTTTAGAGAATTACGCAGTGACATCTGGCTTATTTAAAGTTTTTATTTTTGTGATCACTTCACAATATATACAAATACTGAATCATTGTATTGTACACCTGAAACTAATGTTATATGTCAATTACACATCAATTTTAAAAAGGCAAAAAATAAAAAAATACATTATAGGGGCACCTAGGTGGCTCAGTTGGTTGAGCGTCTGACCCAACTTCAGCTCAGGTCATGATCTCATGGTTCCTGGGTTCGAGCCCCGCATCAGGCTCTGTGCGGACAGCTCGGAGCCTGGAGCCTGCTTCGGATTCTGTCTCCCTCTCTCTCTGCCCCTCCCCTGCTCACACACGCTCTCTCCCTCTTAAAGATAAATAAACATTTTAAAGATTAAAAAAATACATAATATATCAACTATGCCCAACAATTTTTAAAATAAAAATAAAAAATGATAAAGTATTTTTTAATAAAATTCATATTCGTCAAAATGGAAAACAATGAAGAAGATTGTTTTCCTTTATGTTTTTGGGGTGTATCCAGTTGGCATCTAAATTATTTAAGCTTTTGTGATATTCATCAAAGTTTACTCATCCTTCACAAGGGATTAAAAAAAGATGAAGAAGAAAAGTTAACTAGGGCAATAATGAGGTTATATGGAGACCACAGGGTAATCTGTGAGGCTTGTGCTTATCAGCTCTATTTTTATTTGTTTCTTTTAATTTAATTTGATTTCCTTTAGCCGTGCACCGCATTGAGGAGCACAGCCCACTAAGCCGAAAAAAGACAGCGACAAAAAGCCTAATGCTTTGAGGACTAATGGACCAGGATGTTTCATTATAACCTTATAACAAGCTTTATATACGGAGCCCATTTTACTCATTGGCGCAGAGTCTCGAACGTTAGAAGGAGCTACCATAAAACAAGATCCTTTACGTAAGCATCTGATTGCCAAGCTGTCCTTTGCTCTCCACTCAGCAGCTTTGTAGTCTTTGGTTAATGGAGCCAATGTACTTTCGTCCACATAAAGGGAATGATGATTCCACCGGAGGCTCCAAGGGGGAAATTAAAGTCATCCAAAATCTGATTTGAGAAGGCATCTTCTTTGAAAACGTGAAGCATGGCTTTCATTCATCCCAGTCCTTTGCTGAGTGCTGCAGCAAGGGCAAGTGTGGCTCTCGATTCCAAGGGAAGCATTTCTATTGTTTAATCCCACCCTCTGAAAGAGAAGGGGCAGCCAGGGAGGTAGCAAGGACATGTAAGGTGGGCTAATGAATCTAAACAGGAATTCTCTGCAGCTGCTCTGAAACGGAGTAAAAAGTGGTGCCCAGCGCGAAGCCGCTGAGGAAGCAAAGGTCAGCCGTGTAGGAGCAGAGGGGTGTTGGTCGGAGGCACATCTGTGGAACTGAAGAAGCTCAATTTCCGTCCAAGAGACACCTCTGACCCGTCCCCCTGAAGGAGGCTGGACCAGAGCAGCTGGCCTTTGATCACCCGACAACATCCTCTGGGCATGTGTCCTTGTGCCAAGGCTGACAGCCACTTGAGGATATGAAGATGGGCAATTTTCCCTAGCGATCGGAACGTTCTCTCCATATCTTCCATGAAAGTTTATGGGCAATGATTGTATTTTACGATAATGAGAACAAAGTGCATTATGGCTAATGTCAGGAGTATTTTCCCCTCTAGCAAAAGTCTTTTTTTTTTTTTTTTTAAACATCTTCCCATGTGCTACATCCTCAGGAAAGACAATATGGCACAGATGTCCCAAAAGAAATTCTTTCTTCACATCCACTTTAATAACAGAAAAGTATACCTGAAAAGATAAAAAGTGTTTATAACTTTAACGTCGGACAAAGAACGAGCCAGGAAGTTCTACCATGACAAGCAGACATTTGCTCGGACTTTTGCCTTGAGATTATTCAATAAGGAATAGCCTTGTGATCCTGTGAAATGTCCCCAGAGTTAAGCTGGTGGTTGCTTTCCATTGTCTGGGAGTGGGGGGCGGGGGGTGTGATCGCGTTTTTACTGGATAATGCCACGACTGTGTGTTTAAAACAAACTATCGCCATTGTTGATGTTCACATTAGCATCTTGAGGCATAACCTGCATCTCGTCATGCTTTGAATTCAAACGGTCACAACAGCACTTCCTTGGAATCATGATCTAATGCAATAAACAATACAGTGCAAATAAATAGATTTCCTCCTCGCTGGCTGTTGGTGTGTTCCCTATTGTGTACGTCTTCCCTGGGCATTGAACACTAGGAAATGTCTTGACAAAGGGTTTCTCTCACTTCCGGGTTAGAAGGCTCTTTCACCAGTCTCTGCTTCTCAGATAAGTTCATATACTTTTTGTCCCCATCCAACCAACACCATGACTAAGTTCAGAGACACTCACCCCCAGTGACTGTACCAATTGTTGGGGTGCTGAGTGAAGGCCAGGCTGGACTGGTGGGGACCCCTTGGAAACATCTGTCTGTTGTATTTATAGAATGGACCAGTTCAGTTTTGATCTGGTTGACCAAAAAGATGAAAGTTGAGGACCAAAGTGTGAACTTTGTATATTGTTATCAGGCGATTTTTTTTTTTCTTTTTGTTTCACATGCACGGGAAACTTGCCACTGTCCTTCTCCAGCCTGGAGGAGAAGGAGAGAAGCTTTCTGGAAGCTCTCCCTTAGGGTTTCCCTGTGGGCTGGTGCATGTGGGGGTAGAGAGAAGGATCTTATTTCCTCGCCGAGGGCCACCTGTGACCATCCTGCAGGTAGCAGATGCCACCACAGGGGCTGCCGTTGAACACATCCAAGGAGAACATTGATTCATTCATTGAATCAATAAACATTTATTGTGGGCAGGGCATTGTGAAAGAGACAGATGTGTTTAAGACGTGCTCCCGCACAACGGGGGTTACATCACTGCCTAATTTAAACTCATGCCGGGTCTAAATGACTTCATCAGAGAAATGCAATTGTCTTGGCTCTCACCACACTGTGCTATTCTTTTCCTGAACATTCCCGAACGTTCTCTGCACCTCATCTCTGCCTTTGGTCATCTCACCCCGATGCCTGGACATATTTTGCCAAGAACGAATTATGTGTTATGGTGATAGCAGCTTAACCTTTGTCTTTCAGTGTCTCCGTCTCTAAAACAAGGGGTAGACACTGTATCAGATGGCATTGCCTCCATCACTTTCCTCAGTGGGTGTCCAGAGGGTGGCTGAGGTGACAAGGTCCAGGTGTTTGGCTCACTTCCCTTTATCTGTTCTACATATTGCTAATATTGCTTTTAAATCATGGAACTAGATAGTATCATAGACCCCCATGGGTATGAAGCCATAATCATAATCACTATCTAGTTCCAGAACACTTTAATCACCCCCCAAAGAAAACCTGGGCCCATTAGCAATTACTCCTCTTTCTCTCCTCCAGCCTGCCCTTGCCAAACATTAATCTAATTTCTGTCTCTGTGGATTTGCCACTTCTGGGCATTTCATATAGATGGAATCCTACAGTGTATGATAATTTGTGACTATATTCTTTCACTTATCATGATATGAACTTCGAGAAAGTTTCATCCATGTTGTAGCATATATTCATACTTTATTCCTTTTAATGGATGAATAATCATCCATTGTATGGATATACCACATTTTTTTATTCATTCTTCGGAGATTTAGTTCGTTTTCACTTTTTGGCCATTACAGCTAATGCTGCTATGAATACTCAGATATACCTTACTTGTGTGAGTATGTATTTTCAGTTCTCTTGAATACACAGCCAAGAGTGAAATTGTTGGGTTATATAGTGTCATGTTTAACTTCTTGAGGAAATGCCAAAATGTTTTCCATAGCTGCTGAACCATTTTACATTCCCACCAGCAATGTATGAGAGTTCTGAGTTCCCCACATCCTTACCAACACTCTTTATCGTCCATCTTTTCCATTATAGCCATCAGGATGGGTGTGAAGTGATATCTCATTGTGGTTTTTATTTGCATTTCCCTGATGACCAATGATGTTGAACAAATTTTCATCAACTAATAGGCCAGTTGCAGATCTCCTTTGGAACAATGTCTATTCACATGCTTTTACCATTTTAAAATTGGATTGTTTGCATTTTTATTGTTGAGTTGTAAATGTTCTTTTTATATTCTGGATACAAGAATCTTATCAAATTTATAATTTGCAAATATTTTCTACTACTCTGTGATTTTTGTTTCCACTTTCTTGATGGAGTTCCTTGAAACCTAAAAACATTTAATTTTGAAGAAGGTCAAATTATCTTTTATTTTTTCGGTACTTATTTTTTTAAATTTTTTTAAACGTCTATTTATTATTGAGAGACAGAGAGACACAGAGCGTGAGCAGGGGAGGAGTAGAGAGAGGGGAGACACAGAATCCGAAGCAAGCTCCAGGCTCTGAGCTGTCAGCACAGAGCCCGACGCGGGGCTCGAACTCACAAACTGTGAGATCATGACCTGAGCTGAAGTCTGTTGCCCAACCAACTGAGCCACCCAGGCGCCCCTATTTTTTTGTTGCTTATGTTTTGGTGTCCAGTTGCCTCATTCAAGTTCATGAGGATTTAAGCCTGTGTTTTCTTGCAAGAAGTTTTTTTTTTTTTAATTTATCTCTTAAATTTAGGTTGTTTGATATATTTTGAGTTAATTTTTGTATATGGTATAGATAGAGATATAACTTCGTTATTTGGAATGGGGGTATCAAGTTGTCTAGCAGCACTTGTTGGAAATCAACTGACTGCAAATATAAGGGTTTACTTCTGGGCCTCAGTTATTTCCCATTGAGCTACATGTCTATTCTTACGCCACATCTCACTGTCTTCATTGCTGCAGCTTTGTAGTAAATTATGAATTCCAGAAGTATGCAGTCTTCCAACTTTGTTGTGCCTTTTCAAGGTGGTATTCACTATTATGGTTCTCTTGCGTTTCCATACAAATTTTAGGATCAGTTTGTCAATTTATGCAGAAAAAATAAAAGTAGCTGGAATTTTGATAGATACTGTGTTAAATCTCTAAATCAAATTGGGGATATTTGCTGTATTAACAGTATTAAATCTTCTGATTCATGAACATGGAATGGTTTTCCATTTATTTAGATCTCCTTTAATTTCTTTTAACAATGTTTGTAGTTTTCAGTGTTTGTCTGACACTTATTTTGTTAAGTTTACTCATAGATATTTTATTCCTTTTGATGCCATTGTCAGTGGGGTCATTAATTTTATGTTCAGATTGTTTATTATTAGTGTACAGAAATACAATTTATGTTTGTATATTGATTTGATACCTTGCAATCTTACTGATCTTGTTTATTAGTTCCTACAGTATTTTTCCGTGTGTGTGTGTGTGTGTGTGTGTGTGTGTCTGTGTGTCTGTGTGTGTGTTCCTGAACATTTTCTATGTCCAAGTTCATGCCATCTGAGAATAGAAATCGTTTTACTTCTTTCTTTCTTCTTTGGATGTCTTTTATTATTTTCCTTGCCTAATCTTCCTGGCTGGAACTTCCAGTACGATGTTGAGTAAATGTGACAGGAGTCAGCATCCTGTCTTGTTTCCTACCTAAGGGATAAAGCTTTCATTTGTTCATCCATTAAGTATGATATTGTTTGTGAGTCTTTTCGGTAGATTCCTTTCTCGGGTTGTGGACGCTCCCTTCTGTTCATATGTTTATCAGGTTTTCTTATCATGAGAGGATTTTGGATTTTGTCAAGTGCTTTTTCCTCAAGGGACATGCTCATGTGCTTTTTTGCTTCTTTATTGGATGAATGTGATGTATGGTATTGATCAATTTCCATATGCTGAACTGACCTTGCCTTTGCTGGAATAAATCTTACTTGGTCATGGCATATAATCCCTTTTGGAGGTTGCTGGATTGCTTTTGCTAGTGCACTATTGAGAATTTTTATGTCTATTTCATGATGAGTATTGTACTATAGTTTTCATTTCTTGAGATGTCTTTTTATTATCAGAGTAATATTGGTCTCAGAGAATGAGTTGGGATGTCCTCCCTCCTGTTTTAGTTTTGGAAAGATTTTGTGAAGGATCGGTATTACTCTTCTTTAAATACTTGTAGAATTCACCAGTGAAGATATCTTAGCCTGAACTTTTCTTTGTGGGGAGTTTTCTTTCTTTCTTTTTTTTTTTTTTAACTTGTTATATGTTTCTTCATATTTAAATTTTTTTTCTTTAGTCAGTTTTGATAGTTTATGTCTTTCTAGGAATTTGTCCATTTCATCTGAGTTGTCTAATTTGTTTGGCATAGAATAGTTCATGGTATTGACTATAATCCCTTTTATTTTTGTAAAGATGGTGGTAATATCCCTTCTTTCATTCTTGATTTTAATTAGTTCCGTCTTGTCTCTTTTTCTTTTTGTCAGACTAGTTAAGAGTTGCCAGTTTTGTTGATCTTTTCAAAACACCAATTTTTTATTTTCTGTAGTGTTTTTTTTTTCTATTCTCTATTTCATTTATTTCTGCTCCAGTTATTATAATTTCCTTACTTTGGCTTTCTATTCTTTTTCCAGCATTTCAAAGTAGAAGGCGAGGATAATTATTTGAGATCTTCCTTTTTTTATATATGCACACTTACAGCTATAAATTTCTTTCTAAGGTTTGGACACATCACATATATCTTGGCATGTTATTTTTATTTTCATTCATCTAAAGGTATTTAAAAAAATCTTTTTAACACTATTCATTTATGAGAGACAGAGAGCACAAGCAGGGTAGGGGCAGAGAGGGAGGGAGACACAAAATTGATGCAGGCTTCAGGCTTCAAGCTATCAGCATAGAGCCCGACGCAGGGCTCAAACTCAACAAGCTGTGAGATCATGACCTGAGCCAAAGTTGGACACTTAACCAACTGAGCCACCCAGGAGCCCCTCATCTGAAGGTATTTTGTAATTTTACTTCTGATTTCTTATTTGACCCATTGATTATGTAGAAGTGTGTAATTTAATTTTAATGGATTTTTAACTCCCCAACTTTCCTTCCGGTATTCATCTCTAATTTCATTGTTTTTGGAGAACATACTTTGTATGATTTCAGCTCTTTTATATTTATGGATACTTGTTTTATGGCCTAACATATGGTCTATTCTAGAGAATATTTCATGTGCGCTTGAAAAGATGGGTGTTCTGTTGTTATTGGATGAACTCTTCTATAGAAGTTTTTAGGTCTTGTTGGTCTATAGTGTTGTTCAAGAATTGTGATTCCTTGTTACCTGCTGTCTAGCTTTTCTCTCCATTATTGCAAATGGAGTGTTGAAGTGTCCAGGTATTAATACTGTAATGTTGGCTTGTCTCTTGAATTCTCTCAGGGTTTTGTTAGGTGCATAAATATTTAGAATTTTTTTCTTGATGGGTTGATTCTCTTATCATTACACAATGTTCTTTTTGTCTCCAGTATCATTTCTTAAGGCTTTTTGTCTGAGCTATTCCACTTCTCTCCGGTTATTGTTTACATGGCATATATTTTCCACCCTTTTCCAACATATTTGTGGTTTAAAATTTTTTTAATATGTGTTTGTTTGTTTATTTATTTATTTAATTTATCTTTTAATGTGTATTTATTTTTGAGAGAGAGAGACACACACACAGAGATGAGCAGGGGAGGGGCAGAGAGAGAGAGAGAGAGAGAGAGAGAGAGAGAGGGAGACAAAGAATCTGAAGCAGGCTCCAGGCTCTGAGCTGTTAGCACAGAGCCTGACATGGGGTTCAAACCCATGAACTGTGAGATCATGACCTGAGCCAAAGTTGGACGCTTAACCAACTGAGCCACCCAGGCATCTCTAGTGTTTATTTATTTTTGAGAGAGACAGAGAGTGTAAGCACAGGAGGGGCAGAGAAAGAGGGACAGAGAGAATCCCAAGCAGCCTCCACACTGTCAGTGCAGAGCCAGATGCAGGGCTCAGACCCATGAAACCTGAGATCATGATCTGAGCCAAAATCAAGAGTCAGATGCTGAGCTTACCAAGCCACCCAGGTGTCCCTTGTGTGTGTGTGTGTGCGCGCGCGCGCACGCGCGCATGCGCGCATGTGTGTGTTTGGTGCCCCTTGTGTTTTCTAATCTGTGTTACTTGGAAAGAACATATAGTTAGGTCATGGTTGTTGTTTTTTTTTCTTTTTCCAATTCATTCATTCTGTCCATCTCTGCCTTTTGTCGGGAATGTTTAATCCACTTGCATTTAGTGTAATTACTAATAAGGTAGAATTGACGTATACTTGTATTAGTTCTCTAGGGCAGCCATAACAAAGAACCACAGACGATGTGGCTTAAATAATAAAACAGAAATAATTTTCTCAGTTCTGGAAGCTAGACGTCCCAGATTAAGGAGTCAACAGGTTAGATGTGTTCTGAGGTTTCTCTCCTTGCCTCGGAGATGGCTGCCTTGTCACTGTGTCTTCACAGGTATACTTCTGTGTACGTATATCCCTTGTGTTTCTTTTGAAAGTCCAAGTTTCCTTTTTTATAGACACTAGTCAGATTGGATTAAGTCCTATCCCAATGGCCTAATTTAATTTGATCAACTCTTTAAAGAACATATCTTTAAATACTGTCATGTTCTGAGATACTAGGGATTAGAGCTTCACCATATGAATTTGGGGGAAGACAGAACTCAGCCCACGACATTGCCATTTTGCTATGGTTTTGTTTGTTTGTTTGTTTGTTTGTTTTGTTTGTTTGTTTTTTTAAATATCTATGTCAGTTTTGTTCATCAGTTTCTCTGTTACTGCGTTCTTATGTGTTAAGAAATGTTTTCTTGTGTATTGTTTTAATTCCCTTTTACTATATTTCTTGAGTTATTTCTTAGTAAGTTCCTGAGGATTATAATTAACATCTTAGTTAATACCAGTCAAGTTCAGGTTAATAACACTTTAATTTCAATAGTGTACAGAAACTTTGCCTCTATACAGCTCTGTTGCCTCTTCCATCCTTTCTGCTATTATTGTCATACAAATGACATCTTAACACCTTATAAGCCTATGGGTACAACTTTCTCATTGTTGTTGTATTCAATTGTCTTTTAAATCAGATAGAAGAAACCAAGAGCTACAAACAAAAAAGTGAACATTTCTATTGTCTTTTATATTTAGCTATGAGTTAACTGCACTGATGCTCTTTATCCTTCATGTGGTTTTGAGTTGCTGTATCAAGTCCTTTCATTTCACTCTAATAGACTCTCTTTCATATTCCTTGCAGAGCAGGTATGCTAGTGAACAAGTCTCCCAGCTATTTATCTGGAAATGTCTAAGTTTCTCCTTCATTTTGAAGAGAAGTTTTCCTGGATACAGAATTCTTGGTTGACAATCTTTTTCTTTCAGCACTTTAAGTGTCATTCCTCTGCCTCTGGCTTTCATAGTTTCTGATTAGAAACCAGGTGTTAATCTTACTGACACTTCTGTAAATGCAATGAGTGACTTATCCTGTGCTGTTTTTAAGATTCTCTTTTGGTCTTTGGCTTTCTACAGTTTGGCTGTTTAAATGACTGCTTAATATATATATATATATATATATATATATATATATATATATATATATGATATGTATGATGTATATCATGCAAAGAAAGAGGAAAGCATGGCCAATACACATTTTTTAAAAAGCAGTCAGTAGAAACCTTCCCTGAAGAAGCCTACATATTGGACTTATTAGACAAGTACTTTAAATTTTTTTTTAACATTTATTTATTTTTGAGACAGAGACAAAGCATGAACGGGGGAGGGTCACAGAGAGGGAGACACAGAATCTGAAACAGGCTCCAGGCTCTGAGTTGTCAGCACAGAGCCTGACGCGGGGCTTGAACTCACAGACCGCGAGATCATGACCTGAGCTGAAGTTGGCCGCTTAACTGACTGAGCCACCCAGGCGCCCCTAGACAAGTACTTTAAATCAGCTATTATAAAAATGACCAAAGTACTAAATGAAAACATGTCTAAAGAGCTAAAGAAAAGTATGAAAATGATGTCTCACCAAATAATGAACGTGAATAAAAAGACACAGTTGATAAAAAAAAAAAAAAAGAACCAAGGAGAAATTCTGGAGCTGACATGAAAAATTCACTAGAGGGCTCAACAGCAGGTTTGAACTGGCAGAAAAAAGAATCAGTAAATTATGAGATAGGTCAATTGGGATTATCTAGTCTGAAGATGAGATGGAAATAATAATAATTAATAACAATGATAACAAAACATGAGCAAAGCCTCAGAGACCTGTGTAACACAATCCAATCTGTCAATACAGGCATAATGTGAATGCTAAGAGAGAGAGAGAAAGAAAGAATATTTGAACAAA